>NC_053389.1:369513370-369820474 GCF_905171765.1 Bufo bufo
TGTATGCTGTCTCATCACGCACGGTATGCTTTTGTTTTGTTATTTCGTTGCAGGTTCGGACCCAGCGCTTATCTGGATAATGGGTCACTCCTATGTTTTCTGGGGAGCCATCCGGGCAGCGGTTCGGCCGGATGGACAACAGTTGGGGATTGACCGGTCGGTAGCGGTGGTAAGATGGTTGGGGCGTAGGGGAATGGTGTGGGGGGGCGTGTTACCTGAGGTCCACAAGTTTGTTAGGTTGGATAGGGTGCCGGATGTGTTGGTGTTGCACGTGGGGGGCAACGATTTGGGGGCGCGGCCGTTGCGGGAATTGGTGAAGGACGTTAAATTCGATCTACTCCGGTTGTGGGCGCTGTTCCCGGGTCTTATTTCCGTTTGGTCGGACATTGTTCCTCGCAAAGTGTGGAGGGGGGCGAGGTCGGTGGAGGGGATAAATAAGGCTAGGATAAAAGCTAACCGGGCCATAGGGCGGTTTATGGCAAGGAATGGTAAAGTGGTAGTACGGCATACTGAACTGGAAAAAGGGGTCGGAGCTTTTTGGCGGTCTGACGGCGTTCACTTGAACGCAGTGGGTATTGACATGTGGTGTCTGGCAATACAGGAGGGCATTGAGACAGCTTTGCGGATGTGGAGGGACGCACAGGCTTAAGGTGTCAAGCATGTGCGTTCGTGGCGGTGGGAGGTCCTTGAAGTTGGAGAGATTCAGGTGACGAGGATGGGAGGGCTCCACGGTTGGGGCTGGACTCCTATGGCTGGTGGTCGGTTGTGGCGGAATTTGGGCGAGCCGTCAGTGGTGCCCCCGAGCTGGTGCTTAACGGCTGGGGGCAAGTCGGCTCAAAAAGGATACTGGGAAAATTCCGAGGTTTGGGGCTTCCAGGACCTCCCCCGTGTTACTCAGGTGAATTAAGTTGGTTATATCTTATGGGGATATTTTGTGGAAAATAAAAGGTTAATTATTTATGTATATGTTTACAATAAACGGCTGCTGTGGCCGATATAATCCAACTTGGTGTCCGTGTCTTATTGGGGTTTCTGACAGGGCCAGTTTAGAAGGTCAGGGCTTGTGGTAAGTGAGTCAAGGGTTAGTATGTGACTGTTCATGAGGGGCGAGCGGGGAATAACCAATACCCCGTCAAGACAGAGCCGGACTGGGGGCGCAGCCTTGGGGGGAGGCGACCATGACGGGGGGCTGGTTTGAGGGAGCCCCTGGGGAGGGATTGGTCAGTTTGAGTTAGGGGGGCGGCGGAGCGAGGGGTTAAAAAGGTGAGGGCCTGGGAAGAAGGAGGCCATTTTGTGGAGAGAACCGAGCTCCCACCCACCCACCCCTTTTGGCTCAGGTTCCAGAGCTTGGGCCGGATGGCGGGGGATGGGAAGGGGACGGAGTGGGGGGATTGTTTAAATGAACGAGTAAAATAAAATATTAATTATTTTGTCACGGCGGCTGTGGCGGTGGGAGGTCCTTGAAGTTGGAGAGATTCAGGTGACGAGGATGGGAGGGCTCCACGGTTGGGGCTGGACTCCTATGGCTGGTGGTCGGTTGTGGCGGAATTTGGGCGAGCCGTCAGTGGTGCCCCCGAGCTGGTGCTTAACGGCTGGGGGCAAGTCGGCTCAAAAAGGATACTGGGAAAATTCCGAGGTTTGGGGCTTTCAGGACCTCCCCCGTGTTACTCAGGTGAATTAAGTTGGTTATATCTTATGGGGATGTTTTGTGGAAAATAAAAGGTTAATTATTTATGTATATGTTTACAATAAACGGCTGCTGTGGCCGATATAATCCAACTTGGTGTCCGTGTCTTATTGGGGTTTCTGACAGGGCCAGTTTAGAAGGTCAGGGCTTGTGGTAAGTGAGTCAAGGGTTAGTATGTGACTGTTCATGAGGGGCGAGCGGGGAATAACCAATACCCCGTCATGAAGCGGGGTGTTATCTAAGAATATACTACTAAAATAGTGTATTTGGGTGCTGCAGAAATTTATCCGCTTTCACTGCGTTACCTCTGCTACACACAGTGAGAAAAATTAAAGGAAAACATATTTATAACTGGTGTGAAAGACCAGTGGCCCCCAAAATAACATATAGAAACGGGGTGTTATCTAAGAATATACAGTCAGGTCCATAAATATTGGGACATCGACACAATTCTTACATTTTTGGCTCTTTACACCACCACAATTCACGATTTGAAATGAAACAAACACGATGTGCTTTAACTGCAGACTGTCAGCTTTATTTTGAGGGTATTTACATCTAAATCAGGTGATTGGTGTAGGAATTACAACAGCTTGCATATGTGCCTCCCACTTGTTAAGTGACCAAAAGTAATGGGACAGAATAATAATCATAAATCAAACTTTCACTTTTTAATACTTGGTTGCAAATCCTTTGCAGTCAATTACAGCCCGAATATACAAAAAATACTGAGCAGGTGGCTCACTATGATTTGCCACGACAGGTGCACAAGTTCAGAAAACACCCCTTGGTTCTATTAAGTAAATATGGATTGCATAGAACCGGCACTCAAAACAATCGGAATGTGCGTGGAAATAGATTAAAATTATTTATTAAACAATAAACGCTAGATAGGCTATATCCTGTGTACATCAGGGTAAAATTCATAAAAATGACATAAAAAGCATATAAAACATATGTATAAACCAATTGAATATATATCTCTAGTATAGAGAGATCTCAATGCTGAGCACAGCAGGCTGCATCCGTGTCCCCCCGGTTGGGTGAGGCTATTGGATCGCAGGCGTCTGCGACAAAGCAGAGTGAGTGTGTTTGAAATATATTCGGTGGTATATTTGAATACAATAGTACTATGTTTCGGTGGATTCAATAGCATATATCCCACATAGTCTTAATTGCATATGATTGCACCAACGTATAGGATAAGGGATAAAGGATAATCAAATATGGTCTGTATTTTGAACCATGGGTAGATTGTCCAGCGCCTGTAGCGGTCTCAGATTTAAAGTCAATTATCCAGCACGTCTGTATTCACAGTACCTGTGCCGCCTCTCATGCAGAAAATCAGTAAAGTTCCACTGAACTTGATGTTACTCACTGTGTCCCCGTGTAGGCTCACTCGGTTAGGTCTGCGGAGGGATTTCTACCGTGGCGTCCCACGCTTCAGCCTTTCTCCGCTGTGTTTGTGTCGGGTCCGGTTTGCACTAGGATCCCGTCTCTACTCTCGCGAGAGACCTGTATTGGACCTGTGTTAGCTGTTTCAGCTGTTTCACTTCGGTGAGTCTTACAACACTTCTTGATCTTCTGTAGGTGGATATATTCTCCATGCCATGACACTACCACCACCATGCTTCACTGATGAGGTGGTATGCTTAGGATCATGAGTAGTTTCTTCCTTCTCCATACTCTTCTCTTCACATCACTCTGGTACAAGTTGATCTTGGTCTCATCTGTCCATAGGATGTTGTTCCAGAACTGTGAAGGCTTTTTTAGATGTCCTTTGGCAAACTCTAATCTAGCCTTCCTGTTTTTGAGGCTCACCAATGGTTTACATCTTGTGGTGAACCCTCTGTATTGACTCTGGTGAAGTCTTCCCTTGATTGTTGACTTTGACACACATACACCTACCTCATAGAGAGTGTTCTTGATCTGGCTAACTGTTGTGAAGGGTGTTTTTTCTTCACCAGGTAAAGAATTCTTTGGTCACCCACGACAGTTGTTTTCCGTGGTCTTCCGGGTCTTTTGGTGTTGCTGAGCTCACCGATGCGTTCCTTCTTTTTAAGAATGTTCCAAACAGTTATTTTGCCCACGCCTAATGTTTTTTATATCTCTCTGATGGGTTTGTTTTGTTTTTTCAGCCTAATGATGGCTTGCTTCACTGATAGTGACAGCTCTTTGGATCTCATCTTTAGAGTTGACAGCAACAGATTCCAAATGCAAATAGCACACTTTAAATGAACTCTGGACCTTTTATCTGCTCATTGTAATTGGGATAATGAGGGAATAACACACACCTGGCCATGGAACAGCTGAGAAGCCAATTGTCCCATTACTTTTGGTCCCGTAACAAGTGGGAGGCACATATGCAAACTGTTGTAATTCCTACATCGTTCACCTGATTTGGATGTAAATGCCCTCAAATTAAAGCTGACAGTCTGCAGTTAAAGCACATCTTGTTTGTTTCATTTGAAATCCATTGTGGTGGTGTATAGAGGCAAAAATTTTAGAATTGTGTCGATGTCCCAATATTTATGGACCTGACTGTACTACTCAAATAGTGTATTTGGTATTTGGATGCTGCAGAAATTTTACCGCTTTCACAGCGTTACCTCTGATACACACAGTCGTAGAGCACGGCAGGCAGTGATCAGAACGGGGTGCCTGTTGAAATCATTATTTTGTAAAATTTAAATAAATTTAAAAAAGTAAACATATTAGGTATCCCTGTGTCCGAAACAAACTGCTCTATAAAAATAGCACATGATCTAATCTGCCAGATGAACGTTGTAAATAATAAAAAATAAAAACTGTGCCAAAACAGGTATTTTTGGCAAATTTTCCATTTTAATCCATTTTTTCCCGTAACAGAGCAAGGGTTAACATCCAAACAAAACTCAATATTTATTGCCCTGATTCTTTAGTTTACAGAAACACCCCATATGTGGTCGTAAACTGCTGTATGGCCACACGGCAGGGCGCAGAAGGAAAGGAATGCCATATGGATTTTGGAAGGCAGTTTTTGCTGGACTGGTTTTTTGACACCATGTCCCATTTGAAGCCCCCCCCCCCCCCGATGCACCCCTAGAGTAGAAATTCCAAAAAGTGACCACATTTAAGAAACTACACCCCTCAAGGTATTTAAAACTGATTTGACAACAAACTTTGTTAACCCTTTAAGTGTTTTGGAAGAGTCAATGACAAATGGAGATGAAATTTCAGAATTTCTATTTTTTGTTACTTTGCTTCACAAAAAGTGTAATATAGAGCAACCAAAAATAATATGTACCCTAAAATAGTACCAAAAAAACTGACACCTTATCCCGTAGTTTCCAAAATAGGGTCACTTTTATGGAGTTCCTACTCTAGGGGTGCATCAGTGGGGCTTCAAATGGGACATGGTGTAAATAAAACAGTCCAGCAAAATCTGCCTTCCAAAAACCACACCCTGACGTGGGGCCGTACAGTGGTGTACGACTACATATCAGGTATTTCTGTAAACCGCAGAGTCAGGGCAATAAATATAGAGTTTTGTTTGGCTGTTAACCCTTGCTTTGTTAGTGGAAAAAATGGATTAAAATGGAAAATTTGGCAAAAAATTTTAATTTAGAAATTTCATCTCCATTTGCCATCAACTCTTGGGGAACACCTAAACGGGTAATGATGTTTGTAAAATCAGATTTGAATACCTTGAGATGTGTAGTTTCTAGAATGGGGTTACTTTTGGGTGGTTTCTATTATGTAAGCCTCACAAAGTGACTTCAGACCTAAACTGGTCCCTAAAAAGTGGGTTTTTGAAAATTTCTGAAAATTTTTGCATCTAAACTTCTAAACCTGGTAACGTCCCCTAAAAATAAAATGGCATTCCCAAAATGATCCAAACATGAAGTAGACATATGGGGTATGTAAACTAATAACTATTTTTGGAGGTATTACTATGTATTATAGAAGTAGAGAAATTGAAACTTGGAAATTTGCTAATTTTTCCCAAATTTTGGTCAATTTGGAATTTTTTTTATAAATAAAAATGAACTTTTTTTGCTCCATTTTACCAGTGTTATGAAGTACAATATGTGATGAAAAAACTATCTCAGAATGGCCTGGATAAGTAAAAGCGTTTTAAAGTTTTACCACATAAAGTGACACTGGTCAGATTTGAAAAAAATGGCCTGGTCCTTAAGGTGAAATAAGGCTGTGTCCTTAAGGGGTTAAACATTTTTTTTTTTTTTTAAACTGGTGTGATTATAGACCAGTTACCACCAAAACGACATATTGAAGTAGGTTGTTATATACCTTCTTACAAATACACTGCACTTCTCTAGAGACTTTTGTCACCAGGTCATTTAAAAAAATGACAGGCAAAGGAAGAGGCAGGCCCTTCTGCAGGGATAGTAGGGGTAGGGCAGGAGCACCGGGCCGGAGCCAAAGTGGTAAGTTTCAGAAGGTGCGTTCAATTACGTCAAAGGACGCACCAGACTTGGTTGAGTGGCTCACTCAGCCTTCCGCTTCTGTACCCTCCTCATCCTCTCTATCTGCACCCTCTTCACTCTCTGCTGTGTGCACCCCTAAAGACACCATCACCAACACCACCACCACCATATACCCTCCGCTTGAGTCACAGGTATTATTTTCCGATCCATCACAAGACATTTCCAATGCGCAGCCATTCTTGGCATCAGATCAGGAAGAGGAGGTAGCAACGGCCGCCAATCAGCAGTCTGACGACAGTACACAGATCAGCCCAAGGAGGTTGGTCCCCGCTGTTGCTGCCTACTCCGAGATCTCTAACGTTAGTGGTGGGGAAGGTGATGTAGATGATGACGTGTCTATGGACGTAACGTGGGTGCCCACAAGAGAGGAAGAGGAGTGGAGTTCAGAGGGAGAGATGGACCAGCTGATAGGGAGGAGAGGCAGGCCTAACTTACATTGCACAGGAGGGACAAACCAGACTGCTAATGTATCAGGAGCGAGCCATCAACCATGTACGGTCACATCTTGCGCTCCCAGGATGCCGGCACATGGCTCCGCAGTGTGGGCTTTTTTTAATGTGTCAGCTGCTGACAATAGTGTTGCCATCTGCAGCCTTTGCAGTCAACGCATAAGTCTTCCGTGGCCCAAATGTTTGAGCGTAAAAAAATTATGATGCCAGATAACCCTCTTGCCCAACGGTTGACCGCTGGCTTGTCGGAACTGATAGCCCGCCAACTACTGTCATATAAACTTGTGGACTCGGAGGCCTTTCGAAAATTTGTGGCCATTGGAACACCACAATGGAAGGTCCCAGGAAGGAAATATTTCTCGCAGAAGGGCATCCCAGAGCTATATGGCCACGTTCAGCGGCAAGTGAACGTATCTCTGGCTCAGTGTCGGTGCCAAGATAGAGCTGACCACAGACATGTGGTCTAGCAAACACGGGCAGGGAAGGTATATAACTTTCACTGCCCACTGGGTGAACCTTCTGAAGGCCGTCATGCATGTAACCAGTGGCACCCGTGTAGATTTGGTTTTACCGCCACGGATTAAATGCAGGCCTGCCTCTTCTTCTCCTCCTCCTACTCCATCCTCCCTCTCCTCCTCGGCTGACTCCTACTTTTCCGCTGCTACCGTCTCTTTCGCTGCGTCGGCCAAGATGCCCAGAACCTATTTGACATGCCAGGTGAGACATGGCCATGCTGTGCTGCGTCTGTTGTGCCTGG
The DNA here is from genome assembly GCF_905171765.1 of Bufo bufo. Taxonomy (NCBI): domain Eukaryota; kingdom Metazoa; phylum Chordata; class Amphibia; order Anura; family Bufonidae; genus Bufo; species Bufo bufo. The sequence goes on from NC_053389.1 coordinate 369,520,751, forward strand.
AAGCCAAGAGCCACACCGGTCCTGCACTCCTTTCAGCTTTGCGTTCACAGGCAGATCAGTGGCTAACACCGCTCAATTTGATAGTTGGTAAAGTGGTGTGCGACAACGGTGCCAATCTGCTGAGCGCGCTGAAACAGGGCAAAATGACACACATCCTGAACTTGGTTGTGCTGCGATTCATTGTCAAATACCCCGGGGTCCAGGACGTCTTGTGGCAGGCCAGGAAAATCTCGAGCCATTTCAGAAGATCTTACACGGCCCTGGCTCGCCTTGCTGACATTCAGCGGTGACACAACCTGCCGGTCAGACATCTTATTTGTGACTGCCCGACGCGATGGAACTCCACCTTGTATATGCTTGATAGGCTGCTCCAGCAGAAACATGCAGTTAATGACTACCTGTACGAACTCTGCGGCAGGGCTGGTTCTGGGGAGCTTGTTTTTTTTCACCTCGCCAGTGGCTGCTCATGCACGACACATGCAGACTTCTGTGGCCATTTGATGAGATCACCAAACTGGTCAGTCGCAGTCAGAGTGCCATCAGTTAACATTGTACCTTTTGCCTTCTTTCTGGAACGTGCATTGCGTCGTATCATTGATCAAGCCGTCGAGGAGCAGGAGCAGGAAGATGAGGAAGTCGCAATGCCGGATGATTTCCCAGAGGGGCTACTCCATCTGAGACAAGTGAACAACAGGAGTCTGAAGAGGAATCAGAGGAGGATGGTATCGGGGAGGAGGAGGAGCAAGAAGAGCATGCTTTAAACCTTTCTGGGATCCCTGGTGTTGTCCGTGGATGGGGGGAGGAGAACGAGGATGACATTATCCTGGATGAGGAGCAGGAGCCAGGCCACTACACCGCTTCCAGTTTAGTGCAAACTGGGGCCTTCATGCTCCAGTGTTTTAAGAGGGACCCCCGCATAAAAAGCATCAAGGGCAAGGACCAGTACTGGTGGCAACGTACTTAGACCCCCGGTACAAAAAAAAATGGCGTAAATGTTACCACCATCACAGAGAGATGTCAGAATGCAGCACTTCCAGGCCTTGCTTAGAGAAATGCTGCATTCTGCTTTTTTGGGCGCTGGCAGAGGAATTTCCACTCACAGAGAAACAGTTGCGGGTACCAATCCAACTGTGCCTGTAAGAAGAGGGCGGTTTGAAGATGTGTTGGTCACTTCTGATATGAGAACATTCTTTCAGCCGACCCACCTACAGCTGTCCTCCGGATCCAACCTCAGGGAACGTAGTCGGACACCTGACGGTCTAGACATCGGTTTAACGGCCGATTTGGACGCTCTGAGAAGTGATGAACCCCTGGACTACTGGGTGGGCAGGCTTGACCTCTGGCCAGAGCTTGCACAATTTGCAATGGAACTGTTGGCTTGCCCCTCGTCAAGTGTCCTGTCCGAAAGGACGTTCAGCGCAGCAGGGGGGATCGTGACTGATATGCGCCCTCGCCTAGCTCACGACAGTGTTGACTACCTCACCAGTAGACCAGGTTTGATTCAAAATCCTCATGACAGCCCATATCCGCAACCACCCATAACAATTTATGGTCCCTGTCTTCGGTAAATACAGCGGCATTAAAGGCCTTTTATGTCCATTGAATGCCTAATTTTTGGGGCCGGTAAAGGCCGACACTTACTTCAGTATCCTGTGAATGCCTAATTTAACACCAGCAACAGAATACAAATGTTCAAAAAGTGTAGAGAAGGGCGGCACAGCTGCGCGAACTCAGACCCTTTCAAACAACAAGCAGAGTATAGCAAAATCCACTGGTTCTCCTGTTCATATACACTGACGGTGGTGCACAGCTGAGAAGATAGATGTATATGAAAAATAACAACGAAGAAAGTATTCAGCGGCACTCACCAGTGTACTGTATCAAATCGATGCTTTATTTCACCAAAGACATGGCATGGGGCAGACAGACAACTGTACACACCAAACAGTGGCCGCCGTTTCTCGCTACATGCGCTTCATCTGGCTGTGTGTCAGCGCATCCATTTGTGCCGCCCCTTTAAAGGTGTTAGCGCTGCGCGTTAGCATAACAGGCAACAACAATGCGCTGTCACGACCCATGGTCATGGTCGTGACTCTGGAACCGCATGCAGTTGCCTGCGGTCTTGTCTTGTCGTCAATCACAGGTTGAGGGCTGTAGTATGTTGCCTCACCTGTGGTTGCCGCTGGCAACATATTGTATGTGGCAGTTTAGCAGCCTGAGCTGGTGCTGGGCAGCTTGCTGTCAAGTGCATGCGGTTACACCTGGTTAGGTGTGTGTGTATGTATGCACTTTGTATGTCTGTTTGTTGTGCACGAGGTTGTGTTTGTGTGCACTGTGACACCTCCCTTCACTTGTGGTTGTCCGCTGCAACGTCTGGTGTTGTGTGCATGTGGTGGCAGTGTCTCGGCCTGCTGGCTGTTCCTCAGGACATGATTGCCACGCATGCCGTTGCCGGCGGTAACAGGTGAGTGTGTTTGTGTGCACTTTCTCCTTTAAGTGGCTGTCTTCCCTTCCCTGGTGTGAGAAGGGTTAATTCCCTTCTGTGTGTGTGAACACTGTGTGTGTCTGTGTGGGTGTGGCTACTTGGGCTATAAAGCCTCAGTGAAGACCTGAAGCTGAGGGGTACTCCAGCCTTGTTGGTAAGCTGGAGGCACCCTCCTGGTCCCTTATACCATCTGCCAGTGAGGGCCACCCTTGTGGTCATAAATCTAGTTTTATGTTACAAGATGTTATGAAGATGTTTGTTTGGTCGTTATTCTTTGCAGCTTATGGTCCTGGGTTCCTGTGTGGTGTGTGCTGTGTCCATTTGTGTTGTTGTGGACAGCAGCACTTGCACATGGGTTCCAGGCTTTGTGTCTGTGGCAGGTGAATGTTGTGTTTGTGGCATGTACCTGCCATTGCCATAAGTTGTATATGTTCCCTCTTCCATGCAGCTTGGCCAGTGAGACTCCTGTTCCTCCATATCCAGAAGGAACAGGTCGTCTTACCCTGCTCTTAGTTTAGGGCCACCTTGAGGGCTAGCAGGGACTTCAAGGTTCCGGAGCATGAGCCCTCCTACCATCAAGGTCGGCTTATGCAGCTAGGAGTCAGGGTCAGATTAGGGATGCGATAGGAGGTGACCTGCTCCCTAATTCTGTGGTCCTGGCCAAGCAGCAAACACCATCTTCCGTCATCACACGGCTGAGGGTTTTCCCCATCCTCAGCCGTGACATGCGCCTACCTAAAGGGTCAGTCTCTTCAACTTTCTTCATATCTTTATCTAGTGATTCTTCTGCATAACCTCTTTCCATCAGGCGTTGTTTCAGTTCCAATGCTTGTTTATAATAGCCCTCATCCTTACTATTTATTCTTCTGAGTCTGATGAACTGGCCGTACGGTACAGCTTTTTTAACACTTTGTGGATGGAAGCTGTCGTGGTGGAGCAAGGAATTGGTCGCCGTGGGCTTGCAAAAGCCCTCCGTGACCAATCCGTCGCTCCTAACCACGACAGCCACATCCAAAAACTCCAAATTCGTCATTTGTATTCGGGTATTCCATAAATCTTTTACACTCAATCTCTGTACCTTCCCACACTATAAACACGTCATCTACAAACCGTAAAAATGTTTTCAGATGGGGTAAAAAAGGATTTGAGGTTGAAAAAACAAATCTGTCCTCCAATCTCGCTAAATACATGTTTGCGAAGGTACAGGAGACGGGGGTGCCCATAGCCGTACCCAACTTTTGCCTAAACCACTCATTTCCAAATCGGAACACATTATTGGTTAAAATAAAATCCAGTGCTTCACCAATGAACTCACAAAACATACTGCTCTTTCCTAAGTTAATTACGATGTCAAGGACCGCCTCCACACCCGCACCATGAGGGATGCGGGTGTAGAGGCTTTCCACATCGAGGGACACCAATTGGTACCCCCTTTGCCAGTGTATCTCTTTGAGAGCCAGTAAAAATTCATTGGTGTCCCTGAGGTATGCAGGGGCACTTACCAATGCCGGTCTCAAAAGCCAGTCAACATATTTTGACAAAGGCTCAATCACCCAGCCAATCCCCGACACGATAGGACGTCCTGGGGGTTGACTCAGCGATTTGTGGATCTTCGGAACCATGTGTAATGACCGGTGTCACGCACAGGGAGGGAAAAGGGAAAGCCCTGCCCAAGGGAGAGGGAAAGGTGGTGACCCCTGACTCACCTTGCGGCTGGCACCTGACTGCCCTGACGTCCCTAGACGGGTTCCTCACCCGTGCGGCGATCACGTGCCTAAACCCTGGCTTTCCCTAAAATGAGCCCTAGATAGTGAACGGGCCAGTGGGATCGCTAGTCCGCACCACTGACACTAAGAGGGAAACACCAGGGAGAGGACAGACAATACAGACAAACACATACACCCAGGTGGGCGACCACAGCAGACCACAAAGGTCCAACAGGGATCCGGAGGGTAGCGTTCTGGACCAACAACCAGAGAACGCAGCAACACAGCTCCAGAGGGTCAGAATAGATGTCCAGGCAGGAAGCTCTATATCTGGCAACCAGAGAAGTGTGAGAGGGGAATATAAGGAGGTTGGGAGTGCTGGACAAGGAACAGCTGAGGAGAAAGAGCTACGGATCCCTGAGTGAGCCAAAAGGGTTGCAAAGCAAACCCAGAAAGCTACCATAAGGAAACAGCCCTATCTTACATAGAGCGTGCAGCCAACCGCTGCGACTTCCTGACCCCGGGTATAACTGAGTCAGTCGTGGTTCTTGACACCCTCGTGACACCATGATGGTTTAGCTGGAAATAAAAGGTACCAATTTATCCATCATATTTTTTGCGAAGAAACCCAGTTCCACATATTTTGAAACCAGGCATCTGAGCTTTCCTTGAATATTGGGTATGGGGTCACCCCGTTCCTTCTCATAGATGAGTGTATCCCCTAACTGTCTGAGGGATTCACTCACATAATATTCTCTGGACATGAGTACTACATTGCCCCCCTTGTCCGCCGGCTGTACTATCACATCATTTCTTGAGCAAAGCCATTGCAATGCTTTCTGCTCCTCGCGATCGATGTTGGGCTGTGCCTTGGAAGATAGAACAGCCCGAACATCTCGCATCACTTGATGCTAAAAAATGTCAATACTACTGCCGGCAGGCATAGGGTGGCAAAATGTGGACTTTACGCCACCTGTAAATGAGACTCTGGGGGTGTCGCTGGGACCAGCCTCAATGAGTGTTTTCCCTGTGACAAACTACAAACAAGCCAATTCATTTTCATCAAACTTAGTGGACACAAAACCAACAGGGTTGGGGCAAACTGGTATTTCTCCCTGAGTGTGGGGGACAATTGATTGCAGTGTGTCCTTGATCATTTTGTGCAGATGGAGTTTTCTAGTTGCTTTGAACAGGTCTACTTCGAATGTAACCGGGTCGAATTGTTCAGTGAGGCTAAATCCGAGCCCCCGACTGAGAACTCGGACACAGCACGGTGGCAACACGAGATTCGTGAGGTTAATCACCAAGTTCTCATTTGGCAGCACAGGGGTGGTTATCTCCTCCAAGACACTTGTTTATTTTCCCTCTCTGATTTTCTGATCCCTTTTTGTTTTGGTTTTTCTGCGGCCCCTTCTGGTGCTTTTCCTAAAGGGCCACTCGTCTCACACATGACGTCTGTTGCCATCTGGTTGGGTTCATCTGATGTACTTGAGTCCGAATCCGTTGTCCAATAATCATTATATTGGTGGCGGTTCGGTTTTCTTCTTTGTTGTCTGAACTTCCTACCCATGTTCTAATCAAAGATATGTCCAGATTCGTAATCTTGTTTATCTCTCACAAATTTATCTCTTTTTCTCTCTTTTACTTCAGCCTGGATCACCGTTAATTTTTTATTAAATTTTTTATCAAATGCTTCCAGTTGACTATCAGACATTCTCGATTCTAATTTGGCTTTGGCTTTATTCAGTTCCTCTTTTATTTTATCATATTCTTTAATGTCCCTTTGCAACACTGTTTCCAAAATTTGCAAGGAGAAATTTGAATGTAATTGTTGCCATTCCTTCAAGAACATTTCATCCTGTTAATATTGTGCAGGGTATTTGTAAATTCTCAAACCTCTCGGCACTCTTTCGCTTTCCTTATAGGGTTTCAGCGAATTTACTGTCCAAAAAAGACGTACCTCCTTGTCAGCCAATTGCGTTACTTTAGCTTCTAGCGATCGAGTGCTGAGGTTCTGTAAAAAGTCTCTATTGTTACACTGCGTGAATAAATCGTCTGCCCCTTCTCTGCCGTCTAATACGGATGAACCAGACATGTCGGATGCCATTATAAATCTTGCACTTGCAAATATGTGGCCTGCTGCAGCGTGCTCAAAAGCCCAGAACAAAGTCCTGATTAAATCAACAAGTGTAGAGACGGGCGGCACAGCTGCGCAAACTCAGACCCTTTCAAATAACAAGCGGATTATAGCTAAATCCACTGGTTCTCCTGTTCATCCTTAATTTTGGGGGAACGCGTTTGGAGTTTTTTGATGTGGCTGTTGTGTCTGGGAGCGACGGATTGGTCACGGAGGGCTTTTGCAAGCCCACGGCGACCAATTCCTTGCTCCACCACGACAGCTTCCATCCATGAAGTGTTAAAAAAGCTGTACCGTCCGGCCAGTTCATCAGACTCAGAAGAATAAAATAGTAAGGATGAGGGCTATTATAAACAAGCATTGGAACTGAAACAATGCCTGGTGGAAAGAGGTTATGCAGAAGAATCACTAGATAAAGATATGAGGAAAGTTGAAGAGACTTTTTCTCAAAGTACTCTACTCCACAAAAGTGATGATAGGAATAAACAGGTGCAGGACAGGGATGCGAGTTCCGGGTTCGCATTCTCCTTTAAATATAGTCCTATGGCTGAACGTATTCGTTCTGTGATATTCAAAAATTGGGATATTCTGAGGAGAGATGCGACCCTGAATGAACTCACTGAACACAAACCACTTATATCCTTCAGGAAAAGCCATACAATTAAGGATAAGCTTGTAAGGAGCAGGTTTGCTCCTGTTAAAAGCAATAATTGGCTATCAGAGAAGTTACCAAAGGGAAACATTAAATGTGGAAGCTGTTCACTGTGCAAATATAACTCCCTAAGTATCCTGAGAATGCCTAATGTAACACCAGCCACAGAATACAAATGTATTTGCTGTCAGGTGAACGCCTGTCGGCTAATTTTTTGGGCCTGTAAAGGCCGACACTTACTTCTGTATCTTGTGAATGCCTAATTTTTCATACTGGAATTGAAAATCAATGGGTCTGTAATCGTTCCTCTCAATTGTGGAACATTTTACAGACGTGTGAATGGACCCTATATGTATTTGACATGTATTTACCGACTGCTGTCAGTTCAGGCTGATTTAGGCTGATCTATTAATCTAAAACGGAGCAATATTTAAAAAATAAATAAAATCCACGTTATAACTGTATAAACGATTTATATAACTTATTAGAAAAAATAATAATAATTATGGCAACTTTTCCAAAAGGAGGATCATCTCCTGCACCCCGTTCATGGTCTGGCGTTGCCTCTCCTCCATGGCCTCCAAGCGCTCTTGAATGGCCCGCATTTCCTGGCGGTGCTCCCTTTGCATTTTGGCCAATTTGGCCTTCAATGTCTTCATTCCTGTTTGAAAAAATATATACAGTTGCAAGAAAAAGTATGTGAACCCTTTGGAATGATATGGATTTCTGCACAAATTGGTCATAAAATGTGATCTGATCTTCATCTAAGTCACAACAATAGACAATCACAGTCTGCTTAAACTAATAACACACAAAAAATAAAATGTTACCATGTTTTCATTGAACACACCATGTAAACATTCACAGTGCAGGTGTAAAAAGTATGTGAACCCTTGGATTTAATAACTGGTTGAACCTCCTTTGGCAGCAATAACTTCAACCAAACGTTTACTGTAGTTGCAGATCAGACGTGCACAAGGGTCAGGAGTAATTCTTGACCATTCCTCTTTATAGAACTGTTTCAGTTCAGCAATATTCTTGGGATGTCTGGTGTGAATCGCTTTCTTGAGGTCATGCCACAGCATCTCAATCGGGTTGAGGTCAGGACTCTGACTGGGCCACTCCAGAAGGCTTATTTTCTTCTGTTTAAGCCATTCTGTTGTTGATTTACTTCTATGCTTTGGGTCGTTGTCCTGTTGCAACACCCATCTTCTGTTGAGCTTCAGCTGGTAGACAGATAGCCTTAAGTTCTCCTGCAAAATGTCTTGATAAACTTGGGAATTCATTGTTCCTTCGATGATAGCAATCCATCCAGGCCCTGATGCAGCAAAGCAGCCCCAAACCATGTTGCCCCCACCACCATACTTCACAGTTGGGATGAGGTTTTGATGTTGGTGTGCTGTGCCTCTTTTTCTCCACACCTAGTGCTGTGTGTTTCTTCCAAACAACTCAACTTTGGTTTCATCTGTCTACAGAATATTTTGCCAGTACTCCTGTGGAACATCCATGTGCTCTTGTGCAAACTGTAAACATGCAGCAATGTTTTTTTTGCACAGCAGTGCCCTCCTCTGTGGTATCCTCCCATGAAATCCATTCTTGTTTAGTGTTTTACGTATCGTAGATTCACTAACAGGGATGTTAGCATATGCCAGAGACTTTTGTAAATCTTTAGCTGACACTCTGGGATTCTTCTTCACCTCATTGAGCAGTCTGCGCTGTGCTCTTGCAGTCATCTTTACAGGACGGCCACTCCTAGGGAGAATAGCAGCAGTGCTGAACTTTCTCCATTTATAGACAATTTGTCTTACCGTGGACTGATGAACAGCAAGGCTTTTGGAGATACTTTTATAACCCTTTCCAGCTTTATGCAAGTCAACAATTCTTAATCGTAGGTCTTCTGAGAGCTCTTTTGTGCGAGACATCATTCACATCAGGCAATGTTTCTTGTGAAAAGCAAACCCAGAACTGGTGTGTGTTTTTTATAGGGCAGGGCAGCTGCAACCAACACCTCCAATCTCATCTCATTGATTGGACTCCAGTTGGCTGACACCTCACTTCAATTAGCTCTTGGAGATGTCATTAGTCTAGGCTTTCACATACTTTTTCCATCTACCCTGTGAATGTTTACATGGTGTGTTCAATAAAAACATGGTAACATTTAATTCTTTGTGTGTTATTAGTTTAAGCAGATTGTGATTGTCTATCGTTGTGACTTAGATGAAGATCAGATCACATTTTATGACCAATTTGTGCAGAAATCCATATCATTCCAAAGGGTTCACATACTTTTTCTTGCAACTGTATGAGCATTATTTGCAACTCTTATTAAACCTTTAAACCTTTATTGTGTGGTGCATCTGACTTTATGATTGCTTGCTATTACACCTTTTTGTGATAAAAGTTGTAAAAAAAATTTACTTTTTGGGGAGTTTTAAATTTTTGTTTAAAAAGGTGTCCATCTGAAGAGTTATTTGGTATGATATTTTTAGATAGCTGGTTGTTACAGATGCGTCCAGACCGAATATTTTTCCTTATTTTTTGTTATTTCTATTTTAGACAATAAAAGCATTGTTGAACCAAAAACAATTCTTGTTTTACTGTCTCCATATTTTGAGAGCCATATTATTATTTTTATTTGGCAATTATCTAATGGTAGGGTCTTTTTTGCAGAATTAACTGACCGATTATTACTATTTTGGGGGGCATATGCCTTTTTTAATAGCTTGGTGTTGCACTTTTATTGATGTTAGGTTGCATAAATTAATATTTTCTTTATTTTTTTTCTTTTTTCATGTTTAAAGTGTTCACAGGAGGGGTTAGATCATCAGATATTTTTAGAGACGGTCAATATGTACACGGCGGTACAAAATATGTCTGTCTATTGTTAAATTTTTTTATATATTTTTTTTATTTAAAGTCTTTATACACATTAATGATTTAAATCTCAATACGTTAGTTAGTGATATTTATGATCTTTATATAGTTTATTAGTTAGTGATATTTCATTACAGTATAATTTTATTTTAATTATTAGTTATTGATAGTTCTATTGAGTTTAATATTATTTATTTGTTAAATTAATGGTTTTAATGTAGATTAAAGAGTTATTGTCCAGTGTTCTTTTTTTGTATTACTATAGTGTATGTTGTCGCCTCATTGTTGGCTCTTTTAATCTTTATGTACATGTTATGGATACATAATCATATTTCTATGTGCAAATATTTACCCTCCTGGCGGGGGCTGGTGATCACCTCCTCTTCCTCCGATTCCTGAGATGGGGTGGTTCTGGAGGGTACAGCACTTTACACCTCCTTCACTTCTCCCACATCTGGTGGGTTGGCTCAATAGGCTGGGAGGGTCCGGCCTCCTCCTCCTCCTCCTCTTCCGCCTCAACCTCCACTACCTCCACCGATCGCCTTCTCCGAATGGAGGGAATAGGAACTTCTGTATTCACAGAATGTTCAGATTTTAGATAAACAACTACAAAATCTTAAAAACATCTGATATAAAGAAATCCCAATATGGAGAGATCTATATATAATTGCAGTGGCTGCCAGCTTTATGACGCATAACTCAATCAAAAATTAGCAGAAAAAAGACATCCCCTCCACAGTGTCTTGATGGAACAATAGGGTGAAAGGAGACCCATGTAATGGGATTATCTCCTCAGTGTATCATAGGATGATCTACTTCTCTACACCAGAGTTGGCTACTTCTTAATCCCATCACTAAGACAATAGAACAAAGGGAAAAATAAACCAACACATTTATTGGGAGTCTCAGAGCAGATTTAACCCTTATTGCGTTTATTGATTCACACCATGCTACTTTAATGGAGAATAGGAAAGATGTGGCCTATAAACTCAACCAAAAATTCATGGTTTATAGTTCCCTCTAAACCAAATAGGTCAGAGTGGGGGTCTCCATAGTCCTGGGTCCATAGCCTGTAGGAAGGAGGCTAGGCTTCAGGCTTCTACTGTAGACACAGTGATGGTTCAGTCCGTCACTTGTGTGGCACAAAGCCAACATATCACATCACCCAAAGAACACCAACACATACAAACAAAAGTTATTTACGTATGTACCTGGGCATTTTTCGTCCCGGATTCTTTTTATGAAACGTGGCTGTCTTCGCTTCATGTCTGACCATTTCTTTATAATGGCCAGACGGCGGTGTTTGCGACACATTTGGCGCCACATTTCATAGGCCAACTCCCACACTATCCTCTGTTTCTCGGCGTGGGACCGGGTGCGGTCGTAGCCCGGACCCAACATCCGCTGCAAGAGAAAAATGCAAGCTAATAATCCCAATTTTTTAACAATAATAGTACTAAAAATAATTTACTCAAGTAAACTGCTAAAAGTATTGAATGCTTTGAGGTGGAAATATTAGATTTTGGCCGCCTACATCGCCAGTATTTGCTGGTTCATTTAGAGTTACCAAGGGTGCATCCCGGGGAGACGAACCAGCTGTACACCCCATACCGTACCGTCACTTCACTAGACAGGTACATCTCTGCTTAGCTGGACAGTATCTGATAGCTCAGACCCCACCCACATACTGTCGTAATACAATCCCATCTTCTAACCGTAACAGTAAGGCCGCATGCACACGGGCGTGTTTTTTCTAAACTACGGACCGTACAAACCCGTCCTGCAGAGTGGACAAGCGCACGGCGTCATTGGTGGCTTCCAGGCCACCACTGCTGTACTGTGATACACTTGTATGATCTATACAAGTGTATTACTGTACAGTGGTGGCGGCAAGAAGCGCACTGCGTCATAGCGAGTTAGCATTAGCAACCAATGACTGCGTGCGCTCGGCCACTCTGCAGGGTAACCTTACATAGTGGGTGTAATGTCACAGGAATACTTAGTGGAAAAATCAATAATATCTAGTGAGACCTTATAAAATGTGAAGTTTGGTGCACTTAAGAAAAATTAGAATCGCAGAAGGTCGCACTGGCGATTTTTTTATAACACTCTTTATGCATATAAAGCGATTGTTCAGACATGCAGGTGAAATGTAATCAAATACACTACTTTAATGTAAGATTACTGACAGTCACCAGGAGTTCATCCTCTTCCTCGTTGAACTTCGCTCCAACCATCGCATCCATCAAATTGCTAGTTAGTGTAAGCCAGTTGCTGTAGGCCACGCCTTCAGAACGCATGTGCTCTTGCGATTAATATTTTGCCGAAATTTTGCAGATGAAAAATTTATGCTTGTAGATCGCAGATTCGCTTAATACCTCTGGTATGTTAGTGTCCATGTTGTGGGACTATGTGTGCGCCTTTTACCAAGTATTTTGTGGCTGCAAATATGACCTGGAGGTTTCTCATGTTCACATGCCATTAAAATGAATGGGACCTGCCGCGAACCTGTGGTTCGCGAACATTTGAGCGAGTTCAATCGATCGCGTTCGCGAACCGTCCCATCAGATGTTCGTCCATCACTACACAGAAGCACTCCGTAGTGCTTCCATAGGGTTCCGTTCAGTGCTTCCGTTCCGCATCTCCAGATTTGCGGACCCATTCAATACGGCATGGAGGACACACGGTCGTGTGCAAGAGGCCTAAAAATCACACCATGCTTTTATTCCAGAGCTAAATGTTATAAAAACCTTTTTAGGATTATATTCATATAATGTATACTAATTCTGATTATGCACATTTGCTGAGAATTTATATATTTTTTTACATAAACCATAGAAGAAAAAGGATAAATTCCAATATGCCAAAAATAAGGTTATACTCATGTATAACAATAATGAATCTTAATTTAAAAAAAAAACTATTTGTTATAAATTAGAAAAGCATAATTTATGCCTAGTCAAAGTTTCAGCACTAACATTCAGATGTGGAGTAAATTCACAACCATATTTTTGTATTGTCCCAATCCATCTAAAATGAAAAATGAATTAACTTTGTAGATAATCTTTACTGAAAATATCCTATTTTTTATTTCTTCAGATCCTATACAAACCTATAGGTTTCAATGGTAAAAGATCACAGGCCCTTTGTAGTCTAATTTTGCAGGTATTCTCCCTTCCATTCCCCTCTTGCTTCTTGCTAACCTACTAGCTGTAATATATGATTTTAACAACAGCTCAATCCATGAAATCCATGAAGATCAATCTATTTTGTTGCTGATCTGTCTCTGCATTCACAGTGGGCAGTTCTTGTCATGACTGCTCAAAAACAAGAAAATGGTGACAATAATTATACTATGTACTTACAAATCTTAGGGTACTTTCACACTAGCATTTTTCTTTTCCGGTATTGAGTTCCGTCACAGGGGCTCAATACCGAAATTTTTTTTATCAGTTTTATCCTAATGCATTCTAAATGGAGAGCATTCCGTTCAGTATGCATCAGGATGAACCAATTCAGTCCCTCTTAAGTTTTTTGGCCGGAGAAAATACCGCAGCATCTCCGGCTAAAAGTCCTGAACACTTGCCGAAATGCCGGATCCGGCATTAATTTCTATTGAAATGTATTAGTGCCAGAATTAAAATTTTCGCATTGATGGATCCGTTCTTCTGGTCCGCACATACACAGACCTTTAAATCTGTGAAAAAAATTAATACCGGATCCGTTTTTCCGGATGACAATCCGAAAGATGGATCCGGTATTGCAATGCATTTGTCAGACGGATCTGCATCCGGATCCGTCTGACAAATGCATCCGTTTGCGTCTGGATTGCCGTCTCTGGCAGGCAGTTCCGGCGATGGAACTGCCTGCTGAAATCCTCTGCCGCAAGTGTGAAAGTACCCTTAACTGATATAGGTCATGTTATGAGCATATAGAGAAGTGCTCATAACTCAAGTTATCTTGTAATACCTATAATGTATTGTCAACTGTCTGGATATTATTCAATCTAATACATCAACAAGAAATTAATTATCTGACTTGTGTTGTATTGCAGGACAAAGCTAACCTCATAATGACTAAATGGTACATTTGTATAAAAAAAATAAAAAATTACCTAGAGCTATTTTTATAGTATGGCCTTCTTGTTGCTGTACCTATTTAAAATGCAGGGAAATGTACTGAAGTAGTTCTCTTTGACAGGTTTGCTAGCCACAGATACTTTTCCAACCAAATAAAAAAAATTGTGCTAATAAATCTTCCTCATTGTCACAACAGTTTTATGTAAGACATTCTACAAATGTATTCAAGTAATGCACGCTTAAAACAATACACTTACGTTAACATGCCTTTTTCAGAAAAATTTATATCTTGTTCAGAAAACAGACCTCACTAAGGTCAATTTTCTGATGGCATGACATCAGTGTGCAGTAGATTTTGTCTAGATTTGCTTCCAAGGTATATCTCTAAGGCCTGTTGCACACAAACGTGTGCGCCCTGTGGCCGACACCGACTATGGGGCAGCCGCAGCGGATTGTGGACCCATTTACTTTAATGGGTCCGCGATCCTCCCTTTCCGCAATAAGATAGGACATGTTCTATTTTTTTGTGGAACGTAAGTACAGGACAAAACCCCAAGGAAGCACTCTGTAGTGCTTCCGTAGGGTTCCGTTCCGTGCTTCCGTTCCGCACCATTCCACATCTCCGGATTTGCGGACCCATTAAAATGAATGGGTCCGGATCCATGAGGCGGATTGCACATGGAACGGTGCCCATGTATTGCGGATCCGCATATGCAGTCCGCATTATGGCAACGGGACACCTACGGTCATGTGCAATAGGCCTAAACTTGTAAATCCATTCCATTTTATATTTATACTAATGAGAAGCAGGACAAAAGCCACAATCTCATGGCATCTGCTGTCATTTTTTGTATCATTGTAGTCTCCATACTCCAGTCTTGAACAAATGGCATCATCTACATTATTCATAATGTCCTCATCTACCTTGTCACTGTATTCTATTGCTTGTTCAAGAGTAACTAGTTCTTGCAGCAGTATGTCCTCTTCACTCCACTTTGGCTCCAATCTACTTTCAATTATCATCCAGGCATGACCATCTGTTGGATTCACACACTGTTAATGTGTGTAAAAAAAAAAGTAAAAGCAGGTATAAACACAAAGCCAGAATGTGTATAATGCACATTACACATAGAAAGAGGCCAACAAAAGCAGCCAAAGTATAAGGCTCTCTAGATTACATAATAAGCATCAAACATGAAAATATCCAGGACTTTGTGGGATATCTTTCTAAATGCAAAGCCTCATATGCATTAACAACAACTGATAAATATATATATATATATATATATATATATATATATATATATAT
Source organism: Bufo bufo (assembly GCF_905171765.1). Lineage (NCBI taxonomy): Eukaryota > Metazoa > Chordata > Amphibia > Anura > Bufonidae > Bufo > Bufo bufo. The sequence goes on from NC_053389.1 coordinate 369,535,993, forward strand.
ATATATATTGTGGGGGATTAGCTCTTTTTCGGGGGTTGCAACCACACACTTCTTCACGGACACCAGGATTTAGGGGCCAAACTGTGCTTTATTGTGGCACACGGCATAAAGAAAAAATATACAAAGCTAAAATAAAATACCTTGCCTGTCTGGGCCCTATCTAAACACATAGGTTTCCCTGACTCAGCTAAAGCGTACCACAGTTCACACCCGTGATGGGATGCGGCTTTCCCAGCCCAACCTCCAGGCTGCTCCCACACCAGTGTCTCTTGGGGGATAGTGGTCTCTCAGCCCTCCCGGCTCAGACCACTCAGAGCCACTCCAGCCTTCTGTGTGCAAGTTCCCACCCCCTCTCACTCTGAGGATTCCTTTATCCCCAGGTGATTACTGCATCTGGTCTTTCTTCAGACCTGGTGATTCTGGGGAAGACACAGCAAATCCTGCCATATATCTCCCCTAACAACCATGAAGCCTGTCACTGCCTCACTATATATCTATCTATCTATCTATATATATATATATATATATATATATATATAATGTTTGTTTGACCTTTTTTATAGTTTTATTTTTTATTCATAAGGGCAACAGTATAAAGGTACCTTGTATCTGATCAGCAGGAATCCAGCACCCGGAACCCACGCCGGTCAGCTGTTTGAGAAGGCACATAGTGCTTCTGTGAGTGACATGGTCTTCTGGCATCTTACCCTAGGCGATTGCCATCATGGTTAGAGATGACCGAAAAAATTTGATTTGGTCGGTCCGCCGAATTTTCCGAAAAGATTTTATCCGATCCGAATTTATTCGTAGCGAATCACATTAAAAGACAGCTTTTTCCTGGCTTCAGAGAGCCTGTATAGTGGTGTAGAACACTGTGCCTTGCATTAACATGCAAAGCGAGTCTGCTGTGGTAGTGGAACAATACTGTGAGTCAGTATGACATGCACGTGACAGGCGTCGCTCTTAGAATCACTGCACACTTCACTTATTTGGGCAGTTACGGTGCCAAAACTAACCAAATAACTCAAGTATGAACTCAGCCTTACAGGTCGATGTTAGCGTCAAGAAGAAGTGCACTCCTTTTACACCGTCATCAGCTGATTTCACATAGATGTCTACAGAACGCGTTCTATTAAATGCATAGACAAAAAAGTTAAACCACCAATCAATAAACGTTGTTGGAGTGATGTGGGGCCAAACACTAGCAATTACACCAAATTAGAATACAAAAACCATCACAAAAAATAGATAACCAGATACCGAGTAAAAATATCTTTATTAATTAAATATCAAAGTAATAATATATTAAAAAGCAGCCACCCTGATGTACGTTTCACTTTTCAGCTTCCTCAGGGAATAACATGGTATTGGTTCCTGTGTTTATTTATATCTTGTTGATTGCTATTTTATTAAAAGCAGATGGGAGAAGAGGACTATAATTGGCTGAAGGAAAAGTATTGGCATGTGTTCTACTGTGGAACGCATGGCAGTGCTTCCTCCCAGACATCCAAAGTGATATACATCATTTTTTACTAACAGAAAACTCAAAAACAAGTATGTTCCCTCAAGGAGTGATCATGCCCGTATAAAATAATGTAGGGAAAGAAAATAAATCCATAAGGGCAAGTAATTGCACTGCCGAGCCGCACTCGGCTGTGGAACCCATACCCGAACTTCCGGAAGTTTTTTTTGTATTCTAATTTGGTGTAAAAAAAAAAGTCGAGTCCCCCGACAGAGTGGGTGTTGACGTCACTGATTATTTTGCCCATCCTCTGATCCATCAGAACAATAACCCCCAAAAAACGTATCCTGCCTGTTGAGCATCTGCCTTCACTCGGTCAGCATTTTGTCAGTAATCCATCAGAATTGCTAAAGCCAAAAAAAAACAGGAGTGGATAGAAAACAGAGATGACACGTGAATAGAATATTTGCATGTCTTCTGTGTTTTGTACCCACTACTGCTTTTGGCTACCAAAATATAAGCCAATTCTGATGGGACCATACAGGGCTTACAGCTGCTACAGAGACAGGATCCATTGTGCATCTCATTTTTCCTTCCTTCTGACAGATCACAAGAAGGGTCAAATAAATTATGATGTCAACCAGGCCAAAAAGGCAAAATAGTGGCCCAGGCATAAAGTGGGGAGGATAAAAACAGGATGAGAAGTCCACAGAGTGACCCAATGACATAGTGGTGAGGTGGCAGCAGCATGAGGAGACCACAGAGTGGTGATGCGGCAGCAGCATGAGGAGACCACAGAGTGGCTCAGAGATATAGTGTTGAGGTGGCTGCAGCATGAGGAGACCACAGAGTCCTGAACTGGCAGCAGCATGAGGAGACCACAGAGTGGCACAGTGACATAGTGGTGAGGTGGCAGCAGCATGAGAAGACCACAGAGTGGTGATGTGGCAGCAGCATGAGTAGACCACAGAGTGGTGAAGTGGCAGCTACATGATGAGACCACAGAGTGCTGATGTGGCAGCAGTATGAGGAGACCACAGAGTGGCCCAGAGACCTAGTGTTGAGGTGACAGCAGCATGAGGAGACTACAGAGTGGTAAAATGGCAGCAGCATGATGATACCACAGAGTGGTGAAGTGGCAGCAGCATGAGGAGACCACAGAGTGGCCCAGTGACATAGTGTTGAGGTGGCAGCAGCATGAGGAGACCACAGAGTGGTGAAGTGGCAGCTACATGATGAGACCACAGAGTGCTGATGTGGCAGCAGCATGAGGAGACCACAGAGTGGCCCAGAGACCTAGTGTTGAGGTGGCAGCAGCATGAGGAGACTACAGAGTGGTAAAATGGCAGCAGCATGAGGATACCACAGAGTGGTGAAGTGGCAGCAGCATGAGGAGACCACAGAGTGGCCCAGAGACATAGTGTTGAGGTGGCAGCAGCATGAGGAGACCACAAAGTGGTGATGTGGCAGCAGCATTATCTTTACACTAGACAGATTATCTTTACACTAAGCCCAATGCATGGATACACTCATCCAGTCCTAACTAATAAAATTTGGTCCTACCCCATCCAGGGTGTTGCTGGCATCAGCGTGATGTCCACTAGATCCAGAACAAGGTCCCTGCGGTGAGAAAAAATTAATAATCACATTAGGAAGGGATGGTGACTTCCCCAGTGAAATCAACAGCAGGGGGCGCTGTGCTGGCCTGTAAGACTGAGCCATGCCAATGTAAAGCAGGGTAATCTAGGACATTTCACCTAAGTGCTACCACACACTAATACCCACATTGTGGCCCCTTACAGTACTAATGCCCACCTTGTGGTCCCTCACAGCAGTTATGCCCACATTTTTTCCTGTCACTGTAGTTAGCCCACTTTTGTGCCCCCTCACTGTAGTTTTGCCCAGATATGTGCCCCCTCACAGTAGTTATGCCCAGATATGTGCCCCCTTACAGTAGTCATGCCAAGATATGTGCCTTCCTCACAGTAGTTATGGCAGATTATGTGCCCCTCACAGTAGATATGCCCAGATATGTGCCCTTTTCACAGTAGTTATGCCAGATGATGTGCCCCCTCACTGTAGTTATGTCCAGATATGTGCCTCCCTCACAATTGTTATGCCCAGATATGTGCCCCCTCACAGTAGATATGCCCAGATATGTGCCCCCTCACAGTTATGCCCAGATATGTGCCCCCTTACAGTAGTTATGCCATATTATGTGCCCCCTCACAGTAGTTATGCCCGGATATGTCCCCCCTCACTGTATTTATGGCCAAATATGCCCCCCCCAGAGTAGTTATGCCCAGATATGTGCCTCTCTCACAGTAGTTATGCCAGATTATGTGCCCCTCACAGTAATTATGCCCAGATATGTGCCTCCCTTATAATAGGTATGGCAGATTATGTGCCCCTCACAGTATATATGCACAGATATGTTCCCCCTCACAGTGGTTATGCCAGATTATGTGCCCCCTCACTGTAGTTATGTCCAGATATGTGACCCCTCAAAATAGTTATGCCAGATATGTGCCCCCTCACAGTGGTTATGGCCAGATATGTGCCCCCTCACAGTAGTTATGCCTACATATGTGCCCCCTCACAGTAGATATGCCCACATATGTGCCCCCTCACAGTAGTTATGCCAGATTAGGTGCCCCCTCACAGTAGTTTTTCCAGATTAGGTGCCCCCTCAGTAAAGATGCCCTCTTTTGTGCCCCCTCACTCTAGCTGTTGCCCGCCCTGTTTTCTCCGGTCTGCAGCTTTATGAAAAAAAAAACAAAAAAAAACATACTTACCTTTTTCCCTGATGATGTGCTCCCACACTCACATCACACTGCGATGTGTGGCCTGCAGGGGAACCGCCAGAGCTCATAAGAACAGTGAAGCAGGGAGCGGAGAGGGCTCCCTTCTTCACTCTGGACACAAACAACCCAGCAGTGACAAAAACTGCCGGGTGAGTGCCCCCCTTCCTTGCCTCTGCGCTCCCCCTCTTGTCTCTGCGCACGGGGCGCATATACACGTTAGAAGAGCGCTCTGATGGGCCCGGCATTGTCACTGTACTTCATGCCAGGCCCCGTCAGAGCGCTCCCATTACATATGAATGCAGCGGGTCCCCTCCCCCCGGCGGGCCCGGTCGCTGTTGCACCCTCTGCGACCACGATCGTTACGCCCCTGTGTGTGAGACTGGCAACACGTGGTTTGATATGACATGTTTTCCTTTTGGATCAAATGAACTCTGTGTTGTTTCTGGTGCTTGCCACACGTTCTGTCTCCAGGTGTTGCTATTGTGGTCATTTAACCTTCTCTATTTATTGTTTCTCCCACTATGCTATGCAGTTTACAGCTTCTGTTGGACTTGTGGTTAGCTTGTGTTTGGTTCTTGGCTGAGTTCCTGGTGCTACAAAAGCTTCATTGAAGATAAGTGTTTCTGTTCCCTTTTGTATTTTGTTTTGATCTATGTGTGTGTTGCCCAGGGCTGGCGTCATAACCCGGCAAACCTGGGCAAGTGCCGGGGCCCAATGCTCTTGGGGGGCCCACTGAGCTGCTATGAGCACTTCCATCAATACAGATGGAAGCTCTCATTGCTGTTATTTCACTTACACAGTACCCCTTTGGTGGGCCCTCTGAGTCACATGAGGCCGGCTGCTGCAGACTCGGACACGCCCCTTCTACACAGGAAATGCTGCTTGAGGAGAGAAACCGGCAGGGCTGGAGCAGAAGTGTGAACACAGGTTGTCAGTGAGTCTGCACTGTGAAGGGCTGGAGCAGAAGTGTGAACACAGGTTGTCAGTGAGTCTGCACTGTGACTGTCTCTTCTCTGTAGGAAAGGAGGGGGGGGGGCTTTTTGATCTGCTGCTGGATGCTGCTTCATTCTATTTAGTTGTTTTACTGTTTCATTAAGCAATTTGCCTCCATGACACCTGTCTCCCCCATATCCTGTTCTATCTCATCCTCATGGAGCCCCTGCTGTCTCCTTTCCTCCCTCATGTATCCAGAGCTCCTGTTCCACCCTCCTATCTCCTATTGCTGCCCTGCACGGACCTCCTGCCACTACTTGTTGAATGAATCGCCCTCAGAGTCCCTTCCACCTACTTGCTGTGTCCACCCCTCCTGTCCATCCAGAAGGAGCGCAGGGAGCTGTGGTTAGTGAATGACAGGACCGCCAGCTCCCCTGCACTCCAGCAATGATAGGCATGAGAGGGGGCCACTGGGGGGTCATTACACTGTGAGGGCCCCCTACACAATATAATGACCCCCAGTGCCCCTCATTTAGTATAATGATCCCCGTTGACCCTCCATTTAGTATAATGACTACCAGAGCCCCCATTCAATATAATGACCCCCAGTGCCCCCTCCATACAGTATAACCCCCAGTGTGGGGGCGACTGGGGGTCATTATTCTGAATGGATGGCCACTGTGGGGTCATTATACTGTCAGGGCCTTTTACATAGTATAATGACCCCCAGTGTCCCTCATTTAGTATAATGATCCCCAATGACCCTCCATTCAGTATAATGACCCCCAGAGCCCCCATTCAATATAATGACCCCCAGTGACCACCATACAGTATAATGACCCCCAGTGCCCCCTTCATACAGTATTCCCCAAGTGTGGGGATACTGGGGGTCATTATTCTGAATGGGGGGCGACTGGGGGTTATTATTCTGAATGGAGGGCCGCTGTGGGGTCATTATACTGTGTGTGGGGCCACTGGGGGTCATTATACAGTCTGAGTGGGGGCATTGGGGGTCATTATACTGTGTGAAGAGCCACTAGTGGTCATTATATGGTATAGGGGCATCTGGGGGTCATTATACCGTGTGGGAGCCACAGGGGGACATGTAAATGTAAAAAAATGCCTCAAGGCACTGGGATCTATCGTCCAAGGGCCCACATGAACCTGGAGCCGGCCCTGGTGTTGCCTTTCCCTGTTGTTTGTCATTAGGCCTGAAGGAGACTCCTGTTCGTCCTTCGCTTTGGAGGAACAGGTAGACTCAGTCCTGACATTAGTTCCAGGGTCCTATAGGAGGAGATAGGATTCTAGGTATCCGGTGTATGAACTTGCCTACCTTTGGGGTCTGTTCATACTGGTAGTCCGTCAAGACTGGAGTTAGGGTTTTCTCTAGGAGGTGTCCATATTCCTTCCCTAGTTTCCAGGCTTTATTCCGGTATCCCCTTTTCCTCCTATGCTTGGTGTGGTATTTTCCTCCCACACACAAGCATGACAGGTGAAGCGGCAGCAGCATGAGGAGACCACAAAGTGGCTCAGAGACATAGTGTTGAGGTGAAATACAAAAGAAATTAATCACCAGTCCGCAACAATGTTGTGCTGCAGGTCCGAAAAGTGTTGTGGGGTCAGTCACGCTTTAAACAGGTATGAATATAGAGTTCGGACCGCGCATATCGTCAAGGCCAGTATGCAAACAATTTTTCCTTCTTCCTTCTCCCTTTTGAAAGAGAACCGAGGGCTGCAAATATCCTATATATGGATATCCTGCAAACAGCGCTATGTCAACCAAGGCGTGTATATGATACCCTCCGTAGCAATAGTGAAGCTCCGATGATGTTTGATTAAAAAAAAATTATTTGCACATACTCACAAACATGCTCTTTAAAATTTGCATTTAAAATCCCAGCGTCTTAATCTTTTGCCCGACCCGGGTTTCACTCCTTGAGTTTCATCAGGGGCACACTACATCTTTCCCTCCCCCTTCTTTTTATTTGGTAGGCTGGAGTTAATCAAGCATCTGATGTGCTACTCCAAACCACTTGCCTTCTTACTGCTTTAACCCTATACTTGTATCACCTAATCCTCAAGGGGAAAAAACGGATGCTATTAGGTCTCAATTCACATGGACATAATTATTCTATCAGTTTTATGTTCTAATTTAACACAGCTTGCAGGTCAAAGTCTACATTCAGGCCTCCTGGTTGTAGTGTACATAATTCATATATCCACTTGCTTTCTTTTTTAAAAAAATTTCTAGAAAACTTCCTCCCCTCCAATGATTTTGTACTAATTCCACCCCCATAAACTTTAGACCTTCTGGATTTTCTTGGTGACAAATTTTGTAATGAGCCTATACACCATGACTTTCAAGTCCTTTTTTAATGTTTCTTATGTGCTCCTGCACACGGACCTTAAGGGGTCTAATGGTCCGCCCTACATACTGGAGGCCGCAAGGGCACTCCAGTACATATACAACCCCTTTACTATGGCATGTCATCTCACCCACTAATTCCAACTGTTTATGTTTTATGGTGCTCTTAATTATAGTGCTATTTTGTGATCTTTCTGTTCTTTTTCTGTTTTTGCAAGCAATGCAAAAACCACACCAGTTAAAACAGTTTTTTAATTTTTAATTTTTGTTTTTATCTTCTGGCCGGTTAGCACTATGTACTAGTTTATTTTGTAATTTGGGTGCTTTTTTGTAGATGACTAGCGGTTGTTCAGGAATCACAGGTCCAAGTACTGGGTCATTTTTTAGGATCAACCAGCTTTTTTTAATTGCGTTTTTTAGTTCCCCAGAGCATTGTGTGAACTGGGTTATGAACGAAAAACGGAAATCAATGATCTTTTTTTATGTTTTTGGTTTATTCGGGGTTCCCTCTCGTTGTTTAGTTATATCTTTTATACATCTGTCCAAGTTGTCATTCTCGTATCCCTTTTCCAAAAACCGTTCTTTTATTATGTTACTCTGCTTTTTGAAGATGGCTATATCAGTGCAGTTACGGTGGATTCTCTGGACCTGTCCCTTCGGTATATTATGCAACCAAGAGGCATAATGGCAGCTCGCTAGATCTATATACCCATTGACATCTGTGGGTTTGAAAAAGGTCTTAGTTTTGAGCTGTCCCTCTTCAACATATATAGTCAGGTCCAAAAAATCCACCGACACCGCACTGACCGTGCTAGTGAAACTTAGGTTCCATTCTTTATTCTCCAATCCTGCAATAAAGGCCTCCAGCTGGTTTCTTTCCCCCTCCCATATCACCAAGCAGTCGTCTATATACCTTTTCCAGGTTTTTAGAGTCCCACTTTTTTTGAATTGATTCATCTCGGGGTCAATATATTGTTTCTCCCACATGGTCATAAAAATATTTGCAAAACTGGGGGCGAATTTCGCCCCCATCGCCGTTCCAACCTTCTGTAAGTAATAATGGTCCTTGAACCAGAAATAATTATGTTCTAAACAGAATTCCACACAGCGTACTATAAAGTCCGCTTGTATCTTAGTCATATCAGGGTCATTGTACAGTGTTTCTCGTATTGCTTGTTATCCTAATTTTTTTGGTATGATAGTATACAAGGAGGACACGTTGATGGTAGCCATCCACGTGTTCTCCCCAACCACCTGCAATTCTTTAATCATTTTAACCACACTACCGCTGTCCTTCAAATAGGAAGGTGCCAGTGGTACATATTTTTGTAAAAAATTATCTATATACTCTGTAGTTCTACTGGTGAGGGAATTAATCCCTGACACTATAGGTCTACCGGGGGGATTTGTGGCACTTTTGTGAATTTTCGGTAGTATATAGATAATTGGGGTCATCGGTTCCTTTATGTTCAAATATTCCATTTCCTTTTTATTGAGTATGCCTTTGTCTCCTCCATATTTAACCAAAGCTTGTAATTTATTTTTGCATTCTGGGAGGGGGTCTTTTTTCAACACAGCGTAGGTCTTGATGTCACTCAACTGTCTCAAGACTTCCGCTTCATAATCCTCAACATTCATAACCCCCCCCCCCCCCCCCCCCCCTTTGTCTGCAGGCTTTATTATTATATCCTGATTGTCCTGTAACATTTTTAGTGCATCTCTTTCTTTTTTGGTCAAATTGCCTCCTTTCTTTTTAAGTTCTTTTTTTTCCAATTCATTCAGAATACTTCTTTTGAAGGCATCTATGCACTCATTATTTTTATTTTTAGGATAAAATTTTGATTTATCTTTTAATTTCGTATGTATATATTCTTTCTTCTGCTCTGCATTATTTTGGTTATTGGCTGATTCTTTCCCTACAAAAAATTTAGCTATGTTTAGCTTTCTAATATATTTGTGTATGTCCACAAAGGCATCAAGTTTATTCAAACTTTTGGATGGCGCAAATTTCAACCCCTTTCTAAGTACCGCTTTTTCGGATTCTGACAGGGTGTGTCTGCTGAGATAAAATATCCCCTCATTCACACCTTGCTTTTTTTTTATTTTTTCCCCCTCTTTTTCCTCTATAAACCTTATTTTTTGCGGTGTATTGATATTTGGTGTGGTTTTGTTTTTTCTTTCCTGCAGTTTCTCGAATTTTTCTTGTTCTTCCCTCTGTACACCCTTGATCGCTTGGTGTGGAAAATTCTGTTGATCTGAAACTGCCTTTCTTCCTGCGTTACATCTTTTGGTTCTTCTCCATTTTGGATTGGTTTCACCCTATTCCCCTGTATTATCGGGGGGTCCTCTTTTACAAATTTATATGGGTTATTATTTTTATATTGTCGCCCGTATTGTTGGTATGGTCTCCTCACACTCGGCCACTGATAATGGTTGGTATTCCTTCCATATCCATTATAATGTTGTGTGCTCCATGTGTTGGTAGGTGGATCCCCATAATTTTCACTTTTCCTTATAGCATCCCATTCCTCCCACTGATATCTGGGGTAACTGTTAGATCTACTATTCACACTATAATTCTCTTCCTCGGTCTCTCTCTGCTCTCCCATTTCTAATTTGTTTGCCTTTCTATTTGTTTCTGACCTAAATCTCCACTTGTAGACTTTTTTTAGTCTCCTATTCTTCACACGTTTTTCGATATTTTTTCTGTTTTTTCTCTTTTATTTCTTTGTCTACTCCTGTGATGTTCGCTTGACATTTTTCACTTAACTTAATATATTCATTATCTTTTTTGAAGGGTTTTAGTTTTTCTTGTAATTTTTCTATATTCTGACCTATGTTTTTTAGTTTATTTCTCCGTATTTTTATAATGAATTCCATAGCTTTAAAACCACAAAAATCCATAAATTTTTCCCAATCATTTATATCATTGGGATCTTCTGTATTAAGGGGAAGCTGCCATCGCAGACCTTCTGGGATCTTACCCTCTGCTAAATATCTCTCAAGGGATAAGACTTCCCAGGTGGTCCTGATTTCTTTACACAGATCTTTTTCTAACTCTAAAAACATATCTCTCATAACTTTTTCCTCCTTCATTTTTTCATTAACAGTGAATATGCTTTCAACATCACATACCATACTTGCTCTAAAATCTAAAATATCCATGATTGCTGGACTCAGCGTTTGCCCCACCAAAGTACAATACAAAAGAAATTAATCACCAGTCCGCAACAATGTTGTGCTGCAGGTCCGAAAAGTGTTGTGGGGTCAGTCACGCTTTAAACAGGTATGAATATAGAGTTCGGACCGCGCATATCATCAAGGCCAGTATGCAAACAATTTTTCCTTCTTCCTTCTCCCTTTTGAAAGAGAACCGAGGGCTGCAAATATCCTATATATGGATATCCTGCAAACAGCGCTATGTCAACCAAGGCGTGTATATGATACCCTCCGTAGCTGGTTGGTTTTATTCTGACGGAGATCCACGTTCCCATGCAATCATGCAGTGCCAAAAATCCCCCCGGAAGACCTATAGTGTCAGGGATTAATTCCCTCACCAGTAGAACTACAGAGTATATAGATAATTTTTTACAAAAATATGTACCACTGGCACCTTCCTATTTGAAGGACAGCGGTAGTGTGGTTAAAATGGTACTATCATACCAAAAAAATTAGGATTACAAGCAATACGAGAAACACTGTACAATGACCCTGATATGACTAAGATACAAGCAGACTTTATAGTACGCTGTGTGGAATTCTGTTTAGAACATAATTATTTCTGGTTCAAGGACCATTATTACTTACAGAAGGTTGGAATGGCGATGGGGCGAAATTCGCCCCCAGTTTTGCAAATATTTTTATGACCATGTGGGAGAAACAATATATTGACCCCGAGATGAATCAATTCAAAAAAAGTGGGACTCTAAAAACCTGGAAAAGGTATATAGACGACTGCTTGGTGATATGGGAGGGGGAAAGAAACCAGCTGGAGGCTTTTATTGCAGGATTGGAGAATAAAGAATGGAACCTAAGTTTCACTAGCACGGTCAGTGCGGTGTCGGTGGATTTTTGGGACCTGACTATATATGTTGAAGAGGGACCGCTCAAAACTAAGACCTTTTTCAAACCCACAGATGTCAATGGTTATATAGATCTAACAAGCTGCCATTATGCCCCTTGGTTGCATAATATACTGAAGGGACAGGTCCAGAGAATCCACCGTAACTGCACTGATATAGCCATCTTCAAAAAGCAGAGTAACATATTAAAAGAACGGTTTTTCGAAAAGGGATACGAGAATGACAACTTGGACAGATGTATAAAAGATATAACTAAACAACGAGAGGGAACCCCGAATAAACCAAAAACATAAAAAAAGACCATTCATTTCCGTTTTTCGTTCATAACCCAGTTCACACAATGCTCTGGGGAACTAAAAAACGCAATTAAAAAAAACTGGTTGATCCTAAAAAATGACCCAGTACTCGGACCTGTGATTCCTGAACAACCGCTAGTCATCTACAAAAAAGCACCCAATTTTACAAAATAAACTAGTACATAGTGCTAACCGGCCAGAAGATAAAAAGAAAAAAGAAAAATAAAGATCACAAAATAGCACTATAATTAAGAGCACCATAAAAGATAAACAGTTGGAATTAGTGGGTGAGATGACATGCCATAGTAAAGGGGTTGTATATGTACTGGAGTGCCCTTGCGGCCTCCAGTATGTAGAACGGACCATTAGATCCCTTAAGGTCCGTGTGCAGGAGCACATAAGAAACATTAAAAAAGGACTTGAAAGTCATGGTGTATCGGCTCATTACAAAAAATGTCACCCAAAAAATCCAGAAGGTCTAAAGTTTATGGGGGTGGAATTAGTGCAAAATCATTGGAGGGGAGGAAGTTTTCTAGAAAAAAATTAATAAAAAAGAAAGCAAGTGGATATATGAATTATGTACACTACAACCAGGAGGCCTGAATGTAGACTTTGACCTGCAAGCTGTGTTAAATTAGAACATAAAACTGATAGAATAATTATGTCCATGTGAATTGAGACCTAATAGCATCCTTTTTTTTCCCTTGAGGATTAGGTGATACAAGTATAGGGTTAAAGCAGTAAGAAGGCAAGTGGTTTGGAGTAGCACATCAGATGCTTGATTAACTCCAGCCTACCAAATAAAAAGAAGGGGGAGGGAAAGATGTAGTGTGCCCCTGACGAAGCTCAAGGAGTGAAACCCGGGTCAGGCAAAAGATTAAGACGCTGGGATTTTAAATGCAAATTTTAAAGAGCATGTTTGTGAGTATGTGCAAATAAAAATTTTTAATCAAACATCATCGGAGCTTCACTATTGCAGAAGCTACTTGTATTTACAGAAACCTCTAAGAAAAGAAATCGAAAAAAATAGTAGATTTACCTAGGGTATATCTGAATCAAGTCCGTGGTTGGATCCTATATTCATAGTGTTGAGGTGGCAGCAGCATGAGGAGACCAGAGTGGTGAAGTGGCAGCAGCATGAGGAGACCACAGAGTGGCCCAGTGACATAGTGAGTAGGTGGCAGGCAATACCAGTACCAGCTGAAGATGGTGGCTGACAGTAGGAGCACCTTGCAGCAGGTGTGGCATCAGGCGGATGGCAGCACCAGAATAGTAGCTGAAGCAGGTAGCCAGAATAAACAGACCTCTTTTGTCAAAGAGTTGGTGTGGCACCATGAATAATCTAGTCCAATGCATCAGGCTTTGGTGTTTGAAAATCCTGGCTGATCCACACCTGATTCATTTTCACAAAGGTCAGTTTCTCTACATTTTGGGTTGACAGGCGAGTTCTCTTTGGGGTAACCATTGCCCCTACCGCACTAAACACCCGCTTTGATGCCACACTGCTGGCCGGGCAGGAAAGTTTGTCCAAGACAAACTCGGCCAGTTGCGGTCACAAATCGAGTTTGGCTGCCCAGTAGTCCAGGGTATCTTCGATGTGGGGTGGCAGGGTGCACTCCAAGTATGCCGCAAACTGCTGGTTCAGATTCTGCTCTGTCTAGCTGCAGATGATGATGAGTAGTTCCTACAGTAGGCGGGTGAAGAATACTGCTCATCGGTGGATCTAGACTTAAGTTGCTGCTGATGGAGCTGGTACTGCTCCAGCCCCCCCACCCCCCCAGCAGCCATGGCAGTGGAACGTGAGCGCTCAGGGCCCCCAGGTCAGGCCTGCATGAGGATGGGTGATGGCGCACATAGGCAGCGGCCAACTGACTACATAGGATGTCTCGATAGTAGTTTAGTTTGTCCTCCCTCTCACCTGGTGTGAAAATGGCCCCTATTTTGGACCGGTAGCAAAGGTCTAACATGGTGGAGAGCCAGTATCATCCCTTTGGCGAATAATGACAATTTGGCTGTCACTACGCAAGCAAGTGAGCATGCATTGGGCCATTTGCACAAGGGACTCCCTTCCTCCATCTCCACTGTATACTGCCACGGTGTGTCTGGGTCCTCTGCCTCATCTTCCTCATTGCCCTGTTGCTCCTCTGGCTGCTCCTGCTTCTCCTTACCTGACACCTATGTAGAAAAACCACCCATTTCTCTACACATTGCTTGTGCTTGAATGTCCTCCTTCTCCTCTTCTTCCTCCTCTAGTTCAGCCCAAACAGGGCTCATGTGGCCGTGAGATGCAGTCGCTACATCTCCTGTCCCCTGGCCAGCCAGGTTTAGCAGCATCTATTCCAGGACATGAATCAGTGGAATGACATTGTTCATACGGTACTCCTGGCGACTGACAAATAGTGTTGATTGCAAATATTCTAAATACAAATTTTTATCGGGAATATCGGCACTTCAAGAATTTGCGAAGATTTAGAATATAGTGCTATATCTTCCTAATCACGAATATTCTAGACTTTTTTCATCAGTACCCTCCTGCTTCTTGCTTGTGGGCCAATGAGAAGGCTGCAATATATTTTTCTGAGCTTAGCAATAGGACAGTTGCCTACCTCTTACTATATAAGAAACTCCCCAGCAGCCACTTTCTGCTGTTTTTTGCAGTTCTGAGAGCGAGAGCAGTGTCATTGCTGTGTTCTGTGCTTTACTGAGTTATTTACATTTATGAGTCAATTACATTAGTTAGTTAGTTAGCTCATATATATAATAGGAGATAGTTAGTGTAGGTTAGATAGTGATTTAGTGTAGCTGATAGGTTCCAGTGCAGGGTGTTAGGTAGTGTGATAGGAATTACTGTACTGTGCATTTTCTCCTGTCTCAGGAAACTTCTAGCAGCTTGAAAAATGTAGCAATACGTGCATATTACATTGCCGAATTTCGCAATCAAGAAAATAATGACTGGAGATAACGAATTCTAGAATTTGCAAATTTATTGCAAATATTAGGCCAAAATTCACAAAATATTGTGAAAATGAATATTGCCTATGCTGCTCATCACTACTGACAAATAAAGTGGCCTCCTCAAAGGGCCCGAGCAAACGGCAGGTGTCACGCATGAGCTGCCACTGGCTAACATCGAAGGTATTCATGGGAGTACCTCTGTCCACCTGTATCATCAAGAAATCGTTTATGGCCTTTCTCTGTTCATATAGTCGGTCCAACATATGGAGGGTGGAATTCCAATGGGTGGAAATATTGCATATCAGCCTATTTTGGGGGACACTGGTTTTCCGCTGCAACTCAAGGAAGGTGTGCTTTGTGGTGTATGAGTGGCTGAAGTGCATGCAAAGTTTCCTGGCCATTTTCAGGATGTCTTGCAGTTGGGCAAAAGACTTCAGGAACCGCATTGCAACCAGATTGAACACGTGCGCCATGCAGGGTGCATGGCTCAGCCCTACTTGACGCAGCGCTGACACCATGTTCTTCCCGTTGTCAGTCACCATGGTCCCGATTTTGAGTTGTCGAGGAGAAAGCCAGAATTCAATTTCTTGATGAAGGACACAGAGCAGTTCCTCCCCTGTGTGACTCAGTTTGCCCAGGCAAACTTGGAGCAGAACAGCGTGACACCACCGTGCCCTGCACCTGTGGTATGCTGGTGGTGCACTGTGAATTGTCCCTGCTGTGGAGGCTGAGGACTCGGTTAAGGATAAGGAGGCAGAGGCGGTATTGTCACAGGACCAACATCATAAGAACGTGGAGGTTGAAGCGGCGTCACCTGGCCAAGTTGCTGGTGTGGCTGGGCAGGAACCATTTTTACCCAGTGGGTCGTAAAGGACATACATTGTCCTTTACCGTAGTTACAGCGCCACACGTTGGAGCTGCAGTGCACTTTGGCAGACACCAACGGGCTCAAGGACTGGCCCACCTTCTGTTCTACATGTGTGTGCAAGGCTGGTACTGCCTTTTTGGGAAAGAAATGACGACTTGGGACTCTCCAGCTTGGCTCGGGGGAAGCTATCAGTTCTCTGAAAGGTGCACAATCCACCACTTGAAAAGGAAGGGACTGCAGCACCAGCAACTTAGCCAGGAGCGCATTCAGCTTCTGCGCCGTTGGATGAGTGCACACATACTGTTGTCTCTGGCAATCACTTTGGTGATCGATTGCTGAGGGAATGACTGATGAGGAGGAGGAGGAGGAGTAGGAGCATCAGGACCAGCAGATGACGGGAAGGACAGACAGTTCCCTCTGGCTGAGGTGGTGGAGGCTAAAATGCATGGAATTGGGTGTGTGCCACCGGTTATCCCAGGCCACTTTATAGTGACACTGCATGTATTGACGCAGGGCCGTGGTGCTAACATTGGCACCTTGGCCACGCTTCACCTTCTGCCCACAAATCCAGCAAATGGCCATGTCCATGTTACCCTCCTCCGGCGGCCTAACAAAAAATTGCCACACCGCAGATGTATGGCATTTTTCCCCCAACAATCCGCGCTGACTGCCTGCTACCCCTGCCTCCATGAAATCCTGAACTGCTACTTTCCTGGCCGGTAGGCTCCTGCGAAGCGGGTGGTCTACCCAGGCACGTTTGGCTCCTGACCTCCAACTGCTGCCACCCTGCTGACTCACAGCCACGCTGACACCCTGCTGGCTCAGCCGCTACCTTACACACAAGCTGCCATCCTCTTCTCCTGATGATGAAGCCCCTTCTTCACCTGGATCCCAAGTGTGATCGGCTACATCATCATCATCTCAACGGTCTCAGGGCCAGGAGCCTGACCACTTGCAACACCTGCACCTCTCCTTTTCACTACTTGCCTGCCGACTTGCCTGCCTACTGGAGGAAGCGGTGAATGTCTCCTTCAGATATTGTCTGGGCAGTAGCTGCTGACTGTCCTCTAGTAGCTTGTCCGTGCCGAGCCTACAGCATATAATACTTCTTGCGCTGGGGGAACTGAAAATGACAGAGCAAGGTTCAGGACAGGTGGTGTCACAGGGCCTGCTCCCGGGCCATGCCAACTAAGCATCATGTCAGAGGAACCCACCCACTCTTGGCTGGTGGTGTCTGATGTCACTTGCGACGAAGTCGAAGACCGAGTCAACCATTCAAGCATCGGCTGGGCTGCTGGTCAAGACACGACCGCTAGATGACACTGGGAGCTCAGGCCTCTCACTGCGACTCCTGCTTCCACTTCCCCTTTTTCTGATGCCTGCGACAGAAACATTTTGGCCACTGCCCATTCCCTTTGAAGGGCCTGTCACCTGTCTGGCTGACATACTATATGATAAAATAATTAAATTAAAATAATACCCCCCCAAAAAAGGCTGTAGTACAATGTTACTTCACCGCTGAATTGCAATAAAGACATATATATATATATATATATATATATCTCACCTAAAGAATTATTAGGAACACCTGTTCTATTTCTCATTAATGCAATTATCTAGTCAACCAATCACATGGCAGTTGCTTCAATGCATTTAGGGGTGTGGTCCTGGTCAAGACAATCTCCTGAACGCCAAACTGAATGTCAGAATGGGAAAGAAAGGTGATTTAAGCAATTTTGAGCGTGGCATGGTTGTTGGTGCCAGACGGGCCGGTCTGAGTATTTCACAATCTGCTCAGTTACTGGGATTTTCACGCACAAACATTTCTAGGGTTTACAAAGAATGGTGTGAAAAGGGAAAAACATCCAGTATGCGGCAGTCCTGTGGGCAAAAATGCCTTGTGGATGCTAGAGGTCAGAGGAGAATGGGCCGACTGATTCAAGCTGATAGAAGAGCAACGTTGACTGAAATAACCACTTATTAAAACCGAGGTATGCAGCAAAGCATTTGTGAAGCCACAACACGCACAACCTTGAGGCAGATGGGCTACAACAGCAGAAGACCCCACCGGGTACCACTCATCTCCACTACAAATAGGAAAAAGAGGCTACAATTTGCACGAGCTCACCAAAATTGGACTGTTGAAGACTGGAAAAATGTTGCCTGGTCTGATGAGTCTCGATTTCTGTTGAGACATTCAAATGGTAGAGTCCGAATTTGGCGTAAACAGAATGAGAACATGTATCCATCCTCTGATGGCTACTTCCAGCAGGATAATGCACCATGTCACAAAGCTCGAATCATTTCAAATTGGTTTCTTGAACATGACAATGAGTTCACTGTACTAAAATGGCCCCCACAGTCACCAGATCTCAACCCAATAGAACATCTTTGGGATGTGGTGGAACGGGAGCTTCGTGCCCTGGATGTGCATCCCTCAAATCTCCATCAACTACAAGATGCTATCCTATCAATATGGGCCAACATTTCTAAAGAATGCTATCAGCACCTTGTTGAATCAATGCCATGTAGAATTAAGGCAGCTCTGAAGGCAAAAGGGGGTCCAACACCGTATTAGTATGGTGTTCCTAATAATTCTTTAGGTGAGTGTATATATATATATATATATATATATATATAATTTTTTGTTTATTAATTTTTTTCAGATTAATACCCCCCAAAAAAAAAAAAACACACAATTCATCGCATAACAGCAATTAAGACCTATTAATTTTCCTATTTGTACAACCCAAAAAAGAAATATAACAATCACAATTCACCGCAGAACGGGTGATGGGACGTACGTGTTCTGCTTTGCGTTATTGACTATTGTATAACACTAGTCAGACAGCTTAACAATAATTCAGAAGTCAAGAAACGTGAGACATCAGATCTGTATGTATTTTTTTTTCTGAATAACTTAGTAAAACTACAACATAAGCATAAACAAAACATATGTGTCAGTACATTAAACATAATACAGCAGCCTCACTCCATCAGTGAGAGTACTCACAGACAATTCCATCATTAGTCCAGGAATAGATCAAGAGCTCATCTGCATGCAGTCTGCTAGATCCAGGAGCAGTCGTGAAAAGGAGGAAATACAGTTCAAGGTTAAAGGTTACTGCCTCTCATTCTGAGAAAAATACCACTTCCTGTAAAGATCTGGCAAGATAACTAACTTTGACCACTAGATGGCAGCAACGTCAAACTAACATTTCAGTATAATCTGTAACAGCACATATTTACTATCAACAATATGGGCAAAACACTCACTGTCTGGCATAATTTATTATGTCACTACCTAAATAACTACTGCTATGCAGAAAAAACATATAACAGGAAAATGAAATCCTAGCCAGTTATAGGTCTGAGATAAATTTGGGCGGTATCATTTTTTACAATCTTGACCTCCACCTTTCTAACCTTGCCATCCCTGCTTTGGTAGAGCATTGACAATAAGTCCTACTGCCACTTGTTCCTGCCCTCTTGGCTGTCCTTCAACAGAACAACATCACCCACTTTTACATTTGGGCGATCCTCAGTCCATTTCCTACGGCGTTGCAGATTTGACAGATACTCTCTCTTCCATCTTTTCCAAAAGGTGTCTGCCAAGCATTGTACTTGCTTCCATTGTTTTGCATGAACTTGTGTTGTACTTATGGTTCCAGATGGAGCAGACAAAGAGTTAACCTTTTGAGTCAACAACATTGATGGGGTAAGGACCATAGGTGTATCTGGGTCTGAGGACACAGAAACTATAGGCCTGGCATTCACAATAGCTGTAACCTCTGCCATAAAGGTGCTTAAAGTCTCATGGGTCAAGTGAGCAGGTTTGGTTTGTAGCAACATAGCGTCCAAGATTCACCTGACAATACCTATGAGTCTCTCCCAGACACCACCCATGTGTGAGGAGTGTAGTGAATTACAGACCCATGTACATCCTCTGTCTTGGAGAAAGTCTTGCAATTGTGATTCGCTGTCACAAATGTTAAGTTCCTTGCAGGCTCCCACAAAGTTTGTTCCTCTGTCAGAACGGAGCAGTTTTGCTGGGCCACGAATTGAGAAGAATCTCCTCAAGGCATTATTAAAGCTTGATGATAGAGATACGGGCACGTAGCATCTGTCTATCTTTAGGTGCTCTCATGCTTGCAAGGTTTCTGTCCATTGAACCCACTCACTTAGTCTCTCCTGTGGAAGCAATGCATCCCATTCATTTTCCCAGATGACAGTTCCCGAACTAAGACCTTACCTCTTATTGTCACAGGTGATACAAACCCTAGGGGATCATAGAGGCTATTTACGGTGGATAGAATGCCTCTACGTGTAAAAGGCTTTTCCTCTGAGGAAACTCTGAAAACAAAACTATCCGTTTCTAGATCACAACTTAGACCTAGGCTTTTCTGTAGGGGAAGGGTGTCTGTACATAGGCAAAAATCGTTAAGGTCCTTAGCTCTGTCTGCTACAGGGAAGGCTTCCATTACTTTTTGGCTTTTGGAAGTGATTTTATGAAGACGCAGATTGGATTCTGCCAGCATTTGCTTTGCTTTACTGAGAATGGAAATTGCTTCTACAGGTCTGCTAGTAGAAGGGAGTCCATCATCTACATAGAAATGTCTCAATACAAAGTGTTTGGCTTCTTGTCCATAGCACTCTGCATTTTCCTGGACAGCGTTTTGCATGCAGTATATAGCGATAGCAGGAGAGGGGCTATTGCCAAATACGTGCACTTTTATTCTGTACTCGACAATTTCTTTGTCTATATCATTGTCTTTGTACCAGAGAAAACGTAGAAAGTCTCTGTGGTCTTCTCTGAAAAGAAAGCAATAAAACATTTTTTGCACATCTGCTGTGAAAGCAACGGGCTCTTTTCTGAAGAGCATGAGGAAACCTAGCAAAGTATTGTTTAGGTCAGGGCCACTCAACAGTACGTCATTTAAAGAGACTCCTTTATACTCTGCGCTAGAATCAAAAACTATTCTGATTTGGTTAGGTTTGTGTGGATGGTAAACACCAAACATTGGCAGATACCAATGTTCCCTGTCTGTCTCAAGTGGTCCTGCAACTTCAGCGTGATCATTATCTAGCATCCCTTTAATTAATTCTGTGAAATCTCTTTTCACTTCTGGCTTTCTCTGCAGTGTTTTGCTGAGTGAATACAAACTCTTCATGGCTTGCTCCTTGTTGCTAGGCAAAACACGTCTAGGTGTGCGAAAGGGGAGAGGGGCCACCCAACTGGGATTGTCATCTTGGTAAGCCTCTTTATCCATAATCTGCAAGAAGGTCTGATCATCTATAGAGAGGGCCTGTTTATCATCATCTTTAGTTTTTTGGAACACTGTAATCCCTAGATTGTCTGTCTCAATGTTGGAATTGACTTCTTCTTTACTATATAGTATAGAAGAGTCACAGTGTTGTGTTGACCTGCCAAAGCTTTCCTTGACAACGAAGCTGTTGTGACAGGGACTGAAAAGGGATGTGCGTCCATTTGTCAACACAGACGTCTTTAAAGTGCTAATGTTGTCAGGCTGGTACACTGTCCCCAGGCAAACTTCTCCTACAATGACCCACCCCAGGTCCAGTCTCTGTGCATAGGGGGCATTATAAGGTCCATTGATCTGCTGGCGGACCTTGTTTACCTGAAGGATGTCTCTCGCAAGAAGTAGAAGGATAGAAACATCTGGCTCAACAGCTGGGATAAGGTGAGCAATTGAGCGGAGGTGAGGGTGGTGATGGGCTACCTCTGGAGAGGGAATCTCTGTTTTGTCATCAGGTATCATGCCACACTCTATTTGGGTAGGAATAGGGAACTGTACTTTCTTATTGAAGGATTCAATGGTAAAGTCAGTAGCTCTTCTCCATGTGGTTTCAATTGTCCCCGCACATGTCCTTAGCATGTATGGAACTGCACTTGCCTTAAGGTTAAAGATATCTCAGAAATCTGACTTTGCAAGGGATCTGTTGCTCTGTTCATCTAGCACTGCATACATTTTCACTGTCCTTTCTCTCTTGCCAGTGGGATACACAGTCACTAAACGGATTTTAGAGCATGATCGTGCGCACTCTTGCCTTGTCCACATACTTCTGTGCAATTAGACATTACAGAGGAGAGTGGGGTCTCTTGTTGCTCCCTGCCCTGATCTTCCCTGGGTTCTACAGTATCTAGTGGGGCAGGAGCAGGGCTATGGTGCAAAGCTGCAATATGTCTCTCACTGCCACATTCTGTACATTCTACTGGTATTTTGCAGTCTTTGGCAATGTGATAAGTAGATCTGCAGCACTTGAAACAGATGCCATTTTGTTTAAGGAAGGACATCCGCTCTGCAATGGGTTTGCTTCTAAAGCCTTTGCATTTCTTTAGTGGATGTGTTTTTTTGTGTATTGGGCAATGTCTATCAGGGTTTTCTATGGTGTGTACCTTGTGGGTACTTTGGTAGTCTGTGACTTCTGAAGGTACAGCTGTTTTGTGTGTGGATACAGAGGTCCTACCTTGAGGTCTGTGAGGTCTCTCAGGTCTGTGTGATTGATTGCCGCTGGTGGTGAAGGCGAAATTGGGATCACTTTGGATTTTTGCTTGCTGTCGGACAAACCTAGAAAACACAGAGAAAGGGGGAAAAGCGACTCCATAATCTTCTTTGAATTTACCTCCCACAGACATCCACTTGTCTTGCAGATTTGAGGGTAGTTTCTCTACTATGGGATTAGTGCCTCTAGCTGTATCTAGATATGAAAGTCCTTGCAAGTAGCCCTCCTCTTTGGCATATTCTATCTCTAGTAGAAGATCACTTAGCTCTTGTAGCCGCACGTTGTCTCTGTAGCCCACCTTGGGAAAGACTTTTTTTTTTTTTCAACAGTGCTCCTTCTATTACCTCTGGGGATCCATATGTTTCTTCTAGTCTTTTCCAGGTCATGTTGAGTCCTGCTGCAGGGTTGAACAGGTTTGCTCTTCTCATCCTCTTAGCATGCTCTGCTGACTCGGTGCCAAGGCATTTTATCATTAAATTAAGCATTTCTGCTTCAGTGGCATTCAGAAAGGGATATTTCCATGTCCAATAGTTTTGGAAATTGGCAAATGTCGTGCTTATTCACAAGAAATGTAGTAGGGAGGAATCGAGCAACTATAGACCAGTGAGTCTGACATCAATAGTAGGCAAATTAATGGAAACCCTATTAAAGGATAGGATTATGGAACATCTAAAATCCAATGGATTGCAAGATGAAAAACAACATGGGTTTACTTCAGGGAGATCATGTCAAACAAATCTTATAGATTTTTTTGACTGGGTGACTAAAATAATAGACGGTGGAGGTGCAGTAGACATCGCATATCTAGATTTTAGTAAGGCTTTTGACACTGTCCCACATAGAAGACTTATCAATAAACTGCAGTCATTGAGCATGGACTCCCATATTGTTGAGTGGATTAGGCAGTGGCTGAGTGACAGACAACAGAGGGTTGTAGTCAATGGAGAACATTCAAAACAAGGTCATGTTACCAGTGGGGTTCCACAGGGATCTGTACTGGGACCAATTTTGTTTAATATCTTCATAAGTGATATTGCAAAAGGCCTCGATGGGAAGGTTTGTCTTTTTGCTGATGACACAAAGATATGTAACAGGGTTGATGTTCCTGGAGGGAAACGCCAAATGGAAAAGGATTTAGGAAAACTAGAAGAATGGTCAGAACTCTGGCAACTGAAATTTAATGTGGATAAGTGCAAGATAATGCACCTGGGGCGTAAAAACCCAAGGGCAGAATATAGAATATTTGACACAGTCCTGACCTCAGTATCTGATGAAAGGGATTTAGGAGTAATTATTTCAGAAGACTTAAAGGTGGGAAGACAATGTAATAGGGCAGCACGAAATGCCAGCAGAATGCTTGGATGTATAGGTAGAGGTATAAGCAGTAGAAAGAGTGAAGTGCTTATGCCGCTGTACAGAACACTGGTGAGACCTCACTTGGAGTATTGTGCGCAGTACTGGAGGCCATATCTCCAGAAGGATATAGATACTCTAGAGAGAGTTCAGAGAAGAGCTACTAAACTAGTACATGGATTGCAGGATAAAACTTACCAGGAAAGGTTAAAGGACCTTAACATGTATAGCTTGGAAGAAAGAAGAGACAGAGGGGATATGATAGAAACTTTTAAATACATAAAGGGAATCAACTCGGTAAAGGAGGAGAGCATATTTAAAAGAAGAAAAACTACCACAAGAGGACACAGTTTTAAATTAGAGGGGCAAAGGTTTAAAAGTAATATAAGGAAGTATTACTTTACTGAGAGAGTAGTGGATGCATGGAATAGCCTTCCTGCAGAAGTGGTAGCTGCAAATACAGTGAAGGGGTTTAAGCATGCATGGGATAGGCATAAGGCCATCCTTCATATAAGATAGGGCCAGGGGCTATCCATAGTATTCAGATATATTGGGCAGACTAGATGGGCCAAATGGTTCTTATCTGCCGACACATTCTATGTTTCTATGTTTCAGGACAGTCATCAAATTGGAGAAAGCCTGAGCTAACCATTTCTTTGCGGATGAGATATTTGGTGACATACACTGCACATTGTTGTTTACACATGTAATCTATAGGTTGAGCTGATGGGAACACTTGTTTTTTGTTCTTAGGGGTTTCTGGTGCTTCATTCTTGATTTGCTGGCAGCCGCTGACCTCATGTGGTTGATTGAGCCTGCTCAGGGGGTATGTTGATCTCGGACTGAATTCCTTTTTGCTTCAGGTTTAGGAGACTGTTCCTTTGTATGTGCATCAGTAAGGATCTGGATGTACTCACTTGTACGATATGGAGAGAATAGAGATTTTTCTGGAACCTCTGAGTCTTTATATGATTTTTCACTTCCTGACCGACTTGTTACCATGTAGGCAGCAGCCTCTACTTCAGCAGCTGCAGCTGCAGTCTGTATCTGCTGGATGAGGAATTTTAATTCTAATTCCGCTTCCTCTTGTGCTATGGCAGCTTCCCTAGCTGCTTCCTTAGCTCTCTCTTGTGCTAGGGCAGCTTCCATAGCTGCTCTCGCTTGTGCTATGGCAACTTCCCTAGCTGCTTCCTCTTGTGCTAGAGCAGCTTTCTTTGCTGCTAACTCCTGCATCATCATGGCTTCTTTTTCTCCGTACTGTAGCTGGACGCGGGCAGCTTCTGCCTTGGCACGAGCCCTAACTGCTGAGGAACTTGCTGAGGACATCTTGCTAGCCCGTGAAGATCTGGACACATGCGACTGTGCATCGTCTTGCTGGGCACTGGGAATGTTCTCCCTGCCTTGCTGTGTCGGCGGTAGCGTGTCATCAGCCTGGTACTTTGTTCCTGATCTTAGACTTATGCTGCAGTAATGGCGTCTCAGTTTATTCCAGATCGCCACGTGGGTGTCTTTTTACTGTTCTGCTTCGTGTTATTGAACTGTTGTATAACACTAGTCAGACAGCTTAACAATAATTCAGAAGTCAAGAACCGTGAGACATCAGATCTGTATGTATTCTCTTTTCTAAATAACTTTGTAAAACTACAACATAAGCATAAACAAAACATATGTGTCAGTAAATTAAACATAATATAGCAGCCTTAGGCTACTTTCACACCTGCGTTAGGTGCGGATCCGTCTGGTATCTGCACAGACTGATCCGCACCTATAATGCAAACGATTGTATCCGTTCAGAACGGATCCGTTTTCAATTGCACCATATTGTGTCAGTGAAAACGGATCCGTCCCCATTGACTTACATTGTAAGTCAGGACAGATCCGTTTTGATGTCCGCCTGACGATGCGGATCCAAACGCTGCAAGCAGCGTTTTGGTGTCCGCCTCCAGAGCGGAATGGAGGCTGAACGGAGGCAAACTAATGCATTCTGAACGGATCCTTATCCATTCAGAATGCATTGGGGCTAAACTGAGCTGTTTTGGGCCGCTTGTGAGAGCCCTAAAACGGATCTCACAAGCGGACCCAGAAACGCCAGTGTGAAAGTAGCCTAACTCCATCAGTGAGAGTACTCACAGACAATTCCATTATTAGTCCAGGAATATATCAAAAGCTCCTCTGGATGCAGTCTGATAGATCTTGAAATGGAGGAAAAACAGTTCCAGGTTAAAAGTTACTGCCTCTCACTCTGAGAAAAATACCACTTCCTGTAAAGTTCTGGCAAGATAATAACTAACTTTGACCACTAGATGGCAGCAACGTCAAACTAACATTTCAGTATAATCTGTAACAGCACATATTTACTATGAACAATATGGGCAGAACAGTACATATATTTTCTTTTTCTACACTACACAAATAACTGTAGTACAATGTAACTTCACCGCTGAACGGCAATTATATATTGTGGGGTTTTGCTCTGGTAGACAGGATTAGCAGACGCAGTATAGAGGCAACAACAAGTTTTGTGTATCAAACAGTTCAGTGTTTTATTATAACTTTAGGCAAATGAAAAAACAAGAAGTCAGACTCATAATCAAACAAAAAGTCACCTTGCGGTGTTGGTGGTAATTCACACCATGCGGCAATTCTGCCTCAAAGAGTCCTTGCTGATAGCAGCACCAACCTGTTTTCACGCCAAACAGGTAGCAAGCCTTCATCCAGATACAAGGCTCCCAGATCCCAACACAGAGACCTGGCTTCTGAGCCCAGCTGCCTATTTAAGGACAGCCAGGTGCTGCCAAAACCCGGACCGGCACTTAAAATCCGGTCCGGTATTTGACCTCATCTGGCTGTAAATCAGCCCAGCAGCACATGCTGGAAGGAAAATACCTGTTTTCCCAGAAAAAAACTCACTGTGTCTCATTCCCCCCCCCTTTGTTCAACCCTGAGGGGGTGAACACATACCAGACAGTGTACCCGGGACAGGGAATCCGCACTTCCATGTAACCGGCCTGCCCTGTGTTCCACCGAGAACTTAAAGTTTTGTATGGAGAGAAACAATCGGGTGACTCGGGCATTTCTGTCCTCATCCACTTGAGAGGGTAGTGGTCAGTCACCAGGTGGAATTTTCTCCCCAATAGATAATAGTGGAGAGATTCTAGTGCCCACTAGTGTTGATCACGAATATTTGAATCGTGAATTCGCAAATATTTAGAATTTAGTGGTATATAGTCGTAATTTCAAATATTCTAGATTTTATTTTCATCATCAGTAACCTCCCTTCTTGCTTGTGGGCCAATGGGAAGGCTGCAATGTCTTTAGGCTTAGCAACATCCCTAGCAACCAATAGGAAAGCTGCCTACCCCTTACTATAAAAGAACCTCACCAGTAGTCATTTTCTACAGTTTTTTTAAGTTCTGAGAGAGACAGCAGTGTCAAGAAAATAATCTCGAATTTGCGAATATATGACGAATATTCGCCCAAATATTAGTGAATTGAGTTAAGCAGACACCTGGATGTTTGGGTTCGACGGGTTCGGCCGAACTTCACAAAAAAGTTCGAGTTCGGGAGCTGAACTTGACCCGAACTTGACCCTGAACCAAAACCCCATTAAAGTCAATAGGGACCCGAACTTTGGAGCACTAAAATAGCTCTAAAAAAGTCATGGAAAGGGCTAGAGGGCTGCAAATGGCAGCAAAATGTGGTTAAAAGCATGGCTAGTTCTCTGCAAACAAATGTGTTTAGGTAAATGACTTTAAATAACAAAATACATAAAAATAAAAAATAATTATTTTGACGTAGGAGGAGGAGGTCCATATAAAATAGGAGGTTGAGGAGGCAGTGGATGTGGCGGTGTAGGTGGAAGCGGCGGTGGTGGAGGAGGAGGTAGCCAACACAGTTTTTTTGTTTTATTTTATAGTAACATAGTACATAAGGCCGAAAAAAGACATTTGTCCATCCAGTTCGGCCTGTTATCCTGCAAGTTGATCCAGAGGAAGGCAAAAAAAACCTGTGAGGTAGAAGCCAATTTTCCTCACTTTAGGGGAATAAAAAATTCCTTCCCGACTCCAATCAGGCAATCAGAATAACTCCCTGGATCAACGACCCCTCTCTAGTAGCTATAGCCTGTAATATTATTACGCTCCAGAAACACATCCGGGCCCCTCTTGAATTCCTTTATTGTACTCACCATCACCACCTCCTCAGGCAGAGAGTTCCATAGTCTCACTGCTCTTACTGTAAAGAATCCTTTTCTATGTTTGTGTACAAACCTTCTTTCCTCCAAACGCAGAGGATGTCCCCTCGTCACAGTCACAGTCCTGGGGATAAATAGATGATGGGATAGATCTCTGTACTGCCCCCTGATATATTTATACATAGTAATTAGATCTCCCCTCAGTCGTCTTTTTTCTAACGTGAATAACCCTAATTTTGATAATCTTTCAGGGTACTGTAGTTGCCCCATTCCAGTTATTACTTTAGTTGCCCTCCTCTGGACCCTCTCCAGCTCTGCTATGTCTGCCTTGTTCACAGGAGCCCAGAACTGTACACAGTACTCCATGTGTGGTCTGACTACTGATTTGTAAAGTAGTAGGAATATGTTCTCATCACGGGCATCTATGCCCCTTTTGATGCAACCCATTATCTTATTGGCCTTGGCAGCAGCTGCCTGACACTGTTTTTTGCAGCTTAGTTTGCTGTTTATTAAAATTCCTAGATCCTTTTCCATGTCAGTGTTACCGAGTGTTTTACCATTTAGTATGTACGGGTTACTTGCATTATTCCTTCCAATGTGCATAACTTTACATTTGTCAGTGTTAAACCTCATCTGCCACTTATCTGCCCAAGCCTCCAATCTATCGAGATCCCTCTGTAGTAGTATACTGTCCTCTTCAGTGTAAATGACTTTACACAGTTTAGTGTCAGCTGCGAAAATTGATATTTTACTATGCAAGCCTTCTACAAGATCATTAATAAATATATTGAAGAGAATAGGGCCCAATACTGACCCCTGAGGTACTCCACTAGTGACAGTGACCCAATCTGAGTATGTACCGTTAATAGCCACCCTCTGTTTTCTATCATTGAGCCAGTTACTTACCCACTTACAGACGTTTTCTCCCAGTCCAAGCATTCTCATTTTATAGACTAACCTTTTATGTGGTACAGTGTCAAATGCTTTGGAGAAGTCCAGATATACGACATCCATTGATTCGCCGCTGTCAAGTCTAGAACTTACCTCCTCATAGAAACTGATTAAATTAGTTTGACATGACCGATCCCTCACGAAGCCATGCTGATATGGCGTTATTTGCTTATTTCCGTTAAGATGCTCTAAGATAGCATCTCTCAGAAAACCTTCAAACAGTTTACCCACAACAGATGTTAAACTTACCGGCCTATAGTTTCCAGGCTCTGTTTTTGGACCCTTTTTGAATATTGGCACCACATTTGCCATGCGCTAATCCTGTGGGACATTCCCTGTCATTATAGAGTCCGCAAATATCAGAAATAAGGGTCTGGCTATGACATTACTTAATTCCCTTAGGATACGGGGGTGTATGCCATCCGATCCTGGCGATTTGTCTATTTTGATCTTTTTAAGTCGCTGTTGTACTTCTTCCTGGGTCAGACAGGACACTTTTAATGGCGAATTTATTTCAACATTCAGAATTTCATCTGACAGTTTATATTCCTCAGTGAATACATTGGAGAAAAAAAATATTTAACAGCTTTGCTTTCTCCTCGTCACTCTCTGCGAATCCCCCCTCATTACTCTTTAAATGGCGGACACCTTCAGATTTATACTTTTTAACATTTATATAATTGAAGAACATTTTAGGGTTAGTTTTACTCGCTTTGGCAATTAATCTCTCGGTCTCTAGTTTGGCCGCTTTTATTTGTTTTTTACATATTCTGTTTTTTTCCTTATAGTTTTTCAGTGCTTCCGTGCTACCCTCCTGTTTTAGTGTTTTATATGCTTTCTTTTTGTCATTTATTGCTTTCTTTACAGTTCTGTTTATCCACATTATATTTTATCATTTATTTTTTTTGTTCAAATTTGGGTAGACCCCAAAACATTGGGAAATATAAAAAATAAAACAAAGAGAAAGTGTGCGGGAGTACAACAATGGCTGAGTGAGGCCGGTATACATGTCTATTCTGCACAAGGTACGGACAAGTCCTGTGGGATCCCTGCCTGGTTCATTTTAATGAATGTGAGCTTGTCCACATTGGCTATGGACAGGCGGCTGCGCTTCTCTTTGATAACCCCCTCCTGCCGTGCTAAACAAACAGTCAGACAATACACTGGCTGCAGGGCAGGCCAGCACCTCCAAGGCGTAAAGGGCAAAGTAAGCAACAAAGTAAAGGAGGAGGCGCGTGGTAATTACCCACTCCTGACTCGGGAGGTAGTGACGATAAATAACAATACAGGACTCTTAAGATGCCCTGTTATTGGAATGATTACAGGGAATGTCACTGGGGTATTTTGGATTTGGAAACATTAGACAGAAGAGGCCCTGCTGCCGCTTTGTTGACTCTAGATAACTTCTGCCTGATAGCATGTCCCCGTGACATCCACGATCCAATTGGATATCTCCTCTATCAACTTTCAATGTTCTTTTCTGCACCTACCATGGTGATCACGGGTAGCAGGGAATCAGGGTTCCATGCCGGAGAGATAGCGTGAGAAAGGGATACCACATCCAAGGGAGGTCAATGGATGAAATGTGATCGAGCGGAAATATGGGACAAGTTATTAAAGCGGAAGGATCGAATGAAAGGATGGGGCGCGCGTCAATTAAAGATGAATTTCAGAAATTTAAATCCCTGTCACCTATGCAGAGCAGGGGTTTATCATCGGCAAAAATGGGTTGATGTCACCCACCAATGGAAGAGACAATTTTTAAAAATTTCGGTCCCTGTCAACTATGCAGAGCAGGGGTTTATTCACGGCAAAAATGGTAAAATGTCACCCAAGAATGTAAGAGACCTTTTGCACCCTGTTCCCTCTTTTGCTGTGCTGGTGGCTCAGTGCGAACACCGCCTCTTCCTCCAAACTAGACAGGTCACTCGCATGACCTTGATTCCATGCGGGGTCAAGTACCTCAACATCCTCCACATCATCTTCCACCCACACTTTATCCCTGCCCCCCTTGTCGGTCTGCAGACTGCAGAAAGCCGCAGCAGTTGGCACCTGTGTTTTGTCATCATCAGAGACGTGCTGCGGTGGTCTTCCTATGTCCTCATCCTGAAACATAAGTAGTTGGGCATTAGTGCACTCAATCTCTTCCATTTCTGGTGCAGGGCTATGTGGATGGCCCACAGAAAACCTGCCAGCAGAGTCATCAAAAAGCATAAGAGACTGCTGCATGACTTGGGGCTCACACTGCTTGCCTGATCTACTATCGTCTGTACTTGTTGTGGCCTCACCATTCATACTGTCCTAAATGCAGCGTAGGGCGCAAATGTACTTTCTAGTGCAAAAGATGAGCATTTGTCACCCAACAATGTAACAGACTAATTAGTGAAATGTATTTCCCTGTCCACTATGTAGAGCAGTGGTATATCAAAGCCAAAAATTTGTGAATTTCACCCGACAATGTACCAGACTAATTAGTGAAATGTATTTCCCTGTCCACTATGTAGAGCAGGGGTATATCACAGCCAAAAAATGGTGAATGTCACCCAACAAAAGAACAAGAAAATTTGTGAAATGTATTTTCCTGTCCACTATGTAGAGCAAGGTTATATCACAGCCAAAAATTTGTGAATTTCACCAGACAATTTAACAGATGAATTAGTGAAATGTATTTCCCTGTCCACTATGTAGAGCAGGGGTATATCACAGCTAAAAATTGGTGAATTTCACCAGACAATGTAACAGACAAATTAATAAAATGTATTTCCCTGTACACTATGTATAGCAGGGGTATTTCACAGCCTAAAATTAGTGAATTTCACCCGACAATGTAAATGACAAATTAGTGAAATGTATTTCCCTGTCCACTATGTAGAGCAGGGGTATATCACAGCTAAAAATTGGTGAATTTCACCAGACAATGTAACAGACAAATTAATAAAATGTATTTCCCTGTACAATATGTATGGCAGGGGTATTTCACAGCCTAAAATTAGTGAATGTCACCCGACAATGTAAATGACAAATTAGTGAAATGTATTTCCCTGTCCACTATGTAGAGCAGGGGTATATCACAGCCAAAAATTGGTGAATTTCACCCGACAATATACCAGATGAATTAGTGAAATGTATTTTCCTGTCCACTATGTAGAGCAGGGGTATATCACAGCCAAACATTGGCGTATGTTACCCAACAAAGAAGCAAGCAAATTAGTGAAATGTACTTCCCTGTCCACTATGTAGAGCAGGGGTATATCACAGCCAAAAATTGGTGAATTTCACCCAACAATGTAACAGACAAATTAGTGAAATGATATTTCCCTGTCCACTATGTAGAGCAAGGGTATTTTGTAGCCAAAAATTGGTTAATTTTACCATACATTGTAAATAACAAATTAGTGAAATGTATTTCCCTGTCCACTATGTAGAGCAGGGATATATCACAGCCAAGAATTGGTGAATTTTACCTGACAATGTAACAGACAAATTAGGGAAATTTATTTCCCTGTCCACTATGTAGAGCAGGGGTATATCACAGCCAAAAATTGGTGAATTTCACCCTACAATGTACCAGATGAATTAGTGAAATGTTTTTCCCTGTCCACTATGTAGAGCAGAAGTATATCACAGCCAAAAATTGGTGAATGTCACCCAACAAAGGAACAAACAAATTTGTGAAATGTACTTCCCTGTCCACTATGAAGAGCAGGGGTATTTCACAGCCTAAAATTGGTGAATTTCACCTGACAATGTAAATGACAAATTAGTGAAATGTATTTCCCTGTCCACTATGTAGAGCAGGGGTATATCACAGCCAAAAATTGGGGAATTTCACCCGACAATGTACCAGATTAATTAGTGAAATGTATTTTCCTGTCCACTATGTAGAGCAGGGGTATATCACAGACAAAAATTTGTGAATTTAACCAGACAATTTAACAGACGAATTAGTGAAATGTATTTCCCTGTCCACTATGTAGAGCAGGGGTATATCACAGCTAAAAATTTGTGAATTTCACCAGACAATGTAAAAGACAAATTAATTTAATGTATTTCCCTGTCCACTATGAAGAGCAGGGGTATTTCACAGCCTAAAATTGGTGAATTTCACCTGACAATGTAAATGACAAATTAGTGAAATGTATTTCCCTGTCCACTATGTAGAGCAGGGGTATATCACAGCCAAAAATTGGGGAATTTCACCCGACAATGTACCAGATTAATTAGTGAAATGTATTTTCCTGTTCACTATGTAGAGCAGGGTATATCACAGCCAAAAATTGGCGTATGTCACCCAACAAAGGAACAAGCAAATTAGTGAAATGTACTTCCCTGTCCACTATGTAAAGCAGGGGTATATCACAGCCAAAAATTTGTGAATTTAACCAGACAATGTAACAGACAAATTAATTAAATGTATTTCCATGTCCACTATGAAGAGCAGGGATATTTCACAGCCTAAAATTGGTGAATTTCACCAGACAATGTAACAGACAAATTAATTAAATGTATTTTCCTGTCCACTATGTAGAGCAGGGGTATATCACATGCAAAAATTGGTGAATTTCACCCGACAATGTAACACACAAATTAGTGAAATGTATTTCCCTGTCCACTATGTAGAGCAGGGGTATTTCGTAGCCAAAAATTGGTGAATTTTACCCGACATTGTAAATTACAAATGAGTGAAATGTATTTCCCTGTCCACTATGTAGAGCAGGGGTATATCACAGAAACAAATTGGTGAATTTCACCTTACAATGTACCAGACGAATTAGTGAAATGTATTTCCCTGTCCACTATGTAGAGCAGGGGTATATCACAGCCAAAAATTGGTGAATTTCACCAGACAATTTAACAGACGAATTAGTGAAATGTGTTTCCCTGTCAACTATGTAGAGCAGGGATATATCACAGCCATAAATTTGTGAAATTCACTCGACAATGTAACAGACAAATTAGTGAAATGTATTTCCCTATCCACTATGTAGAACAGGGGTATATCACAGCCAAAAATTTGTGAACTTCACCTGACAATGTAACAGACTAATTAGTGAAATGTATTTCCCTGTCCACTATGTAGAGCAGCGGTATATCACAGCCAAAAATTTGTGAATTTCACCAGACAATGTAACAGACAAATTGGTGACATGTATTTTCCTGTCCACCATGTAGAGCATGGGTATATCACAGCCAAAAATGTGGGATATGTCACCTAACAATGTATTAGACAAATTAGTGAAATGACTTAAAATAACATAAAATACGTAAAAATAAAAAATAATAATCTTGTTCTAGGAGGTGGAGGTCCATATGGACTAGGAGGTTGAGGAGTCGGTGGACATAGCGGTGTAGGTGGAAGCAGCGGTGGAGGACGATGAGGTAGTCAACACTGGTTTTTGGTTTACATTTTTTATTTTATTTTTTAAATTAGGGTACACCCCAAAACATTGGGAAAATTTTTAAATACAACAATGAGAAAGTGCGCTGGAGTAAAACAATGGCTGGGTGAGGCCGGTATACATGTCTATTCTGCACAAGGTACGGACAAGTCCTGTGGGATCCATGCCTGGTTCATTTTAATGAACGTAAGCTAGTCCACATTGGCTGTGAACAGGCGGCTGCGCTTGTCTGTGATAACGTCCCCTGCCATGTAAAACACATGTTCAGACAATACACTGGCTGCAGGGCAGGCCAGCACCTCCAAGGTGTAAAGGGCAAGCTCAGGCAATGTGACCAATTTAGAGACCCAGAAGTTGAAGGGGGCAGACCCATCATTCAGTACATGTAGGCGTGTGCACACATACTGTGTTTGCACACATACCATGTTTTTGAAATGCTTCCTCCTGTTAAGACGTTCCATATCAGCTGGTGGTGCTGGTTGTTGTGGCGTGCTGACAAAACATTTCCACATTTCGGCCATGCTAACCCTGCCTTCTGAGGTGCTGGCGGTACGCCAGCTGTGTTGGCGACCTCTTCCTCCTTCTCCTCTGCCTTCCCCTTGTGCTTCCACTGTGCCCACGCTGTCAGGTAAGAATGCCACCAGCGTGCGCTTGTACTCGCGCATCTAACGATCACACTCCTGTGACGGAATTAAGGATGGTACGGTTGTCCTGGTAACGGGGATGTAGCAGCGTGGCCACCCAGTAATCAGCACAAGTTAGAATGTGGCCAACTCGGCGGTCGTTGCAAAGACGCTGCAGCATGTAATCGCTCATGTGTGCCAGGCTGACTAGAGGCAACGACAAGCTGTCCTCTGAGGGAGGTGTATCGTCTGTGTTCTCTGTATCTCCCCAGCCAAGCACCAGTGATGGCCATGAGCTGGTCTGGGTGCCACCCTGCTGTGAACATGGTTCCTCCTCCTCCATCTCCTCTTCTCATTCTCCAGAACTGTGCCCTGGCTGGACAATTGTGTACCTGGCGTGTGTTGTTGCAGGAACCCACGCTCAGAGCCACTTGTGTGAATGACTGGCTTGAAACCATTGTAAATGATCCCCCTTCCTCCTCCTCCTCCTCCTCCTCCTTGTGCCACATCCTCTTCCATCATCGCCCGAAGCGTTTTTTTTAAAGGAGGCATAGAAGTGGGATAGTAACGCTGAGAACAGCGTCATCGGCACTGGCCATGTTGGTGGAGTACTCGAAACAGCCCAACAAGGCACACAAGTCTCGCATGGAGGTCCACTTATTGGTGGTAAAGTGGTGCTGTTCCGCAGAGCGACTCATCCGTGCGTGCTGCAGCTGAAACTCCACTATCGCCTGCTACTGCTCGCACTGTCTCACCAGCACGTTCAAGGTGGAGTTCCACCTTGTGGGCACGTTGCATATGAGGTGGTGAGCGGGAAGGCCGAAGTTACGCTGCAGCGCCGACAGGCAAGCAGGGTGAGAACGCCGAAAGCACGCACAGACGGCCCGCAATTTCTGCAGCAGCTGACATATTAGGGTAATTTTTCTGAAATTTTTGCACCACCAAATTTAGCACATGTGCCAGGCAAGGGATGTGCATCAAACCGGCTATTCCCAGAGCTGCTATGAGATTTGACCCATTATCGCACACCACCAGGCCTGGCATAAGGCTCACTGGCACCAACTACTCATCGGTCTGTTGTTCCATGCCCGTCCACAGCTCCAGCGCAGTGTGGGGTTTGTCCCCCAAACAGATAAGTTTCAAAACTGCCTGCTGTAGTTTTCCCCTGGCTGTGCTGAAGTTGGTGGTGAAGGTGTTACGCTGACCAGATGAGGACGCGGTAGTGGATGAGGAAGCGGAGTAAGTGGAGGAAGCAACAGGAGGCAAAGAGAAGCGCCCTGCAATCCTCGGTGGTGGAAGGACATGCGCCAAACTGCTATCCGCCTCAGGCCCAGCCGCCATTGTATTTACCCAGTGTGCTGTTAGGGAGATATAACGTCCCTGACCGTGCTTACTGGTCCACGTATCCGTAGTTATGTGGACCTTGCCACAGATGGCGTTGCGCAGTGCACACCGGATTTTGTCCCCCACTTGGTTGTGCAGGGAAGGAATGGCTCGCCTGGAAAAGTAGTGGCGGCTGGGCACGACGTACTGTGGAACAGCCACCACCATAAGGCTTTTAAAACTCTCAGTCTCCACCAGACGGAATGACAGCATTTCAAAGGCCAGTCATTTTGAAATGCTGGCATTCAGGGCCAGGGATCGCGGATGGGTAGGAGGGTACTTCCTCTTTCGCTCCAGTGTTTGGGAGATAGACAGATGAATGCTTCCATGGGATATTGTGGAGATGCTTGGTGACCCAGGTGGTGGCATTGCTGGCACATCCTCTGTGGGGTGGCAGATGCCACTGTCACTCGAGAGGGGCATGAAGAGGCGGAGACTGCAGCAAAAGAGGAAGCAGGAGGAGCCAGAGACCTTTCTCGGTTTTTGAGGTGTCTACTTCACTGCAGATCGTGCTTTGCACTTAGATGCCTGGTCATGCAGGTTGTGCTCAGGTTTAGAACGTTTATGCCTCGTTTCAGGCTCTGATTGCACAGCGTGCAAACCACTCGTGTCTTGTCGTCAGCACATTGTCTGAAGAACTGCCATGCCAGGGAACTCCTTGGAGCTGGCTTTGGTGTGCTTGGTCCCTTGGTGTGGTGGGCAGTAGCAGGCGTACTGCCTAGGAGACGGCCACTCCGCTTTTGCACCCTCTTCTGCTGTGCTGGTGGCTCTGTGCTACCACCGCCTCTTCCTCTGAACTAGACAGGTCGCTCGCTTGACCTTGATGAAGTCTAAAAAACTGATGGTCATGTGCTGCAGGTGCCAACTCTGATCTTTCAGCAGTAGACTGGGTGGGAGACAATGTGAATGAAAATAAGGCACTATCAGCCACCTAATCTACTATCGCCTGTACTTGTTCTGGCTTCACAATTCGTAGAGCAGCATTCGGCCCTACCAAATAATGCTGAAGGTTCTGTCGCCTACTCGTACCTGAGGAAGGTGTTTAACTTGTGTGTGTAGCTGGCACAGATCGACCACGTCGTCTCCCTGCAACAGGAGCTCCACCAGCAGCACTTCGACCGGGGCCACGTCCCTTATTTCACCCTCTCCTCATTCTTTGAGTTCACCAACCAAACTAACAGATGGTTAATGTTATGCGACAATGTAACCGCCTATAGTCAACAATTAAGTTCACTGACAGTAAGGCAATGCCGATGTCATAAAGTGGAAACATTTCTTGATGTCACACAACAGCATGACAGGTGAATTTTATGTAATTACTTTACGTTCACAGAAAAAGTTTATTTGGCAAAAAACAATGTAACAGAAGTATTGACTGGTTGTATTGGACTGTCAGAAATGCAGCAAAGGCCGCAAATGTAGGGTCTTGCACAAAATAGGTGTTTTTTTAAAACTAGAATAAAACAGCAGTATTTAAAGCTTGTATTGGACTGTCACAAATTCAGCAAAGGCCCAAAACGTAGTGTCTTGCACAAAATGGGTGTTTTTTTTTTAAACCTCAATATAACAGCAGTATTTAACGCTTTTATTGGACTGTCACAAATATAGCAAAGGCACCAAATGTAGTGTCTTGCACAAAATGGGTGTTTTTTTAAAAACCAGAATATAGAAGCAGTATTTATAGCTTGTATTGGACTGTCACAAATGCAGCAAAGGCCGCAAATCTAGTATCTTGCACAAAATGGGTGTTTTTAAAAAAAAACAGAATACAACACCAGTATTTAATGCTTTTAGTGGACTGTCACAAATGCAGAAAAGGCCCCAAATGCAGTGTCTTGCACAAAATGTTTTTTTTTTTTTTTAAACCAGAATATAACTGCAGTATTTAAAGCTTGTATTGGACTGTCAGAAATACAGCAATGGCCACAAATGTAGGGTCTTGCACAAAATTGGTGTTTTTTTGTAACCAGAATATAACTGCATTATTTATAGCTTGTATTGGACTGTCACAAATGCAGTAAGGGCAGCATATCAAGTATCTTGCACAAAATGTGTGTCTTATTTTAAAACCAGAATATAACTGCAGTATTTAAAGCTTGTATTGGACTGTCACAAATGCAGCAAAGGCCCCAAATGTAGTGTCTTGCACAAAATGGGTGTTTTTTTAAACCAGAATATAACAGCAGTATTTAACTTGCATTGGACTGTCACAAATGCAGCAAAGGTCGCAAATGTAGTATCTTGCACAAAATAGGTGTTTTTTTTTATCAGAATATAACTGCAGAAATAAAAAGCTTGTATTGGACGGTCACAAATGTATTTAAGGCCGCAAAACTAGTATCTTGCACAAAATGGGTGTTTTTTTAATACCAGAATATAACAGCGGTACTTAAAGCTTGTATTGGACAGTCACAAATTTAGCACAGGCTACAAATGTAGTGTCTTACACAAAATGGGTGTTTTTAAAAAAAAAAACTGAATATAAAACTGCAGTATTTATAGCTTGTATTGGACTGTCACAAATGTAGCAAAGGCCCCAAATGTAGTGTCTTGCACAAAATGGGTGTTTTTTTATAAAACCAGAATATAACAGCAGTATTTAAAGCTTGTATTGGACTGTCACAAATGCAGCTAAGGCCGCAAATCTAGTATTTTGCACAAAATAGGTATTTTTTTAATACCATTATTTAACAGCAGTATTTAAAGCTTGTATTGGACTGTCACATATGCAGCAAAGGCCCCAAATTTAGTATCTTTCACAAATTGGGTGTTTTTTAATACCAAAATATAACAGCAGGATTTATAGCTTGTATTGGATTGTCACAAATGCAGAAAAGGCTGCAAATCTAGTATCTTGCACAAAATGGGTGTTTTTTTGATACCATTATATAACAGCGGTATTTAAAGCTTGTATTGGACGGTCACATATGCAGCAAAGGCCCCAAATCTAGTGTCTTCAACAAAATGGGTGTTCTTTTAAAACCAAAATATAACTGGAGTATTTAAAGCTTGTATTGGACTGTCACAAATGCAGCAAAGGCCGCAAATGTAGGGTCTTGCACAAAATGGGTGTTTTTTTTTTATACCAGAATATAACTGCAGTATTTAAAGCTTGTATTGGACTGTCACAAATGCAGCAAAGGCCGCAAATGAAGTTTCTTGCACAAAATGGGTGGTTTTTTTTAAACCAGAATATAACTGCAGTATTTAAAGCTTGAATTGGACTGCCACAAATGCAGCAATGGCCGCAAATCTAGAATCTTGCACAAAATTGCTGTTTTTTTTATTTATTCCTGAATATAACAGTCGTATTTAAAGCTTTTATTGGACTGTCACAAATGCAGCATTGGCCGCAAATGTCATATCTTGTATAAATTGGGTGTTTTTTTAAAACCAGAATATAACTACAGTATTTAAAGCTTGTATTGGACTGTCACAAATGCATTTAAGGCCGCAAATCTAGTATCTTGCACAAAATTAGTGTTTTTTTAATAACATAATATAACAGCGGTATTTAAAGCTTGTATTGGACTGTCCCAAATGCAGGAAAGGCTGCAAATCTAGTATCTTGCACAAACTGGATGTTTTTTTTAATACCAGAATATAATAGCTGTATTTAACGCTTGTATTGGACTGTCACAAATGCAGCAAAGGCCGCAAATGTTGTATCTTAAACATAATTTGTATTTTTTTAAAACCAGAATATAACTGCAGTATTTAAAGCTTGTATTGTACTGTCACAAATGCATTTAAGGCCGCCAATCTAGTATCCTGCACAAAATGGGTGTTTTTGTTTATTACCAGAATATAACAGTCGTATTTAAAGCTTGTATTGGAATGTGACAAATGCAGCAAAGGCCCCAAATGTAGTGTCTTGCACAAAATGGGTGTTTTTTTAAAACCAGAATATAACAGCAGTATTTAAATCTTGTATTGGACTGTCACAAAAGCAGCTAAGGCCGCAAATCTAGTATCTTGCACAAAATGGGTGTTTTTTTTTAATGCCATTATATAACAGCGATATTTAAAGCTTGTATTGGACTGTCACAAATACAGTAAAGTCCCCAAATCTAGCATCTTACAGAAACTAGGTGTTTTTTTTTAATACCAGAATAGAACTGCAGTATTTAAAGCTTGCAGTGGACTGTCACAAATGCAGTAAAGGACCCAAATGTAGTGTCTTGCACAAAAAGGCTGTTTTAAAAAAAAAACCAATATAACTGCAGTATTTATAGCTTGTATTCGACTGTCACAAATGCAGCAAAGGCAGCAAATCTAGTATCTTGCACAAACTGGGTGATTTTTAATACCAGAATATAACAGCATTATTTAAAGCTTGTATTGGACTGTCACAAATGCAGCATTGGCCGCAAATGTCGTATCTTGCATAAATTGGGTGTTTTTTTAAAACCAGAATATAACTACAGTATTTAAAGCTTGTATTGGACTGTCATAAATACATTTAAGGCCCCAAATGTAGTGTCGCAATAGTATCTTGCGCAAATTTGGTGTTTTTTTTATGCCAGAATATAACAGCGGTATTTAAAGCTTGCAGTGGACTGTCACAAATGCAGTAAAGGCCCCAAATGTAGTGTCTTGCACAAAATGGCTGTTTTTAAAAAAAAAAACAGAATATAACTGCAGTATTTATAGCTTGTATTGGACTGTTACAAATGTAGCAAAGGCTTCAAATGTAGTGTCTTGCACAAAATGGATGTTTTTTTAAAAACAGAATATAACTGCAGTATTTATAGCTTGTATTGGACTGTCACAAATGCAGCAAAGGCCGCAAATGTTGTATCTTGCACAAAATGGGTGTTTTTTTTTTCAAACCAGAATATGACTGCAGTAT
Source organism: Bufo bufo (assembly GCF_905171765.1). Classification (NCBI taxonomy): domain Eukaryota; kingdom Metazoa; phylum Chordata; class Amphibia; order Anura; family Bufonidae; genus Bufo; species Bufo bufo. The sequence goes on from NC_053389.1 coordinate 369,577,036, forward strand.
TTAAAGCTTGTATTGGACTGTCACAAATGCAGCAAAGGCCGCAAATCTTGTATCTTGCAAAAATTTTGTGTTTTTTTAAAACCAAAATATAACTGCAGTATTTAAAGCTTGTAATGGACTGTCACAAATGCATTTAAGGCCGCCAATCTAGTATCTTGCACAAAATTGGTGTTTTTTTAATTCCAGAATATAACAGTCGTATTTAAAGCTTGTATTTGACTGTCACAAATGCAGCAAAGACCGAAAATTTTGTATCTTGCACAAAATGGGTGTTTTTTTTTTTAAACCAGAATATAACTGCAGTATTTAAAGGGACACTGACAGGCCCAAAAAGCATATTTAGGTATATATATGACAATACAGGTCTTATAAAGTGTATTAGAATCATCTAAGTACACCCCCTGTCCACCTTATAAATACAGTAAAATGAAGTTTTATAACCTGCTTGAATCGTGTTCAATCTGCCCAAGGGGCGGTGTTTCATCTCAACTTGCGCCCAGCCAGCCTCGCCCCAACTGCCGTTTGAAGCGCCGCCCAGCTCATCAATATTCACTTCGCTGGGCGGCTACTAGTGACCCTGACAAAGATCCGGTGCATGCCCAATACAATCCTATGGGCATCGGCCTCCGTCTCATCTTCAGCGCATGCGCCCGGCACCCTCACTGGCCGGGATCGCATTGAGCCTGCGCACAGTCTGCATCTCAGAGGCCGATGCAGCTTCTGCTTTATGCGCATAAATCAGAAGCTGCATTGGCCTCTGAGATGCAGACTGTGCGCAGACGCGATGCGATCCTGGCCAGTGAGGGTGCCGGGCGCATGCGCTGAAGATGAGCCAGAAGTAAAAAAAAATCGTAAAAAATAGGGCGGAAAAAAAGTTGACATATTAGGTATCGCTGCGTCGGTATCAACCGGCTCTATAACCATATCAGAGGACCTAACCCCTCAGATGAACACCGTAAAAAATAAAACAATAAACAATTTTTTTGTCACCTTACACCACAAAAAGTACAACAGCAAGCGATCAAAAAGGTGTTTGCCCACCAAAATAGAATCTAATATCACCTCATCCCACAAAAATTAAGCCCCTACCTAAGACAATCGTTAAAAAAAAAAAAGAAAAAAACTATGGCTCAGAATATGGAGACACTAAAACATATTATTATTTTTTTTTTAAATGATATTATTGTGTAAAACTTACATAAATAAAAAAAAGTATACATATTAGGTATCGCCGCATCAGTATCGACCGACTCCATAAACATATCACATGACCTAACCCCTCAGATAAACACCGTAAAAAATAAAAAATAAAAACTGTGCTAAATAAACCATTTTTTGTCACCTTACATCACAAAAAGTGTAATCGCAAGCGATCAAAAAGTCATATGCACCCCAAAATAGTGCCAATCAAACCGTCATCTCATCCCTCAAAAAATGACACCCTACCTAAGATAATCGCCCAAAAACTGAAAAAAACTATGGCTCTCAGAATATGGAGACACTAAAACCATGATTTTTTTGTTTCAAAAATGATATTATTGTGTAAAACGTACATAAATAAAAAAAAGTATACATATTAGGTATCGCCGCGTCCGTATCGACCAGCTCTATAAAAATATCTCATGATCTAACCCCTCAGATGAACACCGTAAAAAATAAAAAATAAAAACTGTGCTAAATAAAATATTTTTTGTCACCTTATATAACAAAAAGTGTAATAGCAAGCGATCAAAAAGTCATATGCACCCTAAAATAGTGCCAATAAAACCGTCATCTCATCCCGCAAAAATCATACCCTAATCATACCGCAAAAATCATACCCTACCCAAGGTAATCGCCCAAAAACTGAAAAAATTATGGCTCTCAGACTATGGAAACACTAAAACATGATTATTTTTGTTTCAAAAAAGAAATCATTGTGTAAAACTTACATAAATATATATATTTTTTACATATTAGGTATTGTCGCATCCGTGACAACCTGGTCTATAAAAATATCACATGATCTAACCTGTCAGATGTCTAACCTGTCAGATGAATTTTGTAAATAACAATAAATAAAAATTGTGCCAAAAAAGCTATTTCTTGTTACCTTGCCTCACAAAAAGTGTAATATAGAGCAACCAAAAATCATATATACCCTAAACTAGTACCAACAAAACTGCCACCCTATCCCGTAGTTTCTAAAATGGGGTCACTTTTTTGGAGTTTCTACTCTAGTGTAATGACCGGCGTCACGCAAAGGGATGGAACTGGGATGGCCCTGTCCAAGGGAGAGGGAAAGGTGGTGACCCCTGACTCACCTTGCGGCTGGCACCTGACTGCCCTGACGTCCCTAGACGGGTTCCTCACCCGTACGCCGATCACGTGCCTAAACCCTGGCTTTCCCTAGGATGAGCCCTGAGTAGTGAACGGGGCGGTGGGATCACTAGTCCGCACCACTGACACTAAGAGGAAAACACCAAGGAGAGGACAGACAATACAGACAAACATATAATCCCAGGTGGGCGACAACAACAGACCACCAAGGCCCAACAGGGATCCGGAGGGTAATGTTCTGGAACAACAACCAGGGAACACAACTACACAGCTCCAGTGGGTCAGTATAGAAGTCCAGGCAGGAAGCTCTATATCTGGCAACCAGAGAAGTGGGAGATGGGAATATAAGGAGGTTGGGATTGCTGGACAAGAAACAGCTGAGGAGGAGAAGCTACGGATCCCTGAGTGAGCCAAAAAGGGTTGCAAGGCAAACCCAGAAAGCTACCATTACGAAACAGCACTGTCTTTGTACATCGAGCGCGCAGCCACCCGCTGCGACTACCTGACCCCGGGTATAACGGAGTCAGGCGTGGCTCTTGACACCCTCGTAACATCTAGGGGTGCATCAGGGGGGCTTCAAATGGGACATGGTGTAAAAAAAAAAACAGTCCAGCAAAATCTGCCTTGCAAAAACCGTATAGCATTCCTTTCCTTTTGCGCCCTGCCATGTGCAGTTTACGACCACATATGGGGTGTTTCTGTAAACTACAGAATCAGGGCCATAAGTATTGAGTTTTGTTTAGCTGTTAACCCTTGCTTTGTTACTGGGAAAAATGGATTTGGAAAATTTGCCCAAAAATTGAAATTCTGAAATTTCATCTCCATTTGCCAATAACTCTTGTGGAACACCTAAAGGGTTAATGATGTTTGTAAAATCTGTTTTGATTACCTTGAGGGGTGTAGTTTCTTAGATGGGGTCACTTTTATGGAGTTTCTACTCTAGGGGTACATCAGGGGGGCTTCAAATGGGACATGGTGTAAAAAAAAACAGTCCAGCAAAACCTGCCTTCCAAAAACCGTATGGCATTCCTTTCCTTCTGCGCCCTGCCGTGTGCCAGTACAGCGGTTTATGACCATATATGGGGTGTTTCTGTAAACTACAGAATCAGGGCCATAAATATTGAGTTTGGTTTGGCTGTTAACCCTTGCTTTGTAACTGGAAAAAAATTATTAAAATGGAAAATCTGCCAAAAAAGTGAAATTTTGAAATTGTATCTCTATTTTCCATTAATTCTTGTGGAACACCTAAGGGGTTAACAATGTTTTTTAAAATCAGTTTGGAAAAGATTTGCTTCTAAACTTCTAAGCTTTGTAACATCCCCAAAAAATAAAATATAATTGCCAAAATGATCCAAACATGAAGTAGACATATGGGGAATGTAAAGTAATAACTATTTTTGGAGGTATTACTATGTATTATAGAAGTAAAGAAATTGAAACCTGGAAATATGCAATAAAAAAAATAAAAAATTGGTATAAATAAAGATATTTTTTTAACTTCATTTTACCAGTGTCATGAGTGTACAATATGTGACGAAAAAACAATCTCAGAATGGCCTGGATAAGGCTAAGCGTTTTAAAGTTATCAGCACTTAAAGTGACACTAGTCAGATTTGCAAAACATGGCCAAGTCCTTAAGGTGAAATAGGGCTGAGTACTTAAGGGGTTAAAGCTTGTATTGGACTGTCACAAATGCAGCAAATCTAGTATCTTGCACAAAATTTGTGTTTTTTTAATGACAGAATATAACTGCAGTATTTAACCCCTTAGGGACCGGGCTCATTTTCACCTTAAGGACCAGGCAATTTTTTGGAAATCTGACCATTGTCACTTTAAGTGCTAATAACTTTAAAACGCTTTGACTTATCCACGCCATTCTGAGATTGTTTTTTCGTCACATATTGTACTTCATGACACTGGTAAAATGAAGTCAAAAAAATTATTATTTTTTGCACAAAAAAATACCTAATTTACCAAAAATTTGGAAAAATTTGCAAATTTCAAAGTTTCAGTTTCTCTTCTTCTGTAATACATAGTAATACCCCCAAAAATTGTGATGACTTTACATTCCCCATATGTCTACTTCATGTTTGAATTATTTGGGGAATGATATTTTATTTTTTGGGGATGTTATAAGGCTTAGAAGTTTAGAAGCAAATCTTGAAATTTTTCAGAAATTTACAAAAACTCAATTTTTAGGGACCAGTTCAGGTCTGAAGTCGATTTGCAAGGCTTACATAATAGAAACCACCCAAAAATGATCCCATCTAAGAAACTACACCCCTCAAGGTATTCAAAACTGATTTTGCATACATTGTTAACCCTTTAGGTGTTGCACAAGAGTTATTGGCAAATGGGGAGGAAATTTGAGAATTTCATTTTTTTGTCTAATTTTTCATTTTAACCCATTTTTTTCCACTAACAAAGCAAGGGTTAACAGCCAAACAAGATTGTATCTTTATTGCCCTGACTCTGCCGTTTACAGAAACACCCAATATGTGGCCGTAAACTACTGTACGGCCACACAGCGGGGCGTAGAGTGAAAGGTGCGCCGTTTGGTTTTTGGAAGGCTGATTTTTATGGACTGGTTTATTTACACCATGTCCCATTTGAAGCCCCCTGATGCACCCCTAGAGGAGAAACTCCCTAAAAGTGACCCCATCTAAGAAACTACACCCCTCAAGGTATTCAAAACTGATTTTACATACGTCGTTAACCCGTTAGGTGTTGCACAAGAGTTATTGGCAAATGGGAATGAAATTTGAGAATTTCATTTTTTTGCCTAATTTTCAATTTTAACCCATTTTTTCCACTAACAAAGCAAGGGTTAACAGCCAAACAAGACTGTATCTTTATTGCCCTGACTCTGCTGTTTACAGAAACACCCCATATGTGGCCGTAAACTACTGTACGGCCACACAGTGGGGCGTAGAGTGAAAGGTGCGCCGTATGGTTTTTGGAGGGCTGATTTTGCTGGACTGTTTTTTTGACACCATGTCCCATTTGAAGCCCCCCTGATGCACCCCTAGAGTAGAAACTCCATAAAAGTGACCCCATCTAAGAAACTAGACCCCTCAAGGTATTCAAAACTGATTTTACAAACTTTGTTAACCCTTTAGGTGTTGCACAAGATTTAATGGAAAATAGAGACACAATTTCAAAATTTCACATTTTTGGCAGATTTTCCATTTTAATATTTTTTTTCCAGTTACAAAGCAAGGGTTAACAGCCAAACAAAACCCATTATTTATGGCCCTGATTCTGTAGTTTACAGAAACACCCCATATGTGGTCGTAAACCGCTGTACGGGCACACGGCAGGGCGCAGAAGGAAAGGAATGCCATACGGTTTTTGGAAGGCAGGTTTTGCTGGACTGTTTTTTTTTGACACCATGACCCATTTGAAGCCCCCCTGATGCACCCCTAGAGTAGAAACTCCATAAAAGTGACCCCATTTTAGAAACTACGGGATAGGGTGGCAGTTTTGTATGTACTAGTTTAGGGTACATATGATTTTTGGTTGCTCTATATTACACTTTTTGTGCGGCAAGGTAACAAGAAATAGCTTTTTTGGCACGTTTTTTTATTTTTTGTCATTTACAACATTCATCTGACAGGTTAGATCATGTGGTAATTTTATAGAGCAGGTTGTCAAGGACGCGGGGATACCTAATATGTATACAATTTTTTTTATTTATGTTAGTTTTATACAATAACTTCATTTTTAAAACCAAAAAAATGTTTTAGTGTCTCCATAGTCTAAGAGCCATAGTTTTTTCAGTTTTTGGGCGATTATCTTGAGTAGGGTCTCATTTTTTGCGGGATGAGATGACGGTTTGATTGGCACTATTTTGGGGTGCATATGACTTTTTGATCGCTTGCTATTACACTTTTTGTGACGTAAGATGGCAAAAAAAAATTTACACCGTTTTTTTTTTTTTTTTACGGTGGTCACCTGAGGGGTTAGGTCATGTGATATTTTTATAGAGCCGGTCGATACGGACGCGGCGATACCTAATATGTATACTTTTTTTTTATTTATGTAAGTTTTACACAATGATTTCATTTTTGAAACAAAAAAAAATCATGTTTTAATGTTTCCATAGTCTAAGAGCCATAGTTTTTTCAGTTTTTGGGCGATTATCTTGAGTAGGGTCTCATTTTTTGCGGGATGAGATGACGGTTTGATTGGTACTATTTTGGCGTACATGCTAATTTTTTGATCACTTTTATTACCTTTTTTGGGAAGTAAGGTGGGCAAAATTTCAATTTTCTCATAGTTTTTATTTTTTTATTTTTATGGCGTTCACCATGCGGGGAAAGTAACATCGCCGTTTTATAGATCAGGTCGTTACGGACGCGGCGATACCTAATATGTGTAGTGTACCCTGGTATAACCACTAGAAGCCAACGATCGTTCATGGGGAGGCGGGCGGGGGATCGTGATCCCGCCTGCCGCACCGCCCGCCTCCCGCAACGCCCCTACCGCCTGCGACACCCCCCCCCCCGCACCACCCGCCGGCATCAAATCGTGCAGGGGTGCAGAAAAATATAGATTTTAGGCACTGTAAAGTTTCTGATCCCCGCGGTCAGGGACCGCGGGGATCAGAAACTGCAGAAAGCGCAGCAAACCGCATGTCTGAATTGACCTGCGGTTTGCTGCGATCGCCGACAGGGGGGGTCAAATGACAGGATGCCGGCTGAACGATTTCAGCCGGCATCCTGTTCAGATTAACCCCTGGGGCGCCGGAATGCCTATTTAAAGTTAGGACGTACCGGTACGTCCTTGGTCCTTAAGGACTCGGGAAATAGGGCGTACCGGTACGTCCTATGTCCTTAAGGGGTTAAAGCTTGTATTGGACTGTCACAAATGTAGCAAAGGCTGCAAATCTAGTATCTTGCACAAACTAGGTGTTTTTTTTAATACCAGAAAATAATAGCTTTATTTAAAGCTTGTATTGGACTGTCACAAATGCAGCAAAGGCCCCAAATGTCGTATCTCTCAAAAAATTGGTGTTTTTTTTTAAACCAGAATATAACTGCAGTATTTAAAGCTTGTATTGGACTGTCACAAATGCATTTAAGGCCGCTAATCTAGTTTCTTGCACAAAATGGGTGTTTTTTTAATACCAGAATATAACCGTAGTAATTAAAGCTTGTATTGGACTGTCACAAATGCAGCAAAGGCCGCAAATCTAGTATCTTGCACAAAATTGGTGTTTTGTTTTTAACAGAATATAACAGCGGTATTTAAAGCTTGTATTCGACTGACAAAAATTTAGCAAAGGCCGCAAATCTAGTAGCTTGCACAAAACGTGTGTTTTTTTATTTTATTAGAATATAACAGCGGTATTTAAAGCTTGTATTGGACTGTCACAAATGCAGCAAAGCCCCAAATTGAGTGTCTTGCACAAAATGGGTGTTTTTTTAAAAAAAAACTGAAAATATCTGCAGTATTTTAAGCTTGTATTCGATTGTCACAAGTGCAGCAAAGGCCCCAAATGTAGTGTCTTGCACAAAATGGGTGTTTTTTTTAAAACCAGATTAGAACAGCAGTATTTAAAGATTGTATTGGACTGTCACAAATGCAGCTAAGGCTGCAAATCTAGTATCTTACTATCTTGCACAAAATGGGTGTTTTTTTAATACCATTATATAACAGCGGTATTTAAAGCTTGTATTGGACTGTCACAAATACAGCAAAGTCCCCAAATCTAGCATCTTGCACAAAATGGGTGTGTTTTTTATTCCAGAATATAACAGCAGAATTTAAACCTTGCAGTGGACTGTCACAAATGCAGTAAAGGCCCCAAATGTAGTGTCTTGCGCAAAATGGGTGTTTAAAAAAAAAATAGACTATAACTGCAGTATTTAAAGGTCGTATTGGACTGTCACAAATACAGCAAAGGCCCCAAATGTAGTGTCTTGCACAAAATGGATGTTTTTTTAAGAATAGAATATAACTACAGTATTTATAGCTTGTATTGGACTATCACAAATGCAGCAAAGGTCGCAAATCTAGTATCTTGCACAAACTGGGTGTTTATTTAATACCAGAATATAACAGCAGTATTTATAGCTTGTATTGGACTGTCACAAATGCAGTAAAGACCCCAAATGTAGTGTTTTGCACAAAATGGGTGGTTTTTTTCTCCAAACCAGAATATGACTGCAGTATTTAAAGCTTGTATTGGACTGTCACAAATGCAGCAAAGGCCGCAAATGTCGTATTTTGCACAAAATGGGTGTTTTTTTAAAACCAAAATATAACTGCAGTATTTAAAGCTTGTTTTGAACTGTCACAAATGCATTTAAGGCCGCCAATCTAGTATCTTGCCAAAAATGGGTGTTTTTTTAATACCAGAATATAACAGCGGTATTTAAAGCTTGTATTGGACTGTCACAAATGCAACAAAGGCAACAAATGTAGTGTCTTTAACAAAATGGGTGTTATTTTAAAACCAGAATACAACAGCAGTATTTAAAGCTTGCAGTGGATTGTCACAAATGCAGCATAGGCCCCAAATGTAGTGTCTTGCAAAAAATGGGTGTTTTTTTTAATACCATTATATAACAGCGGTATTTCAAGTTGCTATTGGACTGTCACATATGCATTTAAGGCCCCAAATCTAGTATCTTGCACAAACTGGGTGTTTTTTTAATACCAGAATATAACAGCAGTATTTAAAGCTTGCATTGGACTGTCACAAATGCAGTAAAGGCCCCAAATGTAGTGTCTTGCACAATTTTTTATTTTTTTTTAACCAGAATATAACTGCAGTATTTAAAGCTTGTATTGGACTGTCACAAATGCAGAAAAGGTCGCAAATCTAGTATCTTGCACAAAATTGGTGTTTTTTTTTATTCCAGAATATATCAGTCATTTTTAAAGCTTGTATTGGACTGTCACAAATGCAGCAAAGGGCGCAAATTTAGTATTTTGCACAAAATGTTTTTTTTTTAATACCAGAATATAACTGCAGTATTTAAAGCTTGTATTGGAATGTGACAATTGCAGCAAAGGCCCTAAATCTAGCATCTTGCATAAACTGGGTGTTTTTTTTTTTTAATACCAGAATATAACAGCAGTATTTAAAGCTTGCAGTGGATTGTCACAAATGCAGCATAGGCCCCAAATGTAGTGTCTTGCAAAAAATGGGTGTTTTTTTAATACCATTATATAACAGCGGTATTTCAAGTTGCTATTGGACTGTCACATATGCATTTAAGGCCCCAAATCTAGTATCTTGCACAAACTGGGTGTTTTTTTAATACCAGAATATAACAGCAGTATTTAAAGCTTGCATTGGACTGTCACAAATGCAGTAAAGGCCCCAAATGTAGTGTCTTGCACAATTTTTTATTTTTTTTAAACCAGAATATAACTGCAGTATTTAAAGCTTGTATTGGACTGTCACAAATGCAGCAAAGGGCGCAAATTTAGTACTTTGCACAAAATGGGTGTTTTTTTTTTTTAATACCAGAATATAACAGTCGTATTTAAAGCTTGTATTGGAATGTGACAATTGCAGCAAAGGCCCCAAATCTAGCATCTTGCATAAACTGGGTGTTTTTTTTTTTTAATACCAGAATATAACAGCAGTATTTAAAGCTTGCAGTGGATTGTCACAAATGCAGCATAGGCCCCAAATGTAGTGTCTTGCAAAAAATTGGTGTTTTTTTTAATACCATTATATAACAGCGGTATTTCAAGTTGCTATTGGACTGTCACATATGCATTTAAGGCCCCAAATCTAGTATCTTGCACAAACTGGGTGTTTTTTTAACCAGAATATAACTGTAGTATTTAAAGCTTGTATTGGACTGTCACAAATGCACCAAAGGCCGCAAATGTCATATTTTGCAAAAAATGGGTGTTTTTTTTTAAAACCAGAATATAACGCATTTATTTAAAGCTTGTATTGGACTGTTATGAATGCAGCAAAGGCCGCAAATGTCGTATTTTTCACAAAATGGGTGTTTTTTGAAAACCAGACTATAACTGCAATATTTAAATTTTGTATTAGACTGTAACAAATGCAAAAAAGGCCGTAAATCTAGTATCTTGCACAAAATTTGTGTTTTTTTAATACTAGAATATAACAGCGGTATTTAAAGCTTGTATTGTAATGTCAAAAATGCAGCAAATGCCGCAAATCTAGTATCTTGCACAAAAGGGGTGTTAATTTTATTACCAGAATATAAAAGCGGTATTTTAAGCTTGTGTTGGACTGTCACAAATGCAGCAAAGACCTCAAATATAGTGTCTTGCACAAAATGGGTGTTTAAAAAAAAAACCTGAATATAACTGCAGTATTAAAATCATGAATTGGACTGTTACAAATGCAGCAAAGGCCGCAAAAGTTGTATTTTGCACAAAATTTGTGTTTTTTTAATGCTAGAATATAACAGCGGTATTTAAAGCTTGTATTGGACTGTCACAAATGCAGCAAAGGCCCCAAATGGAGTGTCTTGCACAAAATGGGTGTTTTTTTTTAAAACCAGAATATAACAGCAGTATTTAAAGCTTGCAGTGGACTGTCACAAATGCAGCATAGGCCGCAATTCTAGTATCTTGCAAAAAATGGGTGTTTTTTTTAATACCATTATATAACAGCGGTATTTTAAGCTTCTATTGGCTGTCACATATGCATGTAAGGCCCCAAATCTAGTATCTTGCACAAACTGGGTGTTTTTTTAATACCAAAATATAACAGCAGTATTTAAAGCTTGCATTGGACTGTCACAAATGCAGTAAAGGCCCCAAATGTCATATTTTGCACAAAATGGGTGGTTTTTTTAAACCAGAATATAACTGCAGTATTTAAAGGTTGTATTGGACTGTCACAAATGCAGCAAAGGCCAATTTAATCTTTTGCGCAAAATGTTTTTTTTTTTAATACCAGAATATAACAGCGTTATTTAAAGCTTGTATTGGACTGTTATGAATGCAGCAAAGGCGGCAAATGTCGTATTTTGCACAAAATGGGTGTTTTTTTTTAAACCAGAATATAACTGCAGTATTAAAATCATGAATTGGACTGTTGCAAATGCAGCAAAGGCCGCAAATCTAGTATCTTGCGCAAAATGGGTGTTTTTTTAATACCAGAATTTAACAGCAGTATTTAAAGCTTGTATTGGACTTTTACAAAAGCATCAAAGGCCGAAAACCTAGTATCTTGCTCAACTTTTGTGTTTTTTTAATAACAGAATATAACAGCGGTATTTTAAGCTTGTATTAGACTGTCAAAAATGAAGCAAAGGCCGCAAATCTAGTATCTTGCACAAAATGGGTGTTTTTTTTATTACCAGAATATAACAGCGGTATTTAAAGCTTGTATTGGAATGTCACAAATGCAGCAAAAGCCTCAAATGTAGTGTATTGCAAAAAAAGGGTGTTTTTTTAAAACCAGACTATAACAGCAGTATTTAATGCTTGTATTGGACTTTCACAAATGCAGCAAAGGCCCCAAATGTAGTGTCTTGCACAAAATGGGTGTTTTTTTTTAAACCAGAATATAACTGCAGTATTAAAATCATGAATTGTACTGTTACAAATGCAGCAAAGGCCGCAAATCTAGTATCTTGTGCAAAATGGGTGTTTTTTTAAACCAGAACATAACAGCAGTATTTAACTTGTATTGGACTGTCACAAATGCAGCAAAGGCCGCAAATGTAGTATCTTGCACAAAATAGGTGTTTTTTTTATCAGAATATAACTGCAGAAATAAAAAGCTTGTATTGGACTGTCACAAATGTATTTAAGGCCGCAAAACTAGTATCTTGCACAAAATGGGTGTTTTTTTAATACCAGAATATAACAGCGGTATTTAAAGCTTGTATTAGACTGTCACAAATGCAACAAAGGCAACAAATGTAGTGTCTTTAACAAAATGGGTGTTATTTTAAAACCAGAATACAACAGCAGTATTTAAAGCTTGCAGTGGATTGTCACAAATGCAGCATAGGCCCCAAATGTAGTGTCTTGCAAAAAATGGGTGTTTTTTTTAATACCATTATATAACAGCGGTATTTCAAGTTGCTATTGGACTGTCACATATGCATTTAAGGCCCCAAATCTAGTATCTTGCACAAACTGGGTGTTTTTTTAATACCAGAATATAACAGCAGTATTTAAAGCTTGCATTGGACTGTCACAAATGCAGTAAAGGCCCCAAATGTAGTGTCTTGCACAATTTTTTATTTTTTTTTAACCAGAATATAACTGCAGTATTTAAAGCTTGTATTGGACTGTCACAAATGCAGAAAAGGTCGCAAATCTAGTATCTTGCACAAAATTGGTGTTTTTTTTTTATTCCAGAATATATCAGTCATTTTTAAAGCTTGTATTGGACTGTCACAAATGCAGCAAAGGGCGCAAATTTAGTATTTTGCACAAAATGTTTTTTTTTTAATACCAGAATATAACTGCAGTATTTAAAGCTTGTATTGGAATGTGACAATTGCAGCAAAGGCCCTAAATCTAGCATCTTGCATAAACTGGGTGTTTTTTTTTTTTTAATACCAGAATATAACAGCAGTATTTAAAGCTTGCAGTGGATTGTCACAAATGCAGCATAGGCCCCAAATGTAGTGTCTTGCAAAAAATGGGTGTTTTTTTAATACCATTATATAACAGCGGTATTTCAAGTTGCTATTGGACTGTCACATATGCATTTAAGGCCCCAAATCTAGTATCTTGCACAAACTGGGTGTTTTTTTAATACCAGAATATAACAGCAGTATTTAAAGCTTGCATTGGACTGTCACAAATGCAGTAAAGGCCCCAAATGTAGTGTCTTGCACAATTTTTTATTTTTTTTAAACCAGAATATAACTGCAGTATTTAAAGCTTGTATTGGACTGTCACAAATGCAGCAAAGGCCGCAAATCTAGTATCTTGCACAAAATTGGTGTTTTTTTTTTATTCCAGAATATATCAGTCATTTTTAAAGCTTGTATTGGACTGTCACAAATGCAGCAAAGGGCGCAAATTTAGTACTTTGCACAAAATGGGTGTTTTTTTTTTTTAATACCAGAATATAACAGTCGTATTTAAAGCTTGTATTGGAATGTGACAATTGCAGCAAAGGCCCCAAATCTAGCATCTTGCATAAACTGGGTGTTTTTTTTTTTTAATACCAGAATATAACAGCAGTATTTAAAGCTTGCAGTGGATTGTCACAAATGCAGCATAGGCCCCAAATGTAGTGTCTTGCAAAAAATGGGTGTTTTTTTTAATACCATTATATAACAGCGGTATTTCAAGTTGCTATTGGACTGTCACATATGCATTTAAGGCCCCAAATCTAGTATCTTGCACAAACTGGGTGTTTTTTTAACCAGAATATAACTGTAGTATTTAAAGCTTGTATTGGACTGTCACAAATGCACCAAAGGCCGCAAATGTCATATTTTGCAAAAAATGGGTGTTTTTTTTTAAAACCAGAATATAACGCATTTATTTAAAGCTTGTATTGGACTGTTATGAATGCAGCAAAGGCCGCAAATGTCGTATTTTTCACAAAATGGGTGTTTTTTGAAAACCAGACTATAACTGCAATATTTAAATTTTGTATTAGACTGTAACAAATGCAAAAAAGGCCGTAAATCTAGTATCTTGCACAAAATTTGTGTTTTTTTAATACTAGAATATAACAGCGGTATTTAAAGCTTGTATTGTAATGTCAAAAATGCAGCAAATGCCGCAAATCTAGTATCTTGCACAAAAGGGGTGTTAATTTTATTACCAGAATATAAAAGCGGTATTTTAAGCTTGTGTTGGACTGTCACAAATGCAGCAAAGACCTCAAATATAGTGTCTTGCACAAAATGGGTGTTTAAAAAAAAAACCTGAATATAACTGCAGTATTAAAATCATGAATTGGACTGTTACAAATGCAGCAAAGGCCGCAAAAGTTGTATTTTGCACAAAATTTGTGTTTTTTTAATGCTAGAATATAACAGCGGTATTTAAAGCTTGTATTGGACTGTCACAAATGCAGCAAAGGCCCCAAATGGAGTGTCTTGCACAAAATGGGTGTTTTTTTTTAAAACCAGAATATAACAGCAGTATTTAAAGCTTGCAGTGGACTGTCACAAATGCAGCATAGGCCGCAATTCTAGTATCTTGCAAAAAATGGGTGTTTTTTTTAATACCATTATATAACAGCGGTATTTTAAGCTTCTATTGGCTGTCACATATGCATGTAAGGCCCCAAATCTAGTATCTTGCACAAACTGGGTGTTTTTTTAATACCAAAATATAACAGCAGTATTTAAAGCTTGCATTGGACTGTCACAAATGCAGTAAAGGCCCCAAATGTCATATTTTGCACAAAATGGGTGTTTTTTTTAAACCAGAATATAACTGCAGTATTTAAAGGTTGTATTGGACTGTCACAAATGCAGCAAAGGCCAATTTAATCTTTTGCGCAAAATGTTTTTTTTTTTAATACCAGAATATAACAGCGTTATTTAAAGCTTGTATTGGACTGTTATGAATGCAGCAAAGGCGGCAAATGTCGTATTTTGCACAAAATGGGTGTTTTTTTTTAAACCAGAATATAACTGCAGTATTAAAATCATGAATTGGACTGTTGCAAATGCAGCAAAGGCCGCAAATCTAGTATCTTGCGCAAAATGGGTGTTTTTTTAATACCAGAATTTAACAGCAGTATTTAAAGCTTGTATTGGACTTTTACAAAAGCATCAAAGGCCGAAAACCTAGTATCTTGCTCAACTTTTGTGTTTTTTTAATAACAGAATATAACAGCGGTATTTTAAGCTTGTATTAGACTGTCAAAAATGAAGCAAAGGCCGCAAATCTAGTATCTTGCACAAAATGGGTGTTTTTTTTATTACCAGAATATAACAGCGGTATTTAAAGCTTGTATTGGAATGTCACAAATGCAGCAAAAGCCTCAAATGTAGTGTATTGCAAAAAAAAGGGTGTTTTTTTAAAACCAGACTATAACAGCAGTATTTAATGCTTGTATTGGACTTTCACAAATGCAGCAAAGGCCCCAAATGTAGTGTCTTGCACAAAATGGGTGTTTTTTTTTAAACCAGAATATAACTGCAGTATTAAAATCATAAATTGTACTGTTACAAATGCAGCAAAGGCCGCAAATCTAGTATCTTGTGCAAAATGGGTGTTTTTTTAAACCAGAACATAACAGCAGTATTTAACTTGTATTGGACTGTCACAAATGCAGCAAAGGCCGCAAATGTAGTATCTTGCACAAAATAGGTGTTTTTTTTATCAGAATATAACTGCAGAAATAAAAAGCTTGTATTGGACTGTCACAAATGTATTTAAGGCCGCAAAACTAGTATCTTGCACAAAATGGGTGTTTTTTTAATACCAGAATATAACAGCGGTACTTAAAGTTTGTATTGGACAGTCACAAATTTAGCACAGGCTACAAATGTAGTGTCTTACACAAAATGGTTGTTTTAAAAAAAACTAACTGAATATAAAACTGCAGTATTTATAGCTTGTATTGGACTGTCACAAATGTAGCAAAGGCCCCAAATGTAGTGTCTTGCACAAAATGGGTGTTTTTTTTATAAAACCAGAATATAACAGCAGTATTTAAAGCTTGTATTGGACTGTCACAAATGCAGCTAAGGCCGCAAATCTAGTATTTTGCACAAAATAGGTATTTTTTTAATACCATTATTTAACAGCAGTATTTAAAGCTTGTATTGGACTGTCACATATGCAGCAAAGGCCCCAAATCTAGTATCTTTCACAAATTGGGTGTTTTTTAATACCAAAATATAACAGCAGGATTTATAGCTTGTATTGGATTGTCACAAATGCAGAAAAGGCTGCAAATCTAGTATCTTGCGCAAAATGTGTGTTTTTTAAATACCAGAATATAACAGCGGTATTTAAAGCTTGTATTGGACTGTCAAAAATGCAGCAAAGGCCCCAAATTTAGTGTCTTGCACAAAACGGTTGTTTAAAAAAAAAAAAAGAATATAACTGCAGTATTAAAATCATGAATGGGACTGTTACAAATGCAGCAAAGGCCGCAAATCTAGTATCTTACGCAAAATGGTGTTTTTTTTAATACCAGAATATAATAGTGGTATTTAAAGCTTGTATTGGACTGTCACAAATGCAGCAAAGGCCGCAAATGACGTATTTTGCACAAAATGGGTGTTTTTTAAAACCAGAATATAACTGAGGTATTTAACCACTTCAGCCCCCCTAGCCTAAACACCCTTAATGACCAGGCCACTTTTTACACTTCTGACCTACACTAATTTAACCGTTTATTGCTCGGTCATGCAACTTACCACCCAAATGAATTTTACCTACTTTTCTTCTCACTAATAGAGCTTTCATTTGGTGGTATTTCATTGCTGCTGACATTTTTACTTTTTTTGTTATTAATCGAAATTTAACGATTTTTTTGCAAAAAAAATGACATTTTTCACTTTCAGTTGTAAAATTTAGCAAAAAAAACGACATCCATATATAAATTTTGCTCTAAATTTATTGTTCTACATGTCTTTGATAAAAAAAAATGTTTGGGTAAAAAAAAAAATGGTTTGGGTAAAAGTTATAGCGTTTACAAACTATGGTACAAAAATGTGAATTTCCGCTTTTTGAAGCAGCTCTGACTTTCTGAGCACCTGTCATGTTTCCTGAGGTTCTACAATGCCCAGACAGTACAAACACCCCACAAATGACCCCATTTCGGAAAGTAGACACCCTAAGGTATTCGCTGATGGGCATAGTGAGTTCATAGAACTTTTTATTTTTTGTCACAAGTTAGCGGAAAATGATGATTTTTTTTAAAAAAAAATTTGTCTTACAAAGTCTCATATTCCACTAACTTGTGACAAAAAATAAAAACTTCTATGAACTCACTATGCCCATCAGCGAATACCTTGGGGTGATTTATTTCCAAAATGGGGTCACTTGTGGCGTAGTTATACTGCCCTGGCATTCTAGGGGCCCAAATGTGTGGTAAGTAGTTTGAAATCAAAATCTGTAAAAAATGGCCGGTGAAATCTGAAAGGTGCTCTTTGGAATGTGGGCCCCTTTGCCCACCTAGGCTGCAAAAAAGTGTCACACATCTGGTATCCCCGTAATCAGGAGAAGTTGGGCAATGTGTTTTGGGGTGTCATTTTACATATACCCATGCTGGGTGAGATAAATATCTCGGTCAAATGCCAACTTTGTATAAAAAAATTGGAAAAGTTGTCTTTTGCCAAGATATTTCTCTCACCCAGCATGGGTATATGTAAAAAGACACCTCAAAACACATTGCCCAACTTCTCCTGAGTACGGGGATACCAGATGTGTGACACTTTTTTGCAGCCTAGGTGGGCAAAGGGACCCACATTCCAAAGAGCACCTTTCGTATTTCACCGGCCATTTTTTACAGATTTTGATTTCAAACCACTTCTCACGCATTCTGCCCCTAAAATGCCAGGGCAGTATAACTACCCCACAAGTGACCCCATTTTGGAAAGAAGACACCCCAAGGTATTTCGTGATGGGCATAGTGAGTTCATGGAAGTTTTTACTTTTTGTCACAAGTTAGTGGAATATGAGACTTTGTAAGGAAAAAATAAATAAAAAATCATCATTTTCCGCTAACTTGTGACAAAAAATAAAAAATTCTAGGAACTCGCCATGCCCCTCACGGAATACCTTGGGGTATCTTCTTTCCAAAATGGGGTCACTTGTGGGGTAGTTATACTGCCCTGGCATTCTAGGGGCCCTAATGTGTGGTAAGGTAAATGACCTGTGAAATCCGAAAGGTGCTCTTTGGAATGTGGGCCCCTTTGCCCACCTAGGCTGCAAAAAAGTGTCACACATGTGGTATCGCCGTATTCAGGAGAAGTTGGGCAATGTGTTTTGGGGTGTCTTTTTACAAATACTCATGCTGGGTGAGAGAAATATCTCGGCAAAAGACAACTTTTCCCATTTTTTATACAAAGTTGGCATTTGACCAAGATATTTATCTCACCCAGCATGGGTATATGTAAAATGACACCCCAAAACACATTGCCCAACTTCTCCTGAGTACGGCGATACCAGATGTGTGACACTTTTTTGCAGCCTAGATGCGCAAAGGGGCCCACATTCCTTTTATGAGGGCATTTTTAGACATTTGGATCCCAGACTTCTTCTCACGCTTTAGGGCCCCTAGAATGCCAGGGCAGTATAAATACCCCACATGTGACCCCATTTTGGAAAGAAGACACTCCAAGGTATTCAATGAGGGGCATGGCGAGTTCATAGAAATATTTTTTTTTTGGCACACGTTAGCGGAAATTGATATTATTTTTTTTTTTTCTCACAAAGTCTCCCTTTCCGCTAACTTGGGACAAAAATTTCAATCTTTCATGGACTCAATATGCCCCTCACGGAATACCTTGGGGTGTCTTCTTTCCAAAATGGGGTCACATGTGGGGTATTTATACTGCCCTGGCATTCTAGGGGCCCTAAAGCGTGAGAAGAAGTCTGGAATATAAATGTCTAAACATTTTTACGCATTTGGATTCCGTGAGGGGTATGGTGAGTTCATGTGAGATTTTATTTTTTGACACAAGTTAGTGGAATATGAGACTTTGTAAGGAAAAAAACATATATTTCCGCTAACTTGGGCCAAAAAAATGTCTGAATGGAGCCTTACAGGGGGGGTGATCAATGACAGGGGGGTGATCAGGGAGTCTATATGGGGTGATCACCCCCCTGTCATTGATCACCCCCCTATAAGGCTCCATTCAGATGTCCGTATGTGTTTTGCGGATCCGATCCATGTATCAGTGGATCTGTAAAAATCATACGGACATCTGAATGCAGCCTTACAGGGGGGTGATCAATGACAGGGGGGTGATCAATGACAGGGGGGTGATCAGTGAGTCTATATGGGTTGATCACCCCCCTGTCATTGATCACCCCCCTATAAGGCTCCATTCAGATGTCCGTATGTGTTTTGCGGATCCGATCCATGTATCAGTGGATCCGTAAAAATCATACGGATATCTGAATGCAGCCTTACAGGGGGGTGAGCAATGACAGGGGGGTGATCAATGACAGGGGGGTGATCAATGACAGGGGGGTGATCAGGGAGTCTATATGGGGTGATCACCCCCTGTCATTGATCACCCCCCTGTAAGGCTGCATTCAGATGTCCGTATGCGTTTTGCAGATCCGATCCATGTATCAGTGGATCTGTAAAAATCATACGGACATCTGAATGCAGCCTTACAGGGGGGTGATCAATGACAGGGGGGTGATCAGGGAGTCTATATGGGGTGATCACCGCAGTCATTGATCACCCCCCTGTAAGGCTGCATTCAGATGTCCGTATGCGTTTTGCGGATCCGATCCATGTATCAGTGGATCCCTAAAAATCATACGGACATCTGAATGCAGCCTTACAGGGGGTGATCAATGACAGGGGGGTGATCAGGGAGTCTATATGGGGTGATCACCCCCGTCATTGATCACCCCCCTGTAAGGCTGCATTCAGATGTCCTTATGCGTTTTGCGGATCCGATCCATGTATCAGTGGATCCGTAAAAATCATACGGACATCTGAATGCAGCCTTACAGGGGGGTGATCAATGACAGGGGGGTGTGATCAATGACAGGGGGGTGATCAGGGAGTCTATATGGGGTGATCAGGGGTTAATAAGGGGTTAATAAGTGACAGGGGGGGTGTAGTGTAGTGTAGTGCTTGGTGTTACTTATTACTGAGCTACCTGTGTCCTCTGGTGGTCGATCCAAACAAAAGGGACCACCAGAGGACCAGGTAGCAGGTATATTAGACGCTGTTATCAAAACAGCGTCTAATATACCTGTTAGGGGTTAAAAAAATCGCATCTCCTGCCTGCCAGCGAACGATCGCCGCTGGCAGGCTGGAGATCCACTCGCTTACCTTCCGATCCTGTGAACGCACGCGTTCACAGGAAATCTCGCGTCTCGCGAGATGACGCATGGATGTGTCCAGGAGGAATGAATCAACCACCTTCCGGACGCATCCGTGCGTTAGGCGGTCCGGAGGTGGTTAAAGCTTGTATTGGACTGTCACAAATGCATTTAAGGCCGCAAATCTAGTATCTTGCACAAAATTTGTGTTTTTTTAATAACAGAATATAACAGCGGTATTTAAAGCTCGTATTAGACTTTTAAAAATTAAGCAAAAGCCGCAAATCTAGTATCTTGCACAAAATGGGTGGTTTTTTATTAATCCAGAATATAACTGCAGTATTTAAAGTTCTTTTTGGACTGTCACAAATGCAGCAAAGGCCCAAATGTATTTTCCTGCACAAAATGGGTGTTTTAAAAAAAAAAAAACTGAATATAACTGCAGTATTTAACGCTTGTATTGGATTGTCACAAATGCAGCAAAGGCCGCAAATGTCGTATCTTGCACAAAATGTGTGTTTTTTTAATACCAGAATATAACAGCGGTATTTAAAGCTGGTATGGACTGTCACAAATGCAGCAAAGGCTGCAAATGTCGTATTTTGCACAAAAGGGGTGTTTTTTAATATCAGACTATAACAGCGATATTGAAAGCTTGTATTTGATTGTCACAAATGCAGCAATGGTCCCAAATCTAGTATCTTGCACAAACTGGGTGTTTTTTTTTAAAACCAGAATATAACTGGAGTATTTAAAGCTTCTATTGGACTGTCACAAATATAGCAAAGGCCCCAAATGTAGTGTCTTGCACAAAATGGATATTTTTTTAAAAACCAGAATATAACTGCAGTTTTTATAGCTTGTAATGGACTGTCACAAATAACTGCAAATCTAGTATCTTGCACAAACTGGGTGTTTCAATACCAGAATATAACAGCGGTATTTAAAGGGACACTGACAGGCCTCCTGAGCATATTTAGCTCTTTATATGCCCTCCTAGGTCTTGTAATAAGTTTCCCATTCATATAAGTATTATCCCTGTGCGCATTGTAAACTGTGAAAAATAATCTTTATAATCACCTGTCAATCAACTGTCCTTTCTGTCCAAGGGGCGTTCTTTGCGCCGCATTTGTGCCCAGCCGTGCCCCAACTGCCGGATCCTTAGACGCCCATCTCATTAGAATTCACTTCGCTGGGCGGTATTTTCCTGTCCCCGGCATTCGGAGATCCCGTGCATGCCCAATACGAAGTTACGGTCATCGGCCTCAATAGCATTATCTGCGCATGCGCCCGGCTCCCTCGCTCGCCTGGGATCACATCGCGCCTGCGTCCCCTATGTTTCTATGAGGCCGCTTTAGCCTCTCCATTCTGCGCCTGCGTAACTGCGCCTGCCGTAACTTTGTATTGGGCATGCGCGGGATCTCCGAATGTTGGGGACCGAAAAATACCGCCCAGCGAAGTGAATTCTAATGAGATGGGCGTCTCTAAGGATCCGGCAGTTGGGGCGCGGCTGGGCACAAATGCGGCGCAAAGAACGCCCCTTGGGCAGAAAGGACAGTTGATTGACAGGTGATTATAAAGATTATTTTTCACAGTTTACAATGTGCACAGGGATAATACTTATATGAATGGGAAACTTATTACAAGACCTAGGAGGGCATATAAAGAGCTAAATATGCTCAGGAGGCCTGTCAGTGTCCCTTTAAAGCTTGTATTGGACTGTCACAAATGCAGCAAAGGCCCCAAATGTAGTGTCTTGCACAAAATGGGTGTTTTTTTTTAAACCAGGATATAACTGCAGTATTTAAAGCTTGAATTGGACTGTTACAAATGCAGTAAAGGCCGCAAATCTAGTATCTTGCACAAAATGAGTGTTTAAACCAGAATATAACAGCAGTATTTAACGCTTGTTTTGGATTGTCACAAATGTAGCAAAGTCACCAAATGTAGTTTCCTGCACAAAATGGGTGTTTTTTTAAAACCAGAATATAATTGCAGTATTTAAAGCTTGTATTGGACTGTTACAAATGCAGCAAAGGCCGCAAATCTAGTATTTTGCACAAAATTGATGTTTTATTTAATACCAGAATATAACAGCGGTATTTGAAGCTTGTATTGGACTGTCACAAATGCAGCAAAGGCCGCAAATCTAGTGTCTTGCACAAAATGGGTGTTTTTTTAAAACCAGAATATAACAGCGGTATTTAACGCTTGTATTGGACTGTCACAAGTGCAGCAAAGGTACTTTATGGGGGAAAAAATATGATTTTTTTTAACCACAATTAGACAGATGGATTTGACAGATTTTATCACAAATCCAGTGCAGGGCACAAAAGTACTTTTTAGCAAAAAAAATTATATTTGTCCTTACAGAAAATAACAGATGGATTTACTTGGATTGTACTTTACAGAAATAAAATGGAATATGTCATTCCCTGGGTCCCTGAACTCACAGATGGATTCTCTATATTACACAGTGTGGGGAGGTGGGGGGCAAAAGTAGTGGCAGTAACAGCATAAGATGGTGTGTAGCAGTAAGAGAACATGGCAGCAGAGGCAGCAGGTGTACGGCATCAGGCAGGTAGCAGCATCAGAATAATGGCTGAAGCAGTTGGCCTGAAGAAACGGTTCTCTTTTGACAAAGTTTGGGTTTGGCACCCAGAATGATCTAGTCTGATGCATCAGACACTGGCGTGTGGAACTACTGGCTTATCCACGCCTGATTCATCTTTTGGGTGTTAAGATGAGTTCTACTTGGGGTAACGTTGGGAATCAGAGGGACTCCCTGCCTGCATCTCCACTGCATACTGCCACGGTGTGTCAGGGTCATCTGCCTTGTCTTCCTCATAGAGCCCTCTAGCTCCTTCTGCTCCTCTTCTGTAACTTGTGCAGCAAAACAGCTATTTCTGGATACATTGCTTGTGCGTGAATGTCCTTGTCCTTCTCCAATTCAGTCTCCACAGGGCTCACGTGGCCATGAGATGTAGGCGCCACGTCTCCTGTCCCCTGGCCAGCGAGATTTATCAGCATTTGTTCCATGAAGGGAAGAAGTGGAATGATGTTGTTCATCCTGTAGTCCTGGAGACTGACAAATAAAGTGGCCTACTCAAAGGGCCTAAGCAAACGGTAGGTGTCACACATGAGCTGCCACTGGCTAATGTTGAAGTTACACAGGGGAGTGCTCCTGTCCGCCTGCATCATCAAGAAATCGTTTACGGCCTTCCTCTGCTCATACAGATGGTCCAAGATATGAAGAGTGGAGTTCCAATGGGTGAAAACATTGCATATGAGGCGATGTTGAGGAACGCTATTCTAAATTTGTAGTTCAATGAGCGTATGCTTTGCAGTGTAAGAGTGGCTGAAGAACATGTACAGTTTCCTAGACAATTTCAGAATGTCTTGCAATTGGGTGGAAGACTTCAGGAACCGCTTTAGAACCAGATTAAAGACATGCGCCATGCAGAGCCCAGAGTCAGCTCTCCTTGATGCAGCACCAACACTATGCTCTTCCCTTTGTCAGTAACTATGGTTCCGATTTTAAGTTGGCGAGGAGACAGTCAGGATTTGATTTCCTGTTCCACCCCACCGAGGCAAACCAGGTGCAGAAGAGCTGGACAGGTGGTATGCTGGAGTAGCATTCAGAATTGTGCCTGCAGTGGAGGTTGAGCACAAGGTGGATTATGAGGAGGCAGAGGAAGACATTAGCGCAGGACTCACAGGTTGAAAACGTGGAGGCAGCAGAGCTGTCACCTAGCAGAATTGCTGGTGTGGCTGGGTAGGAGCCACGTTTACCCAGTGGGCCATAAAGGACATATATTGTCCTTGACTGTAATTATAGCTCCACACGGCGGCTCTGCTGTGAACTTTAGCGAACACCGACAAGCTTTAGGACTGGCCCACCTTCTGTTCAACATACCTGTGCAGGAATGATACAGACTTTTTGGAGAAGTAATAAAGTAATGATGGCCATCAGTTCGCTGAAATGTGCAGAGTCCACCACATGGAAAGGGAGGAAGTGTAGTACCAGCAACTTGGCCAGGAGTGCGTTCAGCTTCTGCACCATTCGTGCACGCATACTGTTGTCTTTTTTGCAATCGCCTCGGTAATCAATTTCTTATGAAACGAGTGACAAGGAGTAGGAGGAGGAAAAGCAGAAGCATCAGGACAAGTAGATGATGGGAAGGAAACACAGCTCCCTTCTGCTCAAGCGGTGTAGCCTTGATTGCTGGAGAAGGGGTGCAGGCCACTGGATGATGCAGCGGTTGCTGCATCAGGCTGTACCACTACATTAGTGCCACGGTTCTCCCAGGCCACTTTTTTATGATGCTGCGTGTGTTGATGCAGGGCTGTAGTGCCAAAATTGGCACCCTGGCTGTGCTTCACCTTCTGCTGACAGATTCTAAAAAGGGCCATGCTGACGTCCTCTGTCCGCTTGATGAAAAATTCTTACACCGTCGAGTATGGCATTTCCCCCCCCACCACTCCCTGCTGCCTGCCTGCCTGCTGCCACTGCCTCCGTGACACATCATTAGTGCTTCCAGGACAGGTAGGCTCCTGTGTAGCAGATAGTCTACCCCAGGCACGTTTAGCTCCAGACCTCACACTGCTGCCACCCTGCTGACTCTTAGCCATGCTACCACCCTGCTAGCTAAGCCTCTGCCTCACTTGCAAGGTGCCACCCTCTTCCCCTGATGATAATGATGAAGTCCCCTCTTCACCCGGCTCCCACGTGCGATCTGCTACATCATCATCTACTACTGTCTGCATGTCACTGATGTCACCCTGACCAGTCTCAAGGCCACATGCCTGACCACTCACATACACCAGCTCCCACGCAACTGTCATCATCGTTACTTGCCTGCCTACTGGAGGCAGCAGCAGATCTCTGCTCCACATCTTGGCGGGCAGTAGCTGCTGACTGTCATTAAGAAGCTCGTCCTAGCTAAAAAGCTGAGCTGAGCCAATGGCATACAATACTTCTAGAGCAGAAGGAAAAGAAAGTGAAACAGGCAGGTTAAGGACAGGTGGGGGCACAGAACTTGTTCCCTGGCCATGCCAACTAATCATGGTGTCAGAGGAACCCACCGACTCCGGCTGGGAGTGTCTGATGTCACTTGAGATGAAGTTGAAGACTGAGTCAACCATTCAAGGACATCTGGGTTGCTGGTCAAAACACGACCACTGGATGACAATGGCAGCTCTGGCCTGTTGCTGCCGCTGCTCCTACCAGCCCCCCCTTCTTCTGCTGCTACTTCTGCAAACTTCAGAAACATTTTGGCCACTGCCCGTTCCCTTAGAAGGGCCTGTCACCTGTCTGTCGGACATACTGTACTGTAACAGTAACTGAATGGGTGAAATAGCAGTAGTGTCAAGCCGCAATTTCACCCCCAAAACAAGGATGAATGTATGTACCTATATATGATAACATGAGCCCTAGAGATGTCCCGAACTATTCGCAGGTGAACAGTTCCCGGCGAACATAGCTTGTTCGCGTTCGCCGCGGCGGGCGAAGATATGCGATGTTCGGTCCGCCCCCTATACGTCATCATTGAGCAAACTTTGACCCTGTACCTCAGTCAGCAGACACATTCCAGCCAATCAGCAGCATACCCTCCCTCCCAGACCCTCCCACCTCCTATCAAAAAGCAAGGACAGCATCCATCTTAGATTCATTCGGAAGCTGCAGTGCTAGTGAGAGCAGGGACAGTGCTGCTGCTGATGATTTAATAGGGAAATTGTTAGCTAGGCCAGTGTTCTGTGTCCACTCCAGTCCTCAAAGACTTATCTGATCTGCTGTAAGGACAGCGTCATGACAGCACCCCAAAAAGCCCTTTTTAGGGCTAGTACATCAGTCTGCTTTTTTTCTTTTTTTTTTCTCTGTAATATAATTGCAGTTTCCTGCCAGGCGTGTGTGTCAGGCCCACAGCGTGTACTGTACCCACTACTCAGATCTGGTGTCACAGTAGCTTGCATTTAAAACAGTAAAACAATCTTTTCACTGTAATAGAATTGCAGTTGCCTGCAAGCGTGTGTTTCAGGCCCACAGCGTGTACTGTGCCCACTACTGCCAGTGCCACCACTCATATCTGGTGTCACAGTAGCTTGCATTTAAAACAGTAAAACAATTTTTTCACTGTAATAGAATTGCAGTTGCCTGCAAGCGTGTGTTTCAGGCCCACAGCGTGTACTGTGCCCACTACTGCCAGTGCCCAGTGCCACCACTCATATCTTGTGTCACAGTAGCTTGCATTTAAAACAGTAGAACAATTTTTTCACTGTAATATAATTGCAGTTGCCTGCAAGCGTGTGTTTCAGGCCCACAGCGTGTACTGTGCCCACTACTGCCAGTGCCACCACTCATATCTGGTGTCACATTAGCTTGCATTTAAAACAGTAAAACCATTTTTTCACTGTAATAAAATTGCAGTTAACACAAGAACAGAACCAATAACCCCAAAGAAAGATGGGAGAAACGCACATATAAAATATATGTAATTTATTAAGACATGATCAAATAACAGACAATATATAAGACATAAGGCACAAGGGTACAAGAGAGGGGGAGACCTCCTGTAAGGAGGTCATGTGCAACCTCCCTCCCAAACACCCAGCTGGCAAGGAAAAAGTCACAGTCCTGAGTATACACCAGCATAAAATATGTGAGAACTGTAGGTTCACTCAACGTCACATATTCTCATACTGTATGCTGCATGCAAAGAAGAAATAAATAAACAAAATGCAAGATAAGACCACACATGGCAGACAAGCCCGCCCAGGGGCCAAGGATAGCCGCATAATATATGCAAATAGCCTATGAGCTGTGAATACAAGCAGAGGCAAGTGTGCCAAGTGTGGACAATGATAAAAAAAATGACAGTTAACTGAGCATAGCAACATAACATATATTACCCATGATATGCTGGACCAAAAGCTGCACCTCGACGTACGTTTCTCCTGACGAAGCCTCTCCAGGTGAAACGTATGTCGAGGTGCAGCTTTTGGTCACACAGTCCAGCAGTAGAAGTAACCCTTATAAAAAAGAATATAATTTTAATAGTGATTATACAAAAATGACGTACAACGTTAAACTATTATAGGTAGAACCACCAAAAATATGGGTAAGCTAGTGTTGGGTGGGGAATCTCTCCCTAAACTTACACCCTAAGCTATCCCTCTGCCCAGGTACGGCCCCTAATGGTGGGGACTCCCTGTCCTCGAGCCTTGGCTACCACCTCCTACTATACCCTTAGTTAGTGTCAGCTGGTGGATATTGGCCTCAAGGTGGACTCCTAAATAGACAGACAGACAGAACAAACACAAAAGTGCCCTTTGTATACAACCCTGATGATGTATCAACATCAAGAGGTACAAGGTGCACTAAACGAGCAACTAAAAACACCCTAATATGATAGTTTGGTCGATATCTCAAACAAGATTATAAAGCAAACCGCAACGCGTTTCCCCCACGGTGTGGGATCATCAGGGGGTAAATGAGTCTAGATATTTGAATAGATAGTAGAACAGAAAGGACGGGGACCAGTGTTATAATGAGGCCTCCGTAGACCGGGTGTAGATCAACGTTATTGATATAGTGGTGTCAATACACATTCGATAGTTAAATTGGACCCAGTGATATTACTAAGAGGAGGAGGAGGCAGATCAGGTACCGCACCCCCAGATTGCGTGGATAGTTGTTTAATGCGATCAGGAGTTCAAGGTAGGCCTCTGTGGAAAGAAAAATATATACATGTATTTATACGGTTGCACCCACGGCTGCTTTAAATATAGCTGACACGTGCCCGCCACCACTAAGCACCCCAATCAAGGAGACAACTCACTGTGTCCACAGGGTGCTTGATATATGCCTGGATACAGTAAACAATGCAATTATTAGGACCACATAGGTTGACCGTGGTCGTGGACAAGCATACAATTATGATGCCCTGCAAGACGGTTTTCCAACCAAGTACGATAGATGAGTGCAGCTGTAACGTGAAGACATATAAATTTACTATTTTTACTAGTACAAGCAAAGAAACAACCAACACGTGGGACCACCACCTCACGGACCCCATGGATAGAAAAACAAGACTACCTCAGATACGCCACTCATTAGATAAAATCCGACCGAAAAGAGATGGCTTGTTGAGTCAGATCGCCTGTATGACATGAGACGTACAATGAATAGTCAAGTATGTCCTAGCAGAGAGGCCAGAATGCCCAGAGAGTACTTACGGTCGGAACCTGCTGCAAGTATTCCTCCATAGTTGATCCTCCTAGAGTCCAGTACGTTGTCTATCCGTCCAGCCCCACCTTATTATGACCCTCCTAATTAGTCCCAGGTGGCCCTCTCGATGTTGTAGCTTTCGCTAACCGGAAAGCTACTGAGTATCAGCGTGCGTTCCACTGTGGAGCGCATGCTACAGCGCCGACTTCCAGCAGGTGCCTCCGGTCTAATGATGTAGTGACGTGAGTCATTAGGCGCCGGGACGTGAAACGCATCCTGCATCCGGTCGTTGGACCACATCTCACTTCCTGTCCCACGTACTCTAAGCTTCATCATTAAGATAGAAGATGGAGCTATGCAGTACCGGACAAAGACTTCTAAAAGGGGGACAGAAGAGGGGAACAGGATTAGGTTGAATTTAATTTTTCACAGGGCACATAGCGTTCATCTCACCATAATTTATATAGATGCACCTCGATGATGTGATACTCAGGTGGATCGCTACCCTAATATGAGGAAGGTGATCGGGATGCCAAGGTCTGGGGCCAAGTAGGAGGGAAAACAAGAAGTAGGGGGGGAGAATTAATAGTAAAGAAAGAGTCGTCATAACAATTGATATAAGCTAGCCCCTCATGATAAAGCAGGGGGAAGCAGACAGGTATACAATGATTGTTTATGATAATTAACAATTAGGTACTTTGCGCACCAGGCCGAGTTAAGGGGACATTGCATTCATGAAAGCCTCAAAAGCTAACAGGGATAAAGAAGGGGTTCTTCCTATTACAGATCAGGGGTAAACTTTTAAATTCTGAGACCTCTGGATAGGCCTTACCCAATAAATGCCAGTGTTTTCTCACAATATTGTCAATGTATGCATTAAAGGGGTGAAATTTATGAACAAATGCTATCCTAGCATCATCCTTTTTCTTATGTTTAACCCTCGCTATTAATTGACAAGCACCACTATTAGATAATACATCTGAGGGATATCCTCTTTCTCTGAATCTAGTAGTCATTTCCCCCAGCCTCTGATTCTTTAAAAGCGGATCCGTAACAATCCGCCTTACCCGCTGATATTGAGATTTAGGTATAGACCTTTTTAAGGAAGGGGGGTGTGCACTCGTGTTGTCCGTGGTGCTAAATTAAGATGATCCATGAACGCCACCAGGGTCTCACGTGGCCCCGCCCATATGCAAAAAATATCATCAGCGTGCACCTGAGTGAGTGCTGGTTTCTCCATACCAGGATCTTCATTTGTGTCTTCTAGTTTTCTGTAACACCATCCGTGACAGTAATAGAATAGTCACTATTAGCCAGGCTTTACACTGTGCAATTGGTCCTTGCTCTCTCTCAACAGTGTGGATAATGCCTCCCTATTATATCCATACACTATGAATAATCTGTCTCTGAATTGCACAATAGCAATTTTTGGTGAATAAAGGCTTTCCTAAACACTGCCCCTAGTGCCTGTAATGTCTCTCTCTGAACTAACTTCACTGGGAAATGGCGGACCTCGGGCAGGGGGAGACTTTTTATAGGGCTGTGACATCATGGGGGCTGGCTATCTGTTGATTGGCTATCTGCATGGCACTATGGGTGATCTCTCGTTCCTGGGCTCTTTCAAACATGTGCAGCAGCCATTTAAAAAAAATATGATACGTTACCACGAAGCGCAAGGAAATTCGACTTCGGGATGAATCAAATTTTTCCTGAAATTCGGATCAAATTCCACTTCAAATTAGATTCGCTCATCTCTAATCATTACAAAGAACAGTTAAATTCTCTTCTAAGAGATTAATCCAAACTGCTGCCTGTATGTTTGGCAGCTAACAGGATTTACATCTGTATGCTTTTAAAAACTGCATGTAATGTAACAAATCTTGGTTTTGTGAATCACCAAAACTATTCCACAAGATATTCCAATAACTAACAGTCACCTTGGGTATTTTCATCCCACACTGTGTGTTTGTGCCTCTCAGACCAAAACCATACATAAACAGTCTGTGGTCTGTTCGCACACAGTATTCAATTATGACTGTACAAAATTATCAACATGGTAAATAGAGGCAGAAAATAAAATATCATATCAGTGACTGCTTGCAGCAGACATTTAATTCATTTGTAGCAGATATATATTTTTTTACTATTTTGTTTATTCTGTCAAATATAGAGTTGAGCGGACACCTGGATGTTCCGGTTCGACGTGTTCGGCCGAACTTCACAAAAAAGTTAGAGTTCGGGACCCGAACATGACCCTGAACCCGAACCCCATTGAAGTCAATGGGGACCCAAACTTTTGAGCTCTAAAATGGCTCTAAAAATGTCATGGAAAGGGCTAGAGGGCTGCAAATGCCATCAAAATGTGGTTAAGAACATGGCAAGTGCTCTGCAAATAAATGTGGATAGGGAAATGAATTAACATAACATAAAATACGTAAAAATTAAAAATAATCTTGATCTAGGAGGACGAGGTCCATATGGAGTAGGAGGTTGAGGAGGCAGTGGATGTGGCTGTGTAGGTAGAAGCGGCGGTGGAGGAGGAGGAGGTAGCCTACACTTGTTTTTGGGTTTAATTTTATTTATTAGGGTACACCCCAAAAAATTTGGGAAATATAACCTGTGATAACCCCCTTCAGCCGTGTTAAACAAGCGTTCAGACAATACACTGGCTGCATGGCAGGCCAGCACCTCCAAGGCGTAAAGGGCAAGCTCAGGCCATGTGCCTAATTTGGAGACCCAGAAGTTGCAGGGGGCAGACCCATCAGTCAGTACGTGTAGGCGTGTGCACACATACTGCTCCACCATGTCGCACGTCCCTGTGATGTCCACGATCCAATTGGATATTTGCTCTATCAACTTTTGATGTTCTTTTCTGCGCCTACCATGTTGATTACGGTTAGCGGCGAATCAGGGTTACACGCCGGAGAGGGAGCCTGAGAAAGAGAGACCACATCCAAGGGAGGTTAATTGTTTGAAATTAAATATGATTGAGTGGAAAAGTGGGACAATTTATTGATGCGCAAATGTGCGACAAGTTGTTAAAGTTTAAGCATTGAATGAAAGGAGGGGGCACACATCAATTAAAGAAGAATTTCTGAAACTTAATTTCCTGTCACCTATGCAGAGCAGGGGTTTGTATACGGCAAAATTGGTAAAATGTCACCTGACAATGTAACAGATGATTTTTTGAAATTTATGTCCCTATCACCTATGCAGAGCAGGGGTTTAATCACGGCAAAAATGGTCAAATGTCGCACAAGAATGTAACAGACAAATTTGTGAAATGTTTTTACCTGTCTACTAGGTATAGCAGGGGTATATCACACGCAAATATTTGTGAATTTCACCCGAATATGTAACAGACAAATTAGTGTTTTTTTTTTTACCTGTTTACTAGGTATAGCAGTGGTATATGACACCCAAAAAATGGTTAATTTCACCAGAAAATGTAACAGACAAATTTGTGAAATGTTTTTACCTGTCTACTAGGTACAGCAGGGGTATATCACACCCAAAAATTGGTTACCGTAATTTCACCCTAATATGTAAAAGACTAATTAGTTATTTGTTTTACCTGTCTACTAGGTATAGCAGTGGTATATCACACCCATAAATTAGTGAATTTCACCCGAATATGAAACAGACAAATTAGTGAAATGTTACCTTTCTACTAGGTACAGCAGGGGTATATCTCACCCAAAAATTGGTGAATTTCACCCGAAAATGTAATAGACAAATTAGTGAAATTACATAAAATAAAATACGTACAAATAAAACAAATATAAACTTAATTTATGAGGTGGAGGTCCATATGGAGTAGGAGTTTGAGGAGGCGGTGGACGTAGCGGTGTAGATGGAGGCGGCGGTGGAAGAGGTATCCAACACTGGTTTTTGGTTTACATTTTATATTATTTTAGGGTACACTACAAAAGAGTGTGAAATATCCAAAATACAACAATGAGCAATTGCGCTGTAGTATAACAATGGCTGGTTAAGGCCGGTATACATGTCTATTCTGCACAAGGTACGGACAAGTCCTGTGTGATCCATGCCTGGTTCATTTTAATGAACGTGAGCTTGTCCACATTGGCTGTGGACAGCCGGCTGCGCTTGTCTATGATAACGCCCCCTGCCGTGCTAAGCCCACATTTAGACAATACACTGGCTGAAGGGCAGGCCAGCACCTCCAAGGCATAAAAGGCAAACTCAGGCCATGTGCCAAATTTGGAGACCCAGAAGTTGAAGGGGGCAGACCCATCATTCAGTACATGTAGGTGTGTGCACACATACTGATCCACCATGTTGCTGAAATGCTGCCTCCTGCTAAGGCGTTCCATATCAGCTGGTGGTGCTGGTTGTTGTAGCGTGCTGACAAAGCTTTTCCACATTTCGGCCATGCTAACCCTGCCATCTGAGGTGCTGGTGGTGCCCCAGCTGCGTTGGCGACCTCTTCTTCCTCCTTGTGCTTCCACTGTGCCCCCGCTGTAAGGTGGGAATGCCACCAGCAACGCGCCTACCAGCGTTTGCTTGTACTCTTACAAACATGCTCCAGTGATGGAATTAAGGACGGTACGTTGTCCTTGTAACGGGGGATTTAGCAGTGTGGCCACCCAGTAATCAGCACAAGTTAGAATTTGGGCAACTCGGTTGTTGGTGTGGAGTACTCGAAACAGCGCAACAAGGAACACAGGTCTCGCATGGAGGCCCAGCCATTGGTTGTAAAGTGGTGCTGTTCCGCAGAGCGACTCACCAGTACGTGCTGCAGCTGAAAATCCACTATCGCCTGCTGCTGCTCGCACAGTCTGGCCAGCATGTACAAGGTGGAGTTTCACCTTGTGGGCACATCGCATATGAAGCGGTGAGCGGGAAGGCCGAAATTACGCTGCAGCGCTGACAGGCGAGCAGCAGCAGGGTGAGAACGCCGAAAGCGCGGACAGACGGCCCGCACTTTCTGCAGCAGCTTTGACATAACGGGGTAATTTTTAAGGAAACTCTGCACCACCAAATTCAGCACATGCGCCAGGCAAGGGATGTGCGTCAAACCAGCTAGTCCCAGAGCTGCTACGAGATTTCGCCCATTAACGCACACCACCAGCCCGGGCTTGAGGCTCACTGGCAGAAACCACTCATCGGTCTGTTGTTCAAGGCCCGTCCACAGCTCCTGCGCCGTGTGGGGTTTGTCCCCCAAACAGATACGTTTTAAAACTGCCTGCTGTCGTTTACCCCTGGCTGTGCTGAAGTTGGTGGTGAAGGTGTTACGCTGACTGGATGAGGAGGCGGTAGAGGATGAGGAAGCGGAGTAGGAGGAGTAAGCAACAGTTGGCAAGGAGAAGTGCCCTGCAATCCTTGGTGGTGGAAGGATATGCGCCAAACTGCTATCCGCCTCAGGCCCAGCCGCCACTGCATTTACCCAGTGTGCTGTTAGGGAGATATAATGTCCCTGACCGTGCTTACTGGTCCCCGTATCCGTAGTTAGGTGGACCTTACCAAGGAATGCGTTGTGCAGTGCACACCTGATTTTGTCCCTCACTTGGTTGTGCAGGGAAGGGATGGCTCGCCTGGAAAAGTAGTGTCAGCTGGGCACGGAGTACTGTGGGACACCCACCGCCATAAGGCTTTTAAAATTCACAGTCTCTACAGCATTTTGACAGCATTCAACAGCATTTCAAAGGACAGTAATTTTGAAATACGTGGGTGGGTAGGGGGGTACTTCCTCTTCCGCTCCAGTGTTTGGGAGATGGAGAGCTGACCGCTTCTGTGGGACATTGTGGAGATGCTTGGTGACCTAGGTGGTGGTGTTGCTGGCAGATCTTCTGTTTGCGGGGTGGCAGGTGGCACTGTCACTCCAGAGGTGGATGAAGAGGCTGAGACTGCAGCAGAAGAGGAAGCAGTAGGAGCCTGAGACCTTTCTTGGTTTTTGAGGTGTCTTCTCCACTGCAGCTCGTGCTTTGCACTTAGATGCCTGGTCATGCAGGTTGTGCTCAGGTTGAGAACGTCTATGCCTCGCTTCAGGCTCTGATTGCACAGCCTGCAAACCACTCGTGTCTTGTCATCAGCACATTGTCTGAAGAACTGCCATGCCAGGGAACTCCTTGGAGCTGGCTTTAGTGTGCTCGGTCCCTTGCTGCGGTGAGCAGTAGCAGGCATACTGTCTAGGGGATGTCCGCTCCGCTTTTGCACCTTGCTCCCTCTTCTGCTGTGCTGGTGGCTCTGTGCGACCACCGCCTCATCCTCTGAACTACACAGGTCACTCGCATGACCTTGATTCCATGTGGGGTCGAGGACCTCATGGTCCTCCACATCATCTTCCACCCAGTCTTCACCCCTGCCCTTCTTGTCGGTCTGCACACTTTTGAAAGCCATAGCAGTTGGCACCTGTGTTTCATCATCATCCGAGACGTGCTGCGGTGGTCCTCCCATGTACTCATCTTCAAAAATAAGTGGTTGGGCATCAGTGCACTCAAACTCTTCCACTTCTGGGGCAGGGCTAGATGGATGGACCTGGGAAAGCCTGCTAGCAGAGTCATCAAAAAGCAGAAGAGACTGCTGCATGACTTGGGGCTCAGACTGCTTGGCTGATTTGCAAGGGGGTGAGGTGAAAGACTGATGGACATCGGCTGCAGGTGCCAACTCTGATCTTTCAGCCGGAGACTGGGTGGGAGACAATGTAAAGGAACTGGAGGCATTGTCAGCAACCCAATCTGCTATCGCCTGTACTTGTTCGGCCCTCACCATTCGTAGAGCCGCATTAGGCCCGACCAAATACCGCTGAAGGTTCTGTCGCCTACTCGCACCTGAGGAAGGTGTTTCACTTGTGCGTGTAGCTGGCACAGATCGACCACGTCCTCTCCCTGCAACAGGAGCTCCACCAACAGCACCACGACCGGGGCCACGTCCCTTATTTGACGCTCTCATATTTCTCAAATTTAGGATCTTGCACAAAATGGGTGTTTTTTTAAACCCAGAATATTATTGCTGTATTTCAAGCTTGTATCTCACACTGACAGATGCAAATAAGGCCGTAAATTTAGTTTTTTTAATAACAGAATAGAACACCAGTATCTAACGCGTGCATCTCACAATGACAGATGCAGCAAATGCTGCAAAATTAGTTCCCAAAATGGGTGTTTTTTTAATAACAGAATAGAACACCAGTATCTAACGCGTGTATCTCACACTGACAGATGCAGCAAAGGCTGCAATATTAAGTACTTTGCCCAAAATGGGTGTTTTTTTTTAAACTCAGAATATTATTGCTGTATTTCAAGCTTGTATCTCACACTGACAGATGCAGACAAGGCCGCAAATTTAGTATTTGGCCCAAAATGGGTGTTTTTTTAAATAACATAATAGAACACCAGTATCTAACGCGTGTATCTCACAATGACAGATGCAGCAAAGGCTGCAAAATTCTGTATTTTGCCCAAAATGGGTGTTTTTTTTTAATGACAGAATATTACAGCAGTATCTAACGCTTGTATTTCACACTGACAGATGCAATAAGGGCTGTAAAATTTAGTATTTTGCCCAAAAAGGGTGTTTGTCAAAACCCAGAAAATTATTGCTGTATTTCTAGCTTAAATTGCACACTGACTAATGCGGCATAGGCCCCAGATGGAAGGTAGATGTTTTTTAAAACCCAGAAAATTATTAAAGTATTTCAAGCTTGTTATTAACAATGACAGATGCAGCAAACGCCACAAAATTTGGATTTTACCCTAAATGTTTTTTTTTTTTCATAACAGAATATGACAGCAGTATATAACGCTTGAATTTCACACTCACAGATACAGCAAGGGCTGTAAAATTTTGTATTTTGCCCAAAAAGGTTGCTTTTTAAAACCCAGAAAATGATTGCTGTATTTCTAGCTTAAATTGCACACTGACTAATGTGGCATAGGCCCCAGATGGAGGGTATTGCGAAAAAATGGGTGTTATTTTAAATCCAGAAAATTATTGCTGTATTTCAAGCTTGTATTTAACAATGACAGATGCAGCAAACGCCGCAAAATTAGTATTTTGCCCTAAATGTTTTTTTTTTTTTATAACAGAATATGACAGCAGTATATAACGCTTGAATTTCACACTCACAGATACAGCAAGGGCTGTAAAATTTTGTATTTTGCCCAAAAAGGTTGTTTTTTAAAACCCTGAAAATTATTGCAGTATTTCAAGCTTAAATTTTACACAGACAAATGCTGCAAAGGCTACAGATGTAGGGTCTTGCAAAAAATGGGTGATTTTTTTAAACCCAGAATATAATTGCAGTATTTCAAGCTTCTATTTGACTGTCACAAATGCACATATGCTGTGCTGGTGCACAGAACTTGCATAAAATGTCTACCGCTGCCCACCTAACTAACAGACGGATACAAGTTAATTTTCTGGGTCACTGGGCTTAGGGCAGGGTAAAAAGATTGTGCACTGCACCCACAAAACAAAATCTAGGTAGATCGCTGCGTTAACAAGCACTTCAGATTAAAGATTCTGTTCTATTCTCTCCCTCACAGCAGCAGTATCCTAGCCCTACACTAATCAGAGCAGAGTGACGTGCAGCGCTACGTGTCTCCAGCTTATATAGAGGCTGGGTCACATGCTGCACTGGCCAATCACAGCCATGCCATTAGTAGGCATGGCTGTGATGGCTTCTAAGGGCCCACGAGTTAAATGCTTGTTGATTGGCTTTCAAAAAGCGCCATTAACTCGCCAAACACCGAACCTGAACCCGAACTTTTACTGAAAACTTTATAGTTCGGGTTCGCTCAACCCTAGTCAAATAGTAAAATTGTTCTTTATTTACTGTCAAGATGGCTGAGTTAACCTCTTTGCATTCAAATGAAAGAGGTAAATATTTTTCTTTTTTAACCCCTGAATGGCCTCCATTTTTACATCAGATGCCATGATTAGAAATGAACATGGCATATGAGGGGTCCAATGACAGGAGCAGTGCAATCCCCATTCCCCATCATTGCTCCTACTAGTTACAAAGAAATGTGCTTTGTGAAGAATTAGTTCATCACAAAACAAATTTCTTTGTGAAATTCGGCGAAGCAGCCAAATCAAAGTTTTCCTAATATTCGCTCATCACTAATTGTAATATTCCACCAGTTTTTACATTGTGGCATATAATCCAATATGTTAGTTTTACTATGGATATGAGAATACTGTAGGGGTCATGTGCTATCAGATATATGCCTATATTTGGCGTATTTCTGGCGCAGATTGCGGCACAAAAGTTATTTGAGCCATAAACTCAGACTTTTTCCCGCTCAAGCTAGGTCTAAAAAAGTGCATTGCTTGGGCAGGGAAAGGGGTGGCAAGGAAAATGGCTTACATTTAGACTGGTGATAAATCCGCCAAAGTTATGTAGAGGCCGTGGGTCAGTTAAAAAAATCTGAGACATTCACTAATTTGGTCTATGATGTGGACCAAACATACCCATTGAAGTCTATGGGTCTGTGAAGATCACGGATACAACGCAGATGGCATCTATATAGTGTCGGTGGTGCGTCCGTTTTTTCACTGAAGACCAATAGGAGATGCTCTGGAAACTAATGTTTAGCTGAGCAATGTCTGTTGATTATGGATAATAAATGGAGGCTAAAAACGGACACATGCACCAAACACGGATCCTTCACAGACATCTTCACAAATAAAAAAAAGGATGCTTTTTTCACAGACTTGAAAATGTCAAAGGATTAAACCATTTCAATGCTCATCAGTCATCATATACATTTTCATTACAAAATGTGTTAAATTCGCTGGAACTAGTTTAATCATTATACTGTAGATGGGTATTTAGATATAATTGAATTTCAAATAAAAAAATCTTATATGTTAAATGTGTATAATAAATAATACATTTTAGTTATGTAGGACCAACATGTTCTGCAGAGCTTTACAACTGAGAAAGCAACACACAAGAAAGGCTTTATTCACATCTGGTTTAAAAAAATATTTAGCATTATATGTATTTTGTACAGGTTCCCGAAATACATGTTCGATTTTTCCAATATGTAATTGCGGTGGAATCCTTTGCAGAAATCAGAGGATGACCCTCAGATTTCTGCTCCAGATTTTGTAGTTTATCATGCTGTGTAGCCAAACGTAGATTTTCCATAATTTTTCACACACATTTTTGTGCAGACTACACACTAAAATCCACAAATTTAAGCTGTGTGAACGTATCTTGTCAGAAACATAACAGGCCACATTATAAAGTGTTCCAGCTCATGTTTTACAGTCCTGTGCACGAAACGGACCAGGCAAATGCCAGAAATGATAAATTAAACAAAAAAGGATTCCAGCACTTTTAATAAAATCCTCATTGCGCTTTATTTCATCTCGTAGCAAATAATTGTTACAGTCGTGGCCAAAAGTTTTGAGAATGACACAAATATTAGTTTTCACAAAGTTTGCTGCTAAACTGATTTTAGATCTTTGTTTCAGTTGTTTCTGTGATGTAGTGAAATATAATTACACGCACTTCATACGTTTCAAAGGCTTTTATCGACAATTACATGACATTTATGCAAAGAGTCAGTATTTGCAGTGTTGGCCCTTCGTTTTCAGGACCTCTACAATTCGACTGGGCATGCTCTCAATCAACTTCTGGGCCAATTCCTGACTGATAGCAACCCATTCTTTCATAATCACTTCTTGGAGTTTGTCCGAATTAGTGGGTTTTTGTTTGTCTACCCGCCTCTTGAGGATTGACCACAAGTTCTCAATGGGATTAAGATCTGGGGAGTTTTCAGGCCATGGACCCAAAATGTAAACGTTTTGGTCCCCGAGCCACTTGGTTATCACTTTTGCCTTATGGCACGGTGCTCCATCGTGCTGGAAAATGCATTGTTCTTCACCAAACTGTTGTTGGATTGTTGGAAGAAGTTGCTGTTGGAGGGTGTTTTGGTACCATTCTTTATTCATGGCTGTGTTTTGGGGCAAAATTGTGAGTGAGCCAACTCCCTTGGATGAGAAGCAACCCCACACATGAATGGTCTCAGGATGCTTTACTGTTGGCATGACACAGGACTGATGGTAGCGCTCACCTTTTCTTCTCCGGACAAGCCTTTTTCCAGATGCCCCAAACAATCGGAAAGAGGCTTCATCGGAGAATATTACTTTGCCCCAGTCCTCAGCAGTCCATTCACCATATTTTCTGTAGAAGATAAATCTGTCCCTGATGTTTTTTTTGGAGAGAAGTGGCTTCTTTGCTGCCCTTCTTGACACTAGGCCATCTTCCAAAAGTCTTCGCCTCACTGTGCGTGCAGATGCGCTCACACCTGCCTGCTGCCATTCCTGAGCAAGCTCTTCACTGGTGGCACTCCGATCCCGCAGCTGAATCCTCTTTAGGAGACGATCCTGGCGCTTGCTGGACTTTCTTGGACGCCCTGAAGCCTTCTTGACAAGAATTTAACCTCTTTCCTTGAAGTTCTTGATGATCCTATAAATTGTTGATTGAGGTGCAATCTTAGTAGCCACAATATCCTTGCCTGTGAAGCCATTTTTATGCAACGCAATGATGGCTGCACAGGGTTTCTTTGCAGATCACCATGGTTAACAATGGAAGAACAATGATTTCAAGCATCACCCTCCTTTTAACATGTCAAGTCTGCCATTTTAACCCAATCAGCCTGACATAATGATCTCCAGCCTTTTGCTCATCAACATTCTCACCTGAGTTAACAAGACGATTACTGAAATGATCTCAGCAGGTCTTTTAATGACAGCAATGAAATGCAGTGGAAAGTTTTTTTTGGAATTAAGTTAATTTTCATGGCAAAGAAGGACTATGCAATTCATCTGATCACTCTTCATAACATTCTGGAGTATATGCAAATTGCTATTATAAAAACTTAAGCAGCAACTTTTCCAATTTCCAATATTTATCTAATTCTCAAAACTTTTGGCCATGACTGTACACAGATTGAAAAACACTATTTAAAGAAATAATTTCTACTGGTTTGATTTACTAGTTGCCCCCCCAAAAAACTTATTGAAGCAGGGATTTTATGTACCAATAATATACGTTCTATATAGTGCATTTAGGTAGTGCAGCATTTGTCTGCGGTTTTGCTGCGTTTTACCTTATCTACACAATGTGAAAAACACTATTTGAAGAAATAATTTCTACTGGTGTGATTTACCAGTTGCCCTCCCAAAAAACTTATTGACACAGGGGTGCGATATACCTTCTTCCACAAATACTGCTCTTCTATGGGGACTTTTGTCACAGGGTCATTTTGAAAATGACAGGCGAAGGAAGAGGCAGGCCATTCCACAGGGGTGGTAGGGGTCGGCAGGTGCATCCGGCCAGAGCCTAAGTGGGACGTTGCAGAAGGTGCGTGTGATTACGTCAAAGGATGCACCAGACTTGGTTGAGTGGCTCACTCAGCCTTCCGCTTCTGCACCCTCCTCATCCTCTCTATCTGCACCCTCTTCACTCTCTGCTGTGTCCACCCCCAAATACAGCACCACCATATCCCCTCCGCTCAGAGGAATTATTTTCCCATACATTCCAAGACCTTACCGATGCGCAGCCATTCTTGGCTTTGGATCAGGAAGAGCAGGTATCAACGGTCGCCACCCAGCAGTCTGACGACAGTACCCAGATCAGCCCAAGGAGGGTGGTCCCCGCTGTTGCTGCCTACTTCAAGATCTCTAATGTCAGTGGTGGTGAAGGTGACGAATCTGATGATGACGTGTCGATGGACGTCACGTGGGTGCCCACAAGAGAGGAAGAGGAGGGGAGTTCAGAGGGAGAGATGGAGTAGCAGATAGGGAGGAGAAGCAGGCAGAACTTACAGTGCACAGGAGGCAAAAAGCAGACTGCTAATGTATCTGGAATGAAACATCCTCTGTACACGGTCACATCTTGCGCTCCCAGGACGCCGGCACATGGCTCCGCAGTGTGGGCTTTTTTTAATGTGTCCGCTGCTGACAATAGTGTTGCCATCTGCAGCCTGTTCTGTCAACACATAAGTTGCAGTAAGCCCAACACTCACCTAGGGACGACCGCCTTAAGAAGGCACCTGGCCTCCTATCACCGAGCCCAGTGGGAGCAACACAGTCAAAACCCACAAAGCCACACTCCTGGCGCTCACCGTCCTGGTCCTGCCTCTTCTCCTTATCCTTCTCCTCTCTCCTCCCAGTTATCCTCCACTCCATCTTCCACCGTGCCCTCGTCACGTTCCTCTGGCAAATGGCAGGCTTCTTTGCCCCAAATGTTCGAGCGAAAAAATATGATGACGCCGTATAACCCTCTTGCCCAACGGCTGAACGCTGGCTTGTCAGAACTGCTAGCCCACCAACTACTGCCATATAAACTGGTGGACTCGGAGGCCTTTAGAAAATTTGTGGCCATTGGAACACCGCAATGGAAGGTCCCCAGAATGAAATATTTCTCCCAGAAGAGCATCCCAGAGCTATATGGCCACGTTCAGCAGCAAGTGAATGCATCTCTGGCACAGTGTCTGTGCCAAGATACATCTGACCACAGACACGTGGTCTAGCAAACACGGGCAGGGAAGGTACATAACTTTTACTGCCCACTGGGTGAACCTTCTGACGACCGTCAAGCATGAAACCCGTGGCACCCGTGTAGATTTGTTGTTATCACCACGGAATGAATGCAGGCCTGCCTCTTCTCCTCCTCCTCCTAGGCTGACTCCTTCTTTTCCGCTGCTACCGTCTCTTCCGCTGCGCCCCCCAAGATCCCCAGAACCTATTTGACGTGCCAGGTGAGACGTTGCCATGATGTTGTGCCTGGAAGCCAAGAGCCACACCGGTCCTGCACTCCTTTCAGCTTTGCGGTCACAGGCAGATCAGTGGCTAACCCCGCTCAATTTGAAAGTTGGTAAAGTGGTGTGCGACAACGGTGTCAATCTGCTGAGCGCACTGAAACAGGGCAAAATTAGACACGTGACACCGTGCATGGCACACTTCCTGAGCTTAGTCGTGCAGCGATTCATTGCCAAATACCCCGGGGTCCAGGACGTCTTGCGGCAGGCCAGGAAAATCTCTGGCCATTTTAGAAGATCTTACACAGCCATGGCTTGCCTTGCTGACATTCAGCGGCGACACCACCTGCCCGACAGATGTCTGATTTGTGACTGCCCAACGAGATGGAACTCCACCTTGTATATGCTTGATAGGCTGCTCCAGCAGAAACGTGCAGTTAATGACTACCTGTACGAACTCTGCAGCAGGACAGGTTCTGGGGAGCTTGTTTTTTTTTCACCGTGCCAGTGGCTGCTCATTCGCGACGCATGCAGACTTCTGCGGCTATTTGATGAGATCACCAAACTCGTCAGTCGCAGCCAGTACGCCATCAGTGACATCGTACCTTACACCTTCTTTCTGGAGCATGCATTGCGTCGTGTCATTGATCAAGCCGTCGAGG
Organism: Bufo bufo; assembly: GCF_905171765.1. NCBI lineage: Eukaryota > Metazoa > Chordata > Amphibia > Anura > Bufonidae > Bufo > Bufo bufo. The sequence goes on from NC_053389.1 coordinate 369,619,890, forward strand.
AGCAGGAGCAGGACCAGGAAGATGAGGAAGTCGCAATGCTGGATGAATTCCCAGGGGGAGCTACTCCATCTGAGACAAGTCAACAACAGAAGTCTGAAGTGGAGTCAGAGGATGATGGTACCGTGGAGGAGGAGGAGCAAGAAGAGCATGCTTTAAACGTTTCTGGGATCCCTGGTGTTGTCCGTGGATGGGGGGAGGAGAACGAGGATTACATTATCCAGGATGATGAGCAGGAGCCAGGTCACTCCACCGCTTCTAGTTTAGTGCAAATGGGGGCTTTCATGCTCCAGTGTTTGAAGAGGGACCCACGTATAAAAAGCATAAAGGGCAAGGACCAGTACTGGGTGGCAACATACTATGACCCCCGGTATAAACACAAAATGGCAGAAATGTTACCACCATCACAGAGGGCTGTCAGAATGCAACACTTCCAGGCCTTGCTTCAATAAATGCTGCATTCTGATTTTGCGGGCGCTGGCAGAGGAATTTCCACTCACAGAGAAACAGTTGCGGGTACCAATACAACAGCGCATGGAAGAGGGCGGTTTGAAGATGTGTTGGTCACTTCAGATATGAGATCATTCTTGCAGTCAACCCATCGACAGCTGTCCTATGGATCCAGCCTCAGGGCACTCCTAGACCGACAGGTGTCCGACTACATCGGGTTAACGGCCGATGTGGACGCTCTGAGAAGTGATGAACCCCTGGACTACTGGGTGTGCAGGCTTGACCTGTGACCAAAGCTGGCACAATTTGCCATGGAACTGTTGGCTTGCCCCTCTTCCAGTGTCCAGCAGCAGGGGGGATCGTGACCGATAAGCGACCTAGCTCACGACAGTGTGGACTACCTCACATTTCTAAAAATGAATGAGGCATGGATCTCGGAGGAATTCAACACATGTGACAAGTCGACCATGTTTGATTGGAATTCCTCATGACAGCTCACAAATATCCGCCACCACCCAGAACAAATCATGGTCCCTGTCTTATGTAAATACAGCGGCTTAACAGGCCTTTTATGTCCGTTGATTGCCTAATTTTTGGGACCTGTACTGGCCGACAGTTAAATTTTTATCCTGTGACCGCCTAATGTACCTCCAGCCACAGAATCCAAAGTTCTTTGCTGTCAGGCGAATGCCTATTGGCTAATTTTTTTGGGCCTGTACTGGAGTGGCAAGTTCTCACAAAAAAAAAAAAAAAATCTCATCATTAGGGATTTTCGCAATGGCGCTTTTTTAAACACTCAATCTGCATATACAGCTATTGTTATAGCATGCATGTGAAATGTAATCAAATACACTGCTTTAATGTCAAATTACTTGCAGTGATCAGAAATTCCTCAGCGTCGCGGAAATTGTTGCCAACCATCTTTTCTGATTGCATCCAACTCCGGTCTGGTGGAAACCCAGTTGCTGTAATTGGCCATGCATATTTTGCGCATGCGCATAGGCTCAAATTACATTGCCAATATTTTGCATTAAAAAAAAATTATGAATGGAGATCGCAAATTTGAATAATACATCTGGTATGTCACTGTCCATGTTGTGGGACTATTTGTGCACAGGTTCGCCTGCCTTTAAAGTGAATGGGGCCTGCCAAGAACTTGCGGTTTGCGAACATTTGATCGCGTTCGCGAACCGTCCCGGCCGATGTTTGTCCATCACTATGTGTCAGAAATCTCTTAATATTTCATTGCAAACACATTAGTTGGGGATTTATCATTCCTCCTGTGCTAGCTTTGTAGCGGGAGAAAGTTTTGAGACACGCCATTTTTCTGAGAAAAAAAAGTGACTTTTTACCATTTTATGCCATTCTCAATGATTTTGAAAAGTTGATGGGGAAGCAGGCAATGTTAACTAAGTGAGTAACTTTCACTCCACATTTATCACTGAAGCTTTTTTTAAAACGTCACAAAAATTGCAGTCTCACTCCAGGTCAGGGGTGGCATAAAAAAACTGGAGTATTTTTTCTAGACAAAACATTATTAGGAATAAAGATGCTCCAAATTTAACAAACCACATGCACCATGTGATAATTTTTGTGCAGCCTTCACCAATGCAAACTCAAGTTAAATTGGCATCAAACAGTCCCCTCATAATGAATTCCCCCATTACTGATGTGAGAATATTAACTGACTATAGCCTTTCATAATTCAATGTCATGCAGGTAATACCATCACTTGCTACTTTTAAATCATTTGGCCATAGTTGAAGAACAATCCTTATGAATGCTTCTGAAACAGTTAAAGGATTTATCCGCCACTATCAAATGCTCCCCCATATGCTGGGCGCCTCACACTGATTCTACTTACCTGGCTCCCGTTCCCTGCGTCACTCCTGGTCCCGCACAGCCGCTGTGCGGTATGCCAGACCTAACAGGGGAATTATGTGTGAGATCACGGTGTGAGCAATAGGTGGGCTGAGGTACAAACCGGATTCCAAAAAAGTTGGGACACTAAACAAATTGTGAATAAAAACTGAATGCAATGATGTGGAGATGGCAAATGTCAATATTTTATTTGTAATAGAACGTAGATGACAGATCAAACGTTTAATCCGAGTAAATGTATCATTTTACGGTTCAATCATTATTTTATTAAATCGTATAATTGAATAATGTATAAATATATCCAATGAGTATACAAAACAGTAAAGTACAAGGTCAAGAACTGGACATACCAATAAGTCTGAGGTAGTATTACATTCAATAATTAGTCTTACGGAACAAAATTTCAAATATTAGTACCGTTGGGGCTTCCATAGATGAATCTAAGAGCATACACGGCATTTATTCTCTAACTTCCAGACTAGTAACCACATAAGACAGGGAAGACATCACAAGACGTGACAGACCAAAACAAGACATATACAAAAGGAAGGGGGGGGGGGGGGGAGAGGGTGTATAGGATAGGATAGGAGATTCTACTTAGTGTAGTATTTAGGAGCTATTACCGGGGACAATACCTGTTGTCAACCAGTCATGGAAAGATGTGGAGGTACGAAATTGATTTCATGGGTCCCAAGTCCCCCAAAAGGCTGTAGCAGATCCTGAATCCCTAGCGCCTAATTCTTCCATATGAACTAGTGAATCCAGGGCGTTAGACCAGGTCACTCTCAAAAGACTCTCTGTAGACCTCCATTGACGGGGAATTATCTGTCTCATAGCTAGGATAAACAATCGGAGGGCGCCCTTCTTAATCTGTGAGATCCGCCCTGAGAACATGGATAGAAGAGCTAACGCAGGTGAGGGTGTAATAGTAGCTTTGTATAAGAAATTATATAAGTCAAAGATCTCCTGCCACAGTGGGGCTACACCCGGGCAGTCCCACCAAATATGAGTCATAGATCCCCTTGCACTAAGACATCTCCAACATGCATCAGATACCTGAGGATAAAATTGGTGTAATCGCACTGGGGTCCTATACCATCTGCTAAGGATTTTATAGTTGAGTTCCTGTAAATTACAAGACACCGTTAATTTGTGAGTGAAGAGGAGAGATCTGGACCATTGGTCTACAGAGAAGGAGGCTCCCAGTTCCGATTCCCAATCAGACATGAATTTGAGTTTAGTTCCCTGGGTGCCTGTGGAAGAGTCCTCTTTCTCCCCAGAGTTCAACATGGCATATAAATGAGATATAGCATGATCAGGAGCTGACCTCGCTGTGCACATCTTTTCAAATTCAGTTAAGGGGGGACATGACCGCGATCCAGGTATCAGGGATTTAATGAAGCTTCGCAACTGAAAGTAGAGGAGCCAACGCCCTGGGCCTGCAGGAATAATGTGGGAAAGATCCTCTAAAGGGAGTAAACAATTCTGTTTATATATGTCTATTAATTTGATTGGTTGTCTATTATGGTCTCCTAAAGCTGGGAGTTGACTCAAGCCTGTGGGGAGATCTGTATCACCCGTGAGTGTCGTGAGAGGACCAGGAGAATGTATAAGGCCAAGTTTAACCGCAAATTTAGCCCAGGACCTAGCCAAGGAATATAGAAGCATCGGGGATTGCGAATTAGATAATGAATTCAAGGAGGTAGGGGACAACCAAAAGATTCCAGTGGCTAAATGTGGAGCCATTTCATGCTCAATTTCTACCCATAGTTTAGTAGAGCAGTTGTGACATAGATCAAGCACACAATTCATGATTGTCGCTTTATAGTATGAGCTAAAATTTGGTAGTCCCGTACCCCCCAGAGCTTTAGAACGAGATATTAAGCTATAATTTAGTCTAGCTCTGGGTGCTTTCCATACAAAAACCGATACCATTCTCCTGATCTTAGCAAAATAGGTTAAAGGGATTTTACATGGGATCGTCTGAAACAAATATAGAAGACGCGGTAAAATGTCCATTTTCACCACATTAATCCTCCCAAACCAAGAAATCTGGAGTGAAGTCCATTTATGGAAACTGGATTCAATAGCTCTAAGCAAAGGTAGATAGTTAAGTTTAAAAACATGTGTCAAGTTGGCTGGGATATGTACTCCTAAATATTTAATATGTTGGGAGGTCCACTTAAAGGAGAAAGAGTCCCTTAAGGAATCTGCTTCCCGTTGGGGCATGTTTATGTTTAAAATCTCTGATTTCTGCACATTGACTTTAAAGTTACTAAGGCGCCCAAAAAGATCAAATTCACGAAGAATCGAGGGCAGGCCAATCCTGGGAGAAGTTAAGTAAATAAGCAGGTCATCTGCGAACAGGGACAGTTTGTGCTCTTTATTGCCAAGCTTGAGACCCGAAATGGAAGGGTTTGCCCGAAGAGCATTAGCCAGGGATTCCATCACAAGGGTGTATAAAAAGGGCGACAAGGGGCACCCTTGACGTGTTCCATTCCGGATCTCAAAAGGGGCAGAAAGAAGTCCATTAACACGAACACAGGCTGAAGGGGAGGAATAAAGAGCTAATATCCTATAGATCATTTTGTCTCCTAGGCCAACGTGGCGTAGGGTCTCCTCTAAGAACCGCCAGCTCACCCTATCAAACGCCTTCTCAGCGTCTACAGCGAGAAGGCATAGTGGAATTTTGGTTTGTTGTGCTCTCGCTATCAGCCCTAGCGTTTTAAGTGTATTATCTCGGGCTTCTCGTCTAGGTACAAATCCTACTTGCTCTTTGTGTATACAACCTGGAATGTGGGGATGGAGCCTCAGAGCCAAAAGCTTGGCATACATTTTGAGGTCCACATTGAGCAAGGAGATAGGCCTGTAATTAGAGCATGACGCTGGGTCCCTGCCTGGTTTGGGGATGACTGTGATATGTGCCTGGAGTGCCTGTCGTGTAAATGGACAATCTGGTGAGATGGAATTAAAGGTTTCAACCAATAAGGGTGTAAGATCTTCTCGGAGAATATTATAGAACCGTGAGGTCAATCCATCAGGGCCTGGGGATTTCCCATTCTTCAGGTTCTTGATCACTGATTCTAGCTCAGGGAGGGTGAAATCATCTTCCAACGTGGCTGTATCCTCGTCAGATATAGGTGTAGGGCCAAATTGGGTTATGTATTCACGAGTTTCATCACTAAGGGGTTCTCGTGAGAGAGCGGATGCTGGTAAATTATATAAGGATGCATAATAGGATTGAAATTCCGCTGTGATATCTACTGGGTTGTGTACAGAGCTTCCAGTACCTGTATGAATTGATGGCACGTGAGTCAGAGCAGTTCGGGGATGTAAGGCCCTAGCTAGCCAACTTCCACATTTATTACCATATTCAAAGAACCCGTGTCTAATTTTATCCCTAAAACATAATGATTTTTGGTCTAGGATCTGCAATATTTGATGTTGAACTAGAGAAATGTCTGATTTTAAGGTGTCAGTAGGTGAATTTTTGTTTAGGTTTTCTTTTATGGCAAGGTCAGATAGAAGAGATTTCAATTTATGGGAGCGTTCCTTCTTCAGTCTGGAGCCATGTGAAATAAACACCCCTCTAAGCACGCATTTGAGGGCCTCCCATTTAATAGGGGGGGCGGTCAAATCCGTTAGATGATCATTAGTAAAGTTGGTAATAGCTTTCCTGATGTCTGCTAGGCAGGCTACATCTGATAGTAGGTTATCATTCAGTCTCCATGAGAAGGGCCGGGGGTAAGAAGGTTGGGAGGAAATAATGCCACACACCGGTGCATGATCAGACCACAGGCGAGTGTCAATAGAGCATTTAGGCCCAGAGTCCAGCAGTTGTTGAGATATAAAGATGTGATCGAGTCTACCATAGCTATTATGGATTGGAGAGTGGAAGCTATAATCCCTGACACCTGGATGCAAAATGCGCCATAGATCCACCAGGCGAAGTGCCATGAGCTCGGATTTAAAACTGCGCAGAGAACTCGGGGAAATCGAGGACTTACCAGATGAGGAATCCAGCAGTGGGTCCATCACCAGGTTGAAATCGCCTCCAAGTATGATCGGGGAACCATCTGCAAATTTGGATAGTTTTTTCAGGATCTTGGATCCAAAAGTTGTTTGTCCCTGGTTAGGAAAATAGACATTAGCTATAGTTATAACAGAATGATCCACAGAGAGCTTAATGAAAACAAACCTGCCCTTTAGGTCTATCTCAGAGGATAAAACTGTATAGCTAAATGATTTGTGGAGTCCTATAGAGACTCCCCCTGATCTGCTAGTGGGATTAGGACCATGAAACCAATTCTGATAATAACGGTTGGCATATTTGGGAACTGCGCCTGCTTTAAAGTGAGTCTCCTGAATCATAGCAATCATAACTCTCTTCTTATGGAGGTTGTATAAAATCTGACTCCGTTTCTCGGGTTTATTAAAACCCCTGACATTAAAAGTGCAAAACGATATGGGTGCCATTTTGAGGAATATTATTGAGGGGGAAGCATAATCTCCCATATTCTGTCAGTACTATCTGAAATGTAGTAGGAGTATGGGGAAGGACACATGAGGGAGGGAAGACAACAAGGGGAACAATTAAACACAGAGCAGTGCACATATAAGGCATATAAATCTTATTTGGAAGAACCAACATCGTCGGTTCCAAGGGTGCTAGGTGACGACTGAGGTCTTTCGCAGCGGTGTGTGCTGCGGTCCCTAAGTGGGGTGGGGAGAAAGCAAGGACCAACCGTCTCCTTACTGGACTCCAACTTATAATAACGCAGGAATAACATTTGCTGAATTTATAACAGGACAGGTGTGTGTATAGGTCTAGGAGACCTATACATAAGAAAATGGTATGCACATAATTTCTATAACAGTATAGAACAATAAAGGCAACAGGAGGGTGTAGGTCCCCTCAGGTGGGTGGGCGAGAATATCCCAACAGTCAATCGTTAGGGTTAGGCTCGCGTCTAGAGATCCTCTTCTGCTTAGGTGAGGTCGTCTGCCATCTTTCCCTCTGTGGGATGGGAATGGGTTGCTTCGGACTAGGCCAATCCGGCAACTCCAAAAGCGGGATATCAAACACTGCACAGAGGTTGGCGAGGTCATCAAGGGATCTGAATACAGCTGACCTCCCTTCTTTAGTAGCGGACAATTGAAATGGATATCCCCATCTGTAAGGAATGTCCTTGGCTTTGAGTGCTGTCAGTAATGGTTTCAGTGCTTTGCGTAGCTGCAAGGTACGCCTGGCTAGATCCTGTAGAATGATGACTTCTTTGTCAGCATGCATGATTTTGTTTGCAGATCTGGCAGCTTTCAAGATGGCCTCTTTATCTTTAAAGAAATGTATACGGCATATGACATCTCTGGGACGATTAGGATCGCTTAGTTTAGGGCCAAGGGCTCTGTGGATACGATCTATTTCAAGGGATTGTCCTGGTTCTCTGGACATCAATGTATTGAAGAAGGAAGTGGCCCATTTCTCAAGATCTTGTGGTAAAATATCTTCAGGAAGGCCCCTAATGCGTAGGTTATTCCTCCTATTTCTATTTTCAATATCGTCCAGATGTGTGATGATATCTTGGATCTGAGCAGAGTGTGTCTGGATGACTTGTTGATGTGACTCCAGGACCCCCAGTACTTGCTCCTGCATGGATTCTGCCTCCTCCACCCTCTGACCCACCTGCTTTAAGTCATGCTGCAAGGCCTCCATATCTCTTTTATGAGAAGTTTCCAGCCTGGAAAATAAGGCATCTATTTCATGCCTGATGGGGAGGGATTTGAGGTGAACCTTCCAGTCCCAGTCCTCATCTTCTCTCTGTGGGGTTATGGATGCCCCTGATTCCAAGATCGAGGTCTGGGAGCAGCGACCTCTAGAAGAATGTCCCTGAGGTGCTGCTGAGGACGACCCTGTGTATGGCGGGGATGACGCCGCCGACGAGCCGGAGCTTGCTGCCGCAGCATAGGATGCCGGCGAACCGGTAGGTGTACCCCTCAGCTGCTGTGGTGACTCTGGGGCTTGTGGGCCTGAGTCTTCATGGTGCGTGGGGGACGCCGCTCTAACCTGTCTAGCCGCCATCTTGGGAGAATTGTCTTCCCCTCGGTCAGCGTCTGTCTGGCTGGAGGGGACGAAGAAGCGGGAAATCGCTCCCGTTTTGCGGCGTGTCGGAGCGGGCGTCGATGTGGGTCTCCTCCTGCGACCTGTCATGTGGTCAGCGAAGCGGATGGTGTCCTGTCAGGCTGTAAAGTTGGAGTCGGTCGGGAGCCGAGGTAAAGCACGTCTTACCCGGCCATTGGTTAGCTCCGCCCCCCTAAATGTATCATTTTAAAGGAAAAATACGTTGATTCAAAATTTCACGGTGTCAACAAATCCCCAAAAAGTTGGGACAAGTAGCAATAAGAGGCTGGAAAAAGTAAATTTGAGCATAACGAAGAGCTGGAAGACCAATTAACACGAATTAGGTCAATTGGCAACATGATTGGGTATAAAAAGAGCTTCTCAGAGTGGCAGTGTCTCTCAGAAGCCAAGATGGGTAGAGGATCACCAATTCCCACAATGTTGCGCAGAAAGATAGTGGAGCAATATCAGAAAGGTGTTACCCAGCAAAAAATTGCAAAGACTTTGCATCTATCATCATCAATTGTGCATAACATCATCCGAAGATTCAGAGAATCTGGAACAATCTCTGTGCGTAAGGGTCAAGGCCGTAAAACCATACTGGATGCCCGTGATCTCCAGGCCCTTAAACGACACTGCACCACAAACAGGAATGCTACTGTAAAGGAAATCACAGAATGGGCTCAGGAATACTTCCAGAAACCATTGTCAGTGAACACAATCCACTGTGCCATCCGCCGTTGCCAGCTGAAACTCTACAGTGCAAATAAGAAGCCATTTCTAAGCAAGATCCACAAGCTCAGGCGTTTACACTGGGCCAGGGATCATTTAAAATGGAGTGTGGCAAAATGGAAGACTGTTCTGTGGTCAGACGAGTCACGATTCGAAGTTCTTTTTGGAAATCTGGGACGCCATGTCACCCGGACCAAAGAGGACAAGGACAACCCAAGTTGTTATCAACGCTCAGTTCAGAAGCCTGTATCTCTGATGGTATGGGGTTGCATGAGTGCGTGTGGCATGGGTAGCTTGCATGTCTGGAAAGGCACCATCAATGCAGAAAAATATATTCAGGTTCTAGAACAACATATGCTCCCATCCAGACGTCATCTCTTTCAGGGAAGACCCTGCATTTTTCAACAAGATAATGCCAGACCACATTCTGCATCAATCACAACATCATGGCTGCGTAGAAGAAGGATCCTGGTCAGGGACGTGCACAGACATTTTGAAGGCCAGGGGCTTAAAAAAAAAAAAAAGGGCACTTGACAAAAATCGAAAAAGTGTTTGTACCACAAAGCTTAGTTGCTTTCTAAAAGTCTTTCCTTGTTCTCCATAAATGTATAGATACAGTAATAATGCATATTCCTTTATTTTTTGTCAATTCTTTTTATTTATTTTTTTGTATATGCAAAAAGAAAAAGGTACATACAGATATGAAATCACAATGTGCAGTCCAATACAATTGAGGCGACTCAGAGTATGCAAATATCACGGTCCAAGCAAAGTAACAATATTATCAGGATCTGCTGATCTAACTTATCACGCCAAGAGAATCTTGTGTCCCAAATCTTGGCCAGGTTCTCTGGGTGTCGGATAACCCCCTGACCAAGGTCCACCGAACTGCTCGTCGGGGTTGGTGCCATACTGGAGGGAGCACAGTATGGGTAATGGTCTGTAATTTAGTTCTATGTGTTTTAGCACTTTATATGCGATTCATATATGGAATGATCTGCTGTTGCCCACTGTGTTTTCCGTCCATGTTGAGTTCGCCGTTTCCCTGTACTACTTATTTTTCAATTTATTTTATGTATTGTTCTTGGTAAATAAAGGATTTATTTATGTGAGTGGTCTGGTACTTATTTTTTATTTTTTTTTGTGTAAGGTGTGTCAGATAACAAACTGATGACCATTAATAGTGGTCATAAGAAGTCCCAATGGTAAAAGCCACCTCATAGATAGTCTTCTTGCACTGAGTTCCCTCAGCGCACCGGTGTTCTTGTAAGATCTGCTGCCCATACAGATGACGTGCTCTCGTCAATTCCAGTCTGTCCGTCACACCTGTAATGGAGGTGTGTCTCCATGCTAGCTTACTCATCCGCTGTGAGGAGAGGGTTTGGCAGTGGGTGTGGTCACAGACAAGTTGGCACATTTTCACATGCAGTGAGCGGCTGGCACACGCAGGTGCCGGATTCAAATGGTCTCAAAACGTGCTTCAGCCACAGACATCGCTCAGGTGTATGAGCAGCTGTATGTAAGCCACAGACATAGCTTAGGTGTATGCGCAGCTATATAGGAAAGACTGTATGGGGCTACAAAGGGGATCGCATACACAACTGTATTGTCAGGGATTGCACTGCCTGTATGGGACTAAAGGGGATGCGCAGGGCCAGCTCATGATAACGGGGATAGCACTGGCTGTTAAAATGGGCTGCCCCTGCACGTCCCCTTCAGCCCCATACAGCCAGTGCTATCTCCGTTATGATGAGATGCCTGCATGGTTAAAACCAGGTACCAAACAACAAGATACAACACATTACCCAGATGTTGAAAGTTTTACACCTGAGAGCACGGTAGAGATCCTTCAAGCAACAAATGAATTACAGAAGAGGTCGTACAGCAGGAGAATTATAGGTAAGCAATTAGAAAAAGGCACGTGAGAAAATAAAAGAACATGCAGAGTCAGAGCATGGTGTGATGGAACACATACAAAAAGATAGCTTTACAATCAGCTTTTGACGTATCTGATGCTTTAGGCAAGGCAAAAAGGGAGAGAGAGAAGCAACAAAACAGAGAACTCTTGACCCGATTAATTGATATAACCCTATATCTTGCACGGCAGGGGAAGGCTTTTAGGGGTGATGACGAGTCTGACACAAGTAGAAACCAGGGCAACTTCCTTGAACTTGTAAAAATGTTTAGCCAGTACGATAGCGTACTTAAGCTCCATTTGGAAAATTTAAAATGCCAGAAAATAGGTAAAAATAGGTGTCAGGTTTCACTCCTCTCAAATAGGACACAAAATGATCTTATCAAAGCACTGGCCACATTCACAAAACGAGAGATTAGGAAAGAAATAGAGGAGGCCACTATATATTCAGTTCTTATAGATGAAACTACTGACGTATCTCACTGTGAGCAGGTGTCTATTGTGGTGCGTTATGTGTACCAAATAGAAATCAAAGAGCGCTTCCTCCAGGTCTGTAATGTGGCAAAAACTACAGGTGAGGAGATGGAGAAAACTGTTCTTGACTTGCTAAAGAACAACAATCTACAGATAGAAAACATGCATGGTCAAGGCTATGACGGTGCTGCCAATATGAGTGGTCAATACAAAGGTCTGCAGTCTAGAATATTGCAACACAACAACAAGGCTCTATATGTTCACTGCCAAGCCCACTTCCTAAATTTGGTCCTAGTTGAAGCTGCCAAATCAAGCATCCACTTCATTACCTTTTTCAACCTGGTACAGAAGCTTTATGTGTTTCTCACCAGCTCTACAAAACGGCACACTGCATTTGTGAAATGTCAAGAAGCCTTGCACCCTGGAGAGCGTGTAATTCAACTGCAAAAGCTCTCAGACACGCGTTGGGCATGTAGAGAAAAAGCCCTAAAGGCCCTCCTTAAAGTTATAAGTTCAGTGGTCAAAGTCCTGACTGATATTACACAGCAGGAGCCTCCTGATACTGCTGCTGGAGATGCCAGAATGTACCTTAAAGCCATAGACTTTGAGTTTTTGCTTTGCCTTGAAATAGCCAGTCCAGTCTTTGAAGTCACTGCACTTGCCTCTGATGCTCTACAGAATTCTGATATAGATCTGTCCACACAGCATATGCTGTTGTCAATGGAGTCAAGGACACCTTGTCCAACCTCAGGACAGAACAGCAGTTTGGAAAATTGTTTAAGAGTGCCTGTGAAAAGGCAGAAGCCGCTGGGATCAGTATTCCCATTGCCCCCCCAGGACAGCAAAGACAGAGGAGGGTGCCTGCAAAATATTCCCATAGTACCCACACAGCCATAGAGAGCCACTCCTTCCAGTCCCTAGAAGACTACTATAGAGTGAAGGTATACTATACATTCATTGATGTTCTTTCTCAGGTGCTAGAGAGAAGATTTAGGGGAGATGGCGAGACACAGTCTAATAAAATACTAAGTGCTCTTCACAGTTTGACAAAGCCCAACAAATGGATAGGCAAAGAGATAATAGGGCCTGACTCTCTTGAGGCCATTCACACACTATGTGAATTCTATGGAGGTGAAGAGCAAAAGTTAAAAACAGAGCTCAGGGTCTTTTATGCCTCTTTCCAGGACACATCCACTGTGAAGGATATCTTAAAAACTCTTAGAGACAACAATGGTCAGGATATCTTTCCAACTCTGGTGAAAATGATAACAACCTATGCAACAATTCCTGTGTCAACAGCAACAGTGGAGAGGTCCTTCTCCAAGCTCAAGCTGGTAAAAGATACACTAAGAAACCTTTGTTCAGAGGAGAGGCTTTCTGACCTCCTACTCCTGGCTATTGAGAAAGACATTCCCTTAAACCACAGTGAAGTTGTCAACATATACAGGGATATGGCCCCCCGAAGGTTGCTGCTGTAAGGGAGAAATTACTAGAGAATGCAAGTGATGGTGAGTAGGAAATGGGATATGGGTCTACACAGGGGAATCGGGGATAGCATACTGGTGTATTGTTGGGGATATGGGTCTACACAGGGGAATCGGGGATAGCATACTGGTGTATTGTTGGGGATATGGGTCTACACAGGGGAATCGGGGATAGCATACTGGTGTATTGTTGGGGAATGGGGATATGGGTCTACACAGGGGATCGCATACAGGTGTATTGTCGGGGATATGTGGCTACACAGGCAATCACACTGGCTGTATGGGGTTGAAGGGGACGTGCAGTGGCAGCTTATGATAATGGGGATAGCACTGGCTTCCAAAATGAGCTGCCCCTGCAAGCCCGCTTAAGCCCCATACAGCCAGTGCGATCCCCGACAATACAGTTGTATGCGATCCCCTTTGTAGCCCCATACAGTCTTTCCTATATAGCTGCGCATACACCTAAGCTATGTCTGTGGCTTACATACAGCTGCTCATACACCTGAGCGATGTCTGTGGCCGAAGCGCTTTTAGAGACCGTTTGAATCTGGCGCCTGCGTGTGCCAGCCGCTCACTGCATGTGAAAACGTGCCAACTTGTCTGTGACCACACCCACTGCCAAACCCTCTCCTCACAGCGGATGAGTAAGCTAGCATGGAGACACACCTCCATTACAGGTGTGACGGACAGACTGGAATTGACGAGAGCACGTCATCTGTATGGGCAGCAGATCTTACAAGAACACCGGCACTACAGCACTGCCGGCTACAGACAACTCCCCCTGACGTCACTGGCCTGTCCCCGCATTCCCAGCCTTACAAAGCGCGCGCTCACACAAGGGGTGAGCCACGCTACAGCCAGCTGTACCAGTCAGCAGTTTTATCGGTATCCTGTCCCTCCCACAAATTTTTAGTTTATTATGATATCATTAAAAGTTTTACACCCTGGTATTTCTCAAATAGCCCCGCTAGGAAATCCTTTTTTTTTTTATATTCACAATAAATATTTTTAACATTAGTCCTGAAATATTGTTGTTTAAACACAGAAATCTTTTATATATGTACTATATGTTCTTTTTCGTTTGTTTTAACCAGCCATCTGGCCACTCTTGTCGTTGTTGGCGTCCATAAGTTAAACTTTTCTAAGCAAATTAACCTATGTATGCAATGAACTATATATGCATAAATAAATATATAAAATAAGCACAGAGCTCACACGTCCTCCAACATGCTCTGCTCCCATGTATATTCCTTTCAATACAAGTTTGGAACTAACAAAATTTCCTATGAAAAAAAATAAATAAATAAAAAAAAAAAATTGTGGTATTGTTCAAGAAAACACTTCTCATTCGCACACACACAACTGTTTCCTACTCACCATCACTTGCATTCTCTGGTCATTTCCCCTGTAAAGCAGCAACCGTCGGGGAACCATGTCCCTGTGATCTGATTCATTGAGCAGTGAGCTTTGTTGCAATACGTGTGAGCTCTGAGCGCCTCAACATGATATGCTCCAATATATATTCCTTGAAATCAAACTTTGGAACTGTCAAAATATTAAACTTTCCTGTGGAAAAACTGACAATAAAAAAGAATTAGTTGTATTGTTCAAGAAAACACTTCTCATTCGCACACACACAACTGTTTCCTACTCACCATCGCTTGCATTCTCTGGTCATTTCTCCCTTACAGCAGCAACCTTCGGGGGGCCATATCCCTGTATATGTTGACAACTTCACTGTGGTTTATGGGAATGTCTTTCTCAATAGCCAGGAGTAGGAGGTCAGAAAGCCTCTCCTCTGAACAAAGGTTTCTCAGTGTATCTTTTACCAGCTTGAGCTTGGAGAAGGACCTCTCCACTGTTGCTGTTGACACAGGAATTGTTGCATAGGTTGTTATCATTTTCACCAGTGTTGGAAAGATATCCTGACCATTGTTGTCTCTAAGAGTTTTTAAGATATCCTTCACAGTGGATGTGTCCTGGAAAGAGGCATAAAAGACCCTGAGCTCTGTTTTTAACTTTTGCTCTTCACCTCCATAGAATTCACATAGTGTGTGAATGGCCTCAAGAGAGTCAGGCCCTATTATATCTTTGCCTATCCATTTGTTGGGCTTAGTCAAACTGTGAAGTGCACTTAATATTTTATTAGACTGTGTCTCGCCATCTCCCCTAAATCTTCTCTCTAGCTCCTGAGAATGAAAGCGACGGAATGGGGCGCAGCCATAATGTAGTGCGAATTGACTTGGGGGGAAGACCGTAGGACAGTAAGGGGTTAATGTTGTGGGGTAGGGGTGGGCCTAAGGAAGGAAGGGGAGGACGTGCAGTTTGGCGGGCAGTATATGTAGGCTGGAGGAGGGGCGTCAGTCAGTGGCTGGCATAGTGAAGCGCGTTTCCCACCCTCCCACCCTATTTTAGGTGGTTAGTGGATGGCGTCTGGTGGGGCTGATTGTTAGGGGATCCTGGGGGAGCGATTCTATGGTTAAGAGATGCGGGACATGTTGGAGCCTGCATCTCATGTGGTTTCTGAATGCCGAGGATGGGGGCTCCTGTCTGGGCTAAAAGGCCTACAGGAGGAGATACTTGGTTACTTCAAGCAGTTGGTGCTCTTGGGTCGGTGAGTGCGGCCGAGGGTAAGCTTGAAGTACAAGGTGAGACGGTTAAGGAAGATGGCGCTGGTTTGGGTTGCCCTCCAGGATCCTTTTTGTTACGGTGCAGTGGGTCATAACATTGAAGGTTGTGTTAATGTGTCGGTTGTTATTATTATTGTCATTATTGTTGTGATTATTTATTATTATTATATGTGAATAATAAAGTTCGGCCATCACGGTCAATTTCTCCAATCAAGTCGGTGTCGGTGTGGTTTATTGAAGAGCAGGTTAGTGGTACGGACGGAGGAGATTCTTCCATCCTATTAAGTCATGAAAGCGACGGAATGGGGCGCAGCCATAATGTAGTGCGAATTGACTTGGGGGGAAGACCGTAGGACAGTAAGGGGTTAATGTTGTGGGGTAGGGGTGGGCCTAAGGAAGGAAGGGGAGGACGTGCAGTTTGGCGGGCAGTATATGTAGGCTGGAGGAGGGGCGTCAGTCAGTGGCTGGCATAGTGAAGCGCGTTTCCCACCCTCCCACCCTATTTTAGGTGGTTAGTGGATGGCGTCTGGTGGGGCTGATTGTTAGGGGATCCTGGGGGAGCGATTCTATGGTTAAGAGATGCGGGACATGTTGGAGCCTGCATCTCATGTGGTTTCTGAATGCCGAGGATGGGGGCTCCTGTCTGGGCTAAAAGGCCTACAGGAGGAGATACTTGGTTACTTCAAGCAGTTGGTGCTCTTGGGTCGGTGAGTGCGGCCGAGGGTAAGCTTGAAGTACAAGGTGAGACGGTTAAGGAAGATGGCGCTGGTTTGGGTTGCCCTCCAGGATCCTTTTTGTTACGGTGCAGTGGGTCATAACATTGAAGGTTGTGTTAATGTGTCGGTTGTTATTATTATTGTCATTATTGTTGTGATTATTTATTATTATTATATGTGAATAATAAAGTTCGGCCATCACGGTCAATTTCTCCAATCAAGTCGGTGTCGGTGTGGTTTATTGAAGAGCAGGTTAGTGGTACGGACGGAGGAGATTCTTCCATCCTATTAAGTCAAGAACATCAATGAATGTATAGTATACCTTCACTCTATTGTAGTCTTCTAGGGACTGGAAGGAGTGGCTCTCTATGGCTGTGTGGGTACTATGGGAATATTTTGCAGGCACCCTCCTCTGTCTTTGCTGTTTTGGGGGGGCAACGGGAATACTGATCCCAGCGGCTTCTGCCTTTTCACAGGCACTCTTAAACAATTTTCCAAACTGCTGTTCTGTCCTGAGGTTGGACAAGGTGTCCTTGACTCCATTGACAACAGCATATGCTGTGGACAGATCTATATCAGAATTCTGTAGAGCATCAGAGGCAAGTGCAGTGACTTCAAAGACTGGACTGGCTATTTCAAGGCAAAGCAAAAACTCAAAGTCTATGGCTTTAAGGTACATTCTGGCATCTCCAGCAGCAGTATCAGGAGGCTCCTGCTGTGTAATATCAGTCAGGACTTTGACCACAGAACTTATAACTTTAAGGAGGGCCTTTAGGGCTTTTTCTCTACATGCCCAACGCGTGTCTGAGAGCTTTTGTAGTTGAAATACACGCTCTCCAGGGTGCAAGGCTTCTTGACATTTCACAAATGCAGTGTGCCGTTTTGTAGAGCTGGTGAGAAACACATAAAGCTTCTGTACCAGGTTGAAAAAGGTAATGAAGTGGATGCTTGATTTGGCAGCTTCAACTAGGACCAAATTTAGGCAGTGGGCTTGGCAGTGAACATATAGAGCCTTGTTGTTGTGTTGCAATATTCTAGACTGCAGACCTTTGTATTGACCACTCATATTGGCAGCACCGTCATAGCCTTGACCACGCATGTTTTCTATCTGTACAGTAGATTGTTGTTCTTTAGCAAGTCAAGAACAGTTTTCTCCATCTCCTCACCTGTAGTTTTTGCCACATTACAGACCTGGAGGAAGCGCTCTTTGATTTCCATTTGGTACACATAACGCACCACAATAGACACCTGCTCACAGTGAGATACGTCAGTAGTTTCATCTATAAGAACTGAATATATAGTGGCCTCCTCTATTTCTTTCCTAATCTCTCGTTTTGTGAATGTGGCCAGTGCTTTGATAAGATCATTTTGTGTCCTATTTGAGAGGAGTGAAACCTGACACCTATTTTTACCTATTTTCTGGCATTTTAAATTTTCCAAATGGAGCTTAAGTACGCTATCGTACTGGCTAAACATTTTTACAAGTTCAAGGAAGTTGCTCTGGTTTCTACTTGTGTCAGACTCGTCATCACCCCTAAAAGCCTTCCCCTGCCGTGCAAGATATAGGGTTATATCAATTAATCGGGTCAAGAGTTCTCTGTTTTGTTGCTTCTCTCTCTCCCTTTTTGCCTTGCCTAAAGCATCAGATACGTCAAAAGCTGATTGTAAAGCACTCTTTTTGTATGTGTTCCATCGCACCATGCTTGTTAAGTGGGCCTCTGACTCTGCATGTTCTTTTATTTTCTCACGTGCCTTTTTCCAATTGCTTACCCCAGCCACTCTCCATGAACTCTTGCTATACTTCTGCTCATTTAGAAAAAGCCGACAGCTGAAGCAGTACATACTGTCTTTGTTAGGTGAATACTCTAACCACAGGTTATTTTCATACCACACTTTCTGAAATGACCTTCCTTCAACATTTTTGGGAAATCTGAGTACAGGTTGACATGGTCCTCTACCAACACACATTTTTACATAACTGGCATTACATGTCAGATGAAAATCTTAATTATGGGCTGGATCGGTTGGATATTTTAAGGATGAAATTTTTGACAAGGCATCTTCTACACTACTCACATCTTCCTCTGCTACATCCTCTTCCATTAATTCATCTGGCCCACCATTAGCCACTGTTTGCCCTATTGTAGCCTTTTCAACACTAACATCGACTTCATTATCATCTTTGTCAGGTGTAGCCTCCAAAGACCTCTCCTGTAATTCATTTGTAGCTTGAAGGATCTCTAACGTGCTCTCTGTTGGGACACTCTCAACATCTTGTAGATGTGTTGTATCTTGTGGTTTGGTACCTGGTTTTTTAAACCATGCATTCAATGATTTACTAATATGGGCTGCTTTCTGGCGTTCTCTCTCCTTCATTTTCCGTATTCTCTCTGTTTTCGGCATTGTGCTGCAGGCATGATTAAAATTAATGGTTGTATCACAACCTACCTGAGAACCTTCTGCATTACACAGTCACAAACATATTTCAGATGAAAACTTACAATTCCTTGGCTGGGCTGTTGGGGAGATCTCAGGCGGTCGGCAGACACTTTTCCGGCGGGGTGACGTGCTCAATGGACTGGAGAAGCAAGCTGATGTGTTTTGTCCTAATAAGAGAGAGATTTCATAATGATCATTTGCAGGAGGGGCAGAGGGATAGCAGAGCAGGGAGAGACTGGTGCTGCTTCTAAAGGGATCAGACCATGATGGAGCAGGCATGAAGCCCAGGAGCCCACCCTAATCTGCCCACCTCACCCCCGTAGTAAAAATTCACATTATATTATTGGACAATAAAAACAATACCCCTTTGTAATGCCCCCAGTTGAGCTAATGTCCTTATAGTGCCCCCATAATGTACCAGTATAAAATACCCCTATAAGGCAACCCCAGTAAATGCCCCACAGTGCTTCTCTTCCCCCTTCCTCCTAGTGCCCCCATAATGTACCGGTATAAAAATGCCCCTACATAGTGCCTCAGAAGATGCCCTCAATGTCCCCTATAAGTTTCAAACTAGGGATAGACCGATTATCGGCCGATATTCCTGATTTTGTAAAGTATGGGTATCGGCATATAAACTGCCGATACCACCGATATTGCGTCCACCACACCCGCGCACCTGTCCGAAATGTCAGAGTCACCGCTGTGCCTTTGCGCTGCCAGTGCCAAGTATTGCGGGAGTACAGTAGAGAGGGTATGTGTGTGGGCCTGCCTGAAACACCCCTAAACGGGACTACGTACATAGGCTACGCTGTTACTGCTCCGGCTGGTGGAGGGAAAGTGCGTCATAAACTCATATTCCACAAGTGCACATCCTATTGTATAATCATACATATACAGCTGTGCCATCTGCCATGTACCTACCTACTACATCAGACATACACACATTAATATGTAATTTAAATGTGTGTATGATGTAGTTGTGTTGTAGTATGAGGGTATATAACACACTATATATGTATAAGAGTAAGTATGAGCCCCTTAGCGGTATAATGCAAGTAATGTGTATTGGTATATAAACTAGATTTGTGTTGAAATTTTTTTTTTAAATAAATTAAAATGCACAGAATATCGGCAGAAAAGAACAGCCTGAAAGTTCACAGAATATCGGTATCGGCAATAAAAAAAATCAATAGCGGTAGATCCCTATTGCAAACATCAAATACACATTCTTAGTGCCCCCGGTAGATGACCCCCATTACTGCTCTCCCCCTTTCCCATAGTACCAAGCAATGCAAGCATAGCGTTTCCCAGTATAAAATGCCATTGTACAGAACCCCCCATATAACATATACCCCTATTTTGTGGCCTCAGTAGATGCCCCTATATAGTGCCCACTGGCCACTGCCCACCAATAATGTGCCACTGTACCAGCAAGAAGTGGCCCCACAGACTGCAGGGGTGATTCATGGGCCTGGGACCTGGGTTTGCACTGCAGGCAGCCTGGCAGCACATATCATACCCCCCCCCCCGCCCCCCGGTACATTTTTCCCGCCACTACCAGCCTCCATGATGGCAGTGGCAGGCAGCACAAGTAGCCAAAAAGCAGGGGTGCTGGCCTGCTGGGCCATAAAGGCATGATTGTAAACTGAAGCATGGGTGTGCTGGGCAGTGGGTGGGTTTTGCAGGCAGGTAGAGCATCTCCTCTCCTATACACCCTCCCCCCTCCCTGTTTTTTCCCGCCAGCCGCCACTAATGGCCTACCTCCATGACAGTGAGTGTGGCAGGCTCAGTCAGCAGGCCAGGCAGCAGCACAGTAGCCAGAGCACAGAGCGGGGGGCGATCACAGACAGACACATCACACTCACACACTCACACAGACAGTGACTCAGACCGACGGACAAGACAAACACAAGACAACAACCCAGTCACTCAGCACAAGCAAGCACACACAGGAGGAATTAAACTGAGTGAGCAGGGCAGGGACGCAGGGCAGTGGTATGTCATCAATCATTTTCTTTTTCTTCACTCACCCACACTTGAATCCGGATTCCTGACGGGAGGGGCGGGCGGTGAGGCTCTGAGGTGGCTTGTCAGCAGGGGCAGGACGGGCGGGAGCACACACAGCCAGGCAGCTCTTCTTCTCTGCTCAGAAGACTGCCTGTGCGCGCCGCCCGTACCACGTGACTTGCCGGCGGGTCTGGTCTTGATAATTAACAAAGATTAATGCGCAGCGCACGTGACAGTGAGTGCCAGCATCTGCGCATTATGAAAAAAAAAAAAAGTTCCAATAAAATAAAATTTCTGTAAGAGCGGAGGGCATTTAAGGGGCCGGTGATGAAAAGGGCAGGGGCTCAAGCCCCCTTTCATCCCTATGTGTGCACGTCCCTGATCCTGGTACTGAAATGGCCAGTCTGCAGTCCAGATCTTTCACCTATAGAGAACATTTGGCGCATCATAAAGAGGAAGGTGCAACAAAGAAGGCCCAAGACGATTGAACAGTTAGAGGCCAGTATTAGACAAGAATGGGAGAGCATTCCTATTTCTAAACTTGAGAAACTGGTCTCCTCGGTCCCCAGACGTCTGTTGAGTGCTGTAAGAAGAAGGGGAGATGCCACACAGTGGTGAAAATGGCCTTGTCCCAACTTTTTTGGGGATTTGTTGACACCATGAAATTCTGATTCAACATATTTTTCCCTTAAAATGGTACATTTTCTCAGTTTAAACTTTTGTTCTGTGATTTATGTTCTATTCTAAATAAAATATTAGAAGTTGGCACCTCCACATCATTGCATTCAGTTTTTATTCACGATTTGTATAGTGTCCCAACTTTTTTGGAATCCGGTTTGTAAATATAGTTCTGGTTACTCACGGTTATGTCGTGCCTGGGCAGGCTTGCATAAGAGTGAAAAGGAGAACGGCACAATGATTCTCTGGGGCACACTCTGGTGTAAGGAACACTGGCCAGATGGTGGTTTGAGGTGCCCTTGATGGTCTGTATTAATGTGCCAGTTGCAATGTCCCTTGTAATCATGATGCCAGTACCTTTTGGATGGAGGTACAACCATTTACTATAGTGTTAATATAATTTTCATGACTATGAAGGCATCAAAACTATGAATTAGCACATGTGGAATTATATACATAACAAACAAGTGTGAAACAACTGAAAATATGTCATATTCTAGGTTCTTCAAAGTAGCCACCTTTCGCTTTGATTACTGCTTTGCACACTCTTGGCATTCTCTTGATGAGCTTCAAGAGGTAGTGGAGAGTGATGGGGTGCTGCGCCAGATGATCTGGCCTCCCCAGTCACCAGACCTGAACCCAGTCGAGATGGTTTGGGGTGAGCTGGACCGCAGAGTGAAGGCAAAAGGGCCAACAAGTGCTAAGCATCTCTGGGAACTCCTTCAAGACTGTTGGAAGACCTTTTCCGGGGAGGTCAAATAGCCCTTACTTTCAAAGTTTTCCCAATTTTTCGGCTGACATTTCTTAAAGTAATGATGGCCACTCGTTTTTCTTTACTTAGCTGCTTTTTTCTTGCCATAATACAAATTCTAACATTCTATTCAGTAGGACTATCAGCTGTGTATCCACCTGACTTCTCCTCAACGCAACTGATGGTCCCAACCCCATTTATAAGGCAAGAAATCCCACTTATTAAACCTGACAGGGCACACCTGTGAAGTGAAAACCATTTCAGGGGACTACCTCTTGAAGCTCATCAAGAGAATGCCAAGAGTGTGCAAAGCAGTAATCAAAGCAAAAGGTGGCTACTTTGAAGAACCTAGAATATGACATATTTTCAGTTGTTTCACACTTGTTTGTTATGTATATAATTCCAATAAAAAAATTGTATGAAAGCCAAGTAGCCAATGAACTCCGAGACTGTCCTGCCAGATCTGGGGCGATACAGGTACAGATAATGTTGATATCACCTTCAGTCCTATGTAACACCACAGGTATGTAACACAGTGATAAAGAGTACAGATACTATAGTAGATGTTACCTGCAGTCCTATTTAACAGCACAGATAACACAGTGATGGCTATCTGAGTACAGAAAACATAGTAGTGTTACCTGCAGTCCTTTGTAAAACCACAGATAACACTAGTGCAAATCATGTGGTAGTTTTACCTGCTGTCCTATGCAAAACCACAGATAACACTAGTGCTAATAATGTGCTAGTGTTACCTGCAGTCCTGTGTAAATCCACAGATAACACTAGTGTAGATCATGTGGCAGTGTTACCTATGTCCTTAGTGTACTTTCACACTAGCGTTTTTCTTTATCTGGCACTGAGTTCCGTCATAGGGGCTCAATACCGGAAAAGAACTGATCAGTTTTATCCCCATGTATTCTGAATGGAGAGAAATCCGTCACTGAACTGCGTTTTGGACGGAGGAACCGCTAAAAATTTTAAAAATATATATAACGGATCTGTTTCTCCGGATGACATCCGGAGAGACGGATCCTTTCTTGCAAAGCATTTGTAGGATGGATCAGCATCCGGATATGTCTACAAATGCTGTCCGTTTGCATGCAGATTGCCAGATCCAGCAGGCAGTTCCGGCGACAGAACTGCTTGCCGGATCACTCTGCTGCAAGTGTGAAAGTAGCCTTAGTATGCCTCTCACTCCATGCTGGTGGAGCTGCCTCCTCCTTCTTCTTGCCCCGCACAAAACGTCCTGATGCAGCTGCATCAAGATATAGGAACACAGTGGGCAGGGTGATGGTTACCAGTGATGGCCAGTTCGCATTGTTTGCCCGCGAACACATGCAGGCTGTCATCTTTTCTCACAAGTCCGGTGAGGCGCAGGTAAGTCCTTACCTGTGCCTGTGCGCGAGCCGGTCTGAAATCAAATGCGGTCACCGGGAGCAGGCAGTTCCGAGAACAGCCACCGGGGGCCTTCATCGGGCTGTTCTCGGAACTGCCTGCTCCCGGTGACCGACTCGCCGGACTTGTGAGAAAAGATAGCAGCCCGCATGTGTTCGCGGGCGAACAATACGAACTGGCCATCACTAATGGTGACACACACACAGAGACAGACAGACCCAGGGACAGGCACACACAGGTACAAACCCACACAGGTATAGCCTATATAGACAAACTAATAGCCCAAATAAAGTAAAACGACAAACATATAAAATATATCTAAATTTATTAAAGATGTAATCAAACAAATATAAAGGTGAAAACAACAAAATGATGTAAAAATCCCACTGGACCCCTGCAGGTCGGAGACCACACAGATATACAGACAGCCACTATAGGTATATATTGTAAATAGAATCAGGCCACTTAGTGAGGAAGCCAGTGGGTTGGCGAAACGCGTGTCGAGGTACTATTACCAGCTAGGTGGACCAGACGGCACATTGTCATGGGTAATTGATTTTTCATTGTTTGACTCTGCCCTTCTTTTTACTTTATGCTGCAGAGCTTCTGCTCAGTGCTTAGCTAAATTAGTGCCAGTAATTGATTACGGTTAATTTAACCATGATATGCAAGTATTCAGCTTTTTTTTTATACTGGTTTTGCAAGCATAACTCTGAAACATTATTAGTTGATATCTTGGGTTTATATCGCCTCTGTGCTCGGTGAACTACTATACAGTCAGGTCCATAAATATTGGGACATCAACACTATTTTAACTTTTTGGGCTCTATACACCACCACAATGTATTTGAAATGAAACGGACAAGATGTGCTTTACCTGCAGACTGTCAGCTGTAATTTGAGGGTATTTACATCCAAATCAGGTGAACGGTGCAGGAATTACAACAGTTTGCATATGTGCCTCCCACTTGTTAAGGGACCAAAAGTAATGGGACAATTGGCTTCTCAGCTGTTCCATGGCCAGGTGTGTGTTATTCCCTCATTATCCCAATTACAATGAGCAGATAAAAGGTCCAGAGTTCATTTCCAGTCTGCTATTTGCATTTGGAATCTGTTGCTGTCAACTCTCAAGATGAGATCCAAAGAGCTGTCACCATCAGTGAAGCAAGCCATCATTAGGCTGAAAAAACACAACAAACCCATCAGAGAGATAGCAAAAACATTAGGCCTGGACAAAAAAACTGTTTGGAACATTCTTCAAAAGAAGGAACGCACCGGTGAGCTCAGCAACACCAAAAGACCCGGAAGTCCACGGAAAACAACTGTGGTGGATGACCGAAGAATTATTTCCCTGGTGAAGAAAAAACCCTTCACAACAGTTGGCCAGATCAAGAACACTCGCCAGGAGGTAGGTGTATGTGTGTCAAAGTCAACAATCAAGAGAAGACTTCGCCAGAGTGAATACAGAGGGTTCACCACAAGATGTAAACCATTGGTGAGCCTCAAAAACAGGAAGGCCAGATTAGAGTTTGCCAAATGACATCTAAAAAAGCCTTCACAGTTCTAGAACAACATCCTATGGACAGATGAGACCAAGATCAACTTGTACCAGAGTGATGGGAAGAGAAGAGTATGGAGAAGGAAAGGAACTGCTCATGATCCTAAGCATACCACCCATCAGTGAAGCATGGTGGTGGTAGTGTCATGGCGTGGGCATGTATGGCTGCCAATGGAACTGGTTCTCTGATATTTATTGATGATGTGACTGCTGACAAAAGCAGCAGGATGAATTCTGAAGTGTTTTGGGCAATATTATCTGCTCATATTCAGCCAAATGCTTCAGAACTCATTGGACGGCGCTTCACAGTGCAGATGGACAATGACCCAAAGCATACTGCAAAAGCAACCAAAGAGTTTTTTAAGTGAAAGAAGTGGAATGTTCTGCAATGGCCAAGTCAATTACCGGACCTGAATCCGATTGAGCATGCATTTCACTTGCTGAAGACAAAACTGAAGGGAAAATGCCCCAAGAACAAGCAGGAACTGAAGACAGTTGCAGTAGAGGCCTGGCAGAGCATCACCAGGGATGAAACCCAGCGTCTGGTGATGTCTATGCGTTCCAGACTTCAGGCTGTGATTGACTGCAAAGGATTTGCAACCAAGTATTAAAAAGTGAAAGTTTGATTTATGATTATTATTCTGTCCCATTACTTTTGGTTCCTTAACAAGTGGGAGGCACATATGCAAACTGTTGTAATTTCTGCACCGTTCACCTGATTTGGATGTAAATACCCTCAAATTAAAGCTGACAGTCTGCAGGTAAAGCACATCTTGTTCAATTCATTTCAAATCCATTGTGGTGGTGTATAGAGCCAATAATGTTAGAATTGTGTTGATGTCCCAATATTTACGCAGAAGAGAATGCACACCGTCCACAAACACCGCCAGCGGAGCACCAATAATCTAGAGAAAGAAAAGAGATTGTATATAAGCAATAAGACATATATACAATCTCTTTTCTTTCTCTAGATTATTGGTGCTCCGCTGGCGGTGTTTGTGGACGGTGTGCGTCCTCTTCTGCGTCTCTGTGTTAGGATTATGGTGATGGGAGAGATCCTTGGGCGCATCTACATTGGTTATGTTATACAATATGTGGGTCAACTATAGTTACATTGTTTGTTTGGAGTGGTGTTTTTTTTCTCTTTTTACTTTACTCATAGACTGAAGGGTCGGTTGTTGGGTTTGGGACCTGTGGCATGGACGTGTCTCTGATCCCATACCCTCAATGGACCTGGGGTCTTTGCCGTGAGAGCGGTGTGACCCTTTGGCCCCCGTCCTGTTGTCTTATAATATGAGTATGGCACAGGTCATGAAGGTGTTCTTCCCAGTGCTGACATACTCTAATAAGCCACGTTCACTCCGTTCTTTGAAATACATATACAGTGACCCGATGGGGAGCTCATTGGTTTCCTTCTACCCACTTATTTCTATGTTGCTGTGCCCGTTATGTTTCTCTCCCCTCGTCTATATTTCTTCCCCCTCCCCCTGCCGATCCTTGTGCCCTAGTGTCCGTGTCTGTCCTTTGTTTGGGGCGGACCTCTGCGCACTTTGCTGGGCTTGCTGTTGCCGGGACAGCAATGTTTGCATTGTTGCCTGGCGACGCACGTCCGGCTTCGTGGGCGGGGTTCTACCTGGCGCATCCTCTCGATGGGTCACGTGACGATCGCTCTGGTCATGTGGTTTCACATCTCCATGGTGACGACGCTTGGCTCCTCTCCTGGTGGCGTCGCTCTTGTGACGTGACGGGGACTCTGGGCATGCGTGGTTCGGCGGTGAGGACGCGGATTTTGGTGCTCCTGTCCATGCGCCGCGGTGTGAGTTGTTTTTAATCTTAATGAATTATTCACCTTCTTTATGTACACAGGTGATATGACACTATGCTGATGAACTTGATATTGGTCAATTAACTCACAATTATGTTGTCACTATGATTAATACGCGTGTGTACACTGCATTGTACTATGTAGAACATTATGTTATGTAAGCTATTAGGTCATATAAATCACGTGAGTTTTTATATACTATATAATGTATTATCCACGTTATTACACTCAGTATTGAATAATTGTCACTTTTATTGTTTGCTATGTATTGTGGGTACATATACCAGTGTATGACACCATGTGATATGCTTGAGAAAGACCGCATTGAGACGGTTGAAACGTTGCACAGAGGGGAATAAAGGATCCACTTTTTTATTTCATTTGGAGTGCTGCCTCATCTTTGGATACTATATATATATATATATATATATATATATATATATATACACTGCTCAAAAAAATAAAGGGAACACTTAAACAACACAATGTAACTCCAAGTCAATCACACTTCTGTGAAATCAAACTGTCCACTTAGGAAGCAACACTGAGTGACAATCAATTTCACATGCTGTTGTGCAAATGGGATAGACAACAGGTGGAAATTATAGGCAATTAGCAAGACACCCCCAATAAAGGAGTGGTTCTGCAGGTGGTGACCACAGACCGCTTCTCAGTTCCTATGCTTCCTGGCTGATGTTTTGGTCACTTTTGAATGCTGGCGGTGCTTTCACTCTAGTGGTAGCATGAGACGGAGTCTACAACCCACACAAGTGGCTCAGGTAGTGCAGCTTATCCAGGATGGCACATCAATGCGAGCTGTGGCAAGAAGGTTTGCTGTGTCTGTCAGCGTAGTGTCCAGAGCATGGAGGCGCTACCAGGAGACAGGCCAGTACATCAGGAGACGTGGAGGAGGCCGTAGGAGGGCAACAACCCAGCAGCAGGACCGCTACCTCCGCCTTTGTGCAAGGAGGAACAGGAGGAGTACTGCCAGAGACCTGCAAAATGACCTCCAGCAGGCCACAAATGTGTATGTGTCTGCTCAAACGGTCAGAAACAGACTCCATGAGGGTGATATGAGGGCCCGACATCCACAGGTGGGGGTTGTGCTTACAGCCCAACACCGTGCAGGAAGTTTGGCATTTGCCAGAGAACACCAAGATTGGCAAATTCGCCACTGGTGCCCTGTGCTCTTCACAGATGAAAGCAGGTTCACACTGAGCACATGTGACAGACTTGACAGAGTCTGGAGACGCCGTGGAGAACGTTCTGCTGCCTGCAACATCCTCCAGCATGACCGGTTTGGCATTGGGTCAGTAATGGTGTGGGGTGGCATTTCTTTGGAGGGCCGCACAGCCCTCCATGTGCTCGCCAGAGGTAGCCTGACTGCCATTAGGTACCGAGATGAGATCCTCAGACCCCTTGTGAGACCATATGCTGGTGCGGTTGGCCCTGGGTTCCTCCTAATGCAAGACAATGCTAGACCTCATGTGGCTGGAGTGTGTCAGCAGTTCCTGCAAGACGAAGACATTGATGCTATGGACTGGCCCACCCATTCCCCAGACCTGAATCCAATTGAGCACATCTGGGACATCATGTCTCGCTCTATCCACCAACGTCACGTTGCACCACAGACTGTCCAGGAGTTGGCAGATGCTTTAGTCCAGGTCTGGGAGGAGATCCCTCAGGAGACCGTCCGCCACCTCATCAGGAGCATGCACAGGCGTTTTAGGGAGGTCATACAGGCACGTGGAGGCCACACACACTACTGAGCCTCATTTTGACTTGTTTTAAGGACATTACATCAAAGTTGGATCAGCCTGTAGTGTGTTTTTCCACTTTAATTTTGAGTGTGACTCCAAATCCAGACCTCCGTGGGTTGAAAAATTTGATTTCCATTTTTAAATTTTTGTGTGATTTTGTTGTCAGCACATTCAACTATGTAAAGAACAAAGTATTTCAGAAGAATATATAGAATACTGGAAGACTGGCACTCTCAACACGTGGAGTCGTATGGTTTAAGTGCAGGTCACAAAATTTATTATTAAGTACATAAAAGGTTAAAAATGATAAAATGAGAAAGTGCATACATTAACAATGAGTTATCGCAATGTGGTGCCAATGATGACAAGCAATATCAGAGTCATAAATTCACTTCTTCTGTATTGTAAGTCCTTTTTTATTATAATTTATATAATATCCATAAACAAGGATAAAATAGGAAAAAAAGGAAAAAGATCCTCCTTCTTACTCTCCTTAACGGAAGAAGGTCCAATAATATAGATATTCCAGTTGTAGTGAGCTTTGGGTGTAATATTTCTTTTGTACCTTAAGCAGACTTTATAATTTGACAATTTAAGATATATCTGGTAACAACCCACCTTGTGGGCCTACCTTTATATCGATCAGTCACTCTGTTATTTCACAGTATGTTTGATAACAACCCACTATGTGGGCTTACCTCTCCTTCGTGTCGGTCAGTCACTCGGATATTCTGGGGCCTGCAAAGTAGAAGGAGCACATACATAAGAGTATAAAAACCAACTAAACATGGAGAAGGGTCATTGCCACTGAAGAAGGGGAGAGGTGTCCTCGAAACGTGTTTGGTTTCCAGTGATCCGATCAAAGATCTAAATATGACCCATCTATAAGAAGATATTCTCTACATCTTATGGAACAACAGTGCACTGTAAATTCAACCGGCCGCAACAAAGTCTGAGCTATAGAAAGCCGGAAGAAAATTATCAACGAACAAAACCCTAGTGCCGATACGTCACTTCCGGAGCGACGAACTCGTCTCTGAATCCACGTGGGACGCTGACCAAGCAATAGCCGGGACGCCGGCTTTCAGCAGGCCCCAGAATATCCGAGTGACTGACCGACACGAAGGAGAGGTAAGCCCACATAGTGGGTTGTTATCAAACATACTGTGAAATAACAGAGTGACTGATCGATATAAAGGTAGGCCCACAAGGTCGTGCACTCCAGTACAGCCGGACTAGAGCGCAGCCTAAGGGGAGGCTGTCATGATAGGTTTAGGGGACGAGGGGACGGCGGATTTAGTAAGCTGGTGGGGTAAGGGCAAGAAAAGGTTAAGTCAGAAAGGGGGGCCGGGTTAGGTGAGGGGGGGAGCGTTAGGTTTTTAAGGGGGGGAGAAGCAGGAAAGTTAGGCGCTATTTTTAGTCAGGAGAAAATGTGGAAGGTGCGCACACGTACTGGTGATGGAGGCCATCCTCAATAGGTAGCAGGAGGCGGCGGAATCGAGGGGTCCAGAGTGGCTGGAAGCGCAGGTCGTGGGCCTGCTTGGTGGGGAGGCTGTGGGCATAGTCAGCTCAGCGCCGAAGGGCAGACGGCGCACCTTAGCCCAAGCGAAACCCCACGGGCTCGGCGCCAAATTGGGGCAGCCTCCCGGCGTGGGAGGAATCCCGCTCTACGGCGGAGCTCAGCGCAGGGCTGAGAGGGATCTGGACTGGGACCTGCGGGATCTCTCCCCTCACTGGGGGATGGGAGGTCTGCGCGGCGAGGGAGTGTGCAGCAGAGCGGGCACGAGGCTGGGCTGGTTGCTGGCCTGCAGGGGCCCAGGCCTTGGGAGACGGCTAGGAGGGCGGCGAGCGCTGGCAGGCAGCAAGAAGAGGAGCCATCATAACCGTTGTCGTGCGCACCCAGCACCGTGGAGGCTACAGTGGAGACGGCGCAGGAGAAGGAGGCCTTGCTGAGGATGGATCTGCTGGATTCAGGAGTGACGGCTGCGGGGTTCACAGCACGCGGGCAGCCAGGTAAGACCTCTGTGGGACCCTTGTGTGCGGTAGTTAGTGCCCCTGGGGGGGTGGGGGCAGGGGGGAGCCAGAGGGAGCTAGTTGGAGGGCTGAGTCAATTGTTGGGGAGCCTGGCGGGTTGGGTTGCGGGTCTTGGGGGAGCGGGGTTGTCCCCGTTGCTGGCCTGGGGGTAGGGGGGGGGCCCTGCGGTGCCGAGGCAAGAGGGGTTGGGGGTTGCCAGCGCACAGGTGCGGGGGGGGGGGGGAGTCAGTGTCGGTGCAGACACAGGCGGGGGGCGAGGATGAGCGGCGGAGGGTAGATGACTCGGCTCAAGGTGAGGTGTATGTC
Organism: Bufo bufo; assembly: GCF_905171765.1. Classification (NCBI taxonomy): domain Eukaryota; kingdom Metazoa; phylum Chordata; class Amphibia; order Anura; family Bufonidae; genus Bufo; species Bufo bufo. The sequence continues at coordinate 369,651,043 of NC_053389.1, forward strand.
TGTTTTGAGGGCCCATTAGGGGCGCATTTAAAAATGGATGTGAGGGAGCGGATTTGAAAGGGGGAGTATATTGAGATCTTTTCTTTGTTGCCGTTGGAGAGATTTCAGTTGGATAGGGCGCGGCGGGACGAGGGGAAGAAGGAGGAGGACGAGAAACGCAGATATCGGCTGATTCCGCGTACCTTTTCTAACTGGTTGGGGAAAAAACGCCGGAGTGCTGCTCCGCGCTTTTTTGTTATATGGATGCAATTGGGGAGGCGTATCGGGTGTACGGGGGCGTGGGCTGACTTCGTTATGATGAGCAATTTAGACAGAGGAAGGCGGTCCGCCCGAATATACGGTGGGACCATAAGGATATTGGTTTGTGGATGCGGGTGACGGCGCTTGGGTGGCAGGGGCAGTCCTTTCGGGGGGAAGCAGGTGGTGGGGCGGGACAGTCTGGGTTGTCAACGGCTGCGGCGAAGGGTCTGTGCTTCCTTTTCAATGAAGGGAGCTGCAAGTTCGGAGCGAAGTGCAAGTTCAAGCACGAGTGCACTTCTTGTGGGGGGGCCCATGGGGCGTCCAGATGTTTTCGTGGGGGTAGGCCGAGGGGAGGGGATCCTGGTGGAAAAGGGTTTGGCGCCGGTACGGGTGGGAAGGATGGAGCCGTATTTAAATAGGTATCCGGTTCGGTCGGCAGCTCAGTTATTGTTAGAGGGTTTTGAATTTGGTTTTCGTATCCCGTCGGACGCCGGCCCGACTCCTTTTACGGGGAGGAACTTGCGTTCGGCGGGGAAGCATGCGGAAGTTGTGTCAGAGAAGCTGGCAAAGGAGGTGTTGTTGGGGCGTATGGATGGTCCGTTTGTGTCCCCGCCGTTTGCGGTTTTTAAAGTTTCGCCATTGGGGGTGGTGCTGAAGAAGGAGCCGAATAAGTTTCGGCTGATCCACCACTTGTCATTTCCGAGAGGGGCGTCGGTCAATGAGGGTATTGATCCTGAACTGTGTTCGGTGGTCTATACCTCATTTAATGCGGCTGTGGAGTGGGTGCGGCGTTTGGGCCCGGGTACTCTGTTGGCAAAGAGGGACATCGAGGTGGCTTTTAGGCTGTTCCCGGTACACCCGGAGAGCTTACATCTATTGGGGTGTTATTGGGATGGGGGGGTTTTACGTGGATCGGTGTCATGCGCGTATTTTGAGGCTTTCAGTTCCTTCTTGGAGTGGGTAGTGGTGGACGTTTCGGGTTGTAAGTCAGTCATTCACTACCTGGATGATTTCTTGTGTTTAGGTCCAGCGGGTTCGCGGGTGTGTCAGCTGTCGCTTTCTACTTTACAGTCGGTGTTTGCGTCTTTTGGGGTGCCGCTGGCGGAAGGGAAGACGGTTGGGCCCACGACAGAGTTGAGTTTTTTGGGGATTGTTTTGGACACGGTGGCTATGGAGTGTAGGTTGCCGGAGGATAAGTTGTGCTATTTGAGGGCGGAGGTTGGTAAGGCGGGTAGGTCAGTTAAGATTCGTTTGTGGGATTTACAATCGTTGTTGGGGAAGTTGAATTTTGCGTGTCGCATTATGCCCATGGGATGCATTTTTTGTAGGCGGTTGGCGGCAGCGACCGTGAGAGTGACTGCTGCGCATCATTTTATTAGGTTGGGGCGTGAGCTGCGATGGGATATAGATGTGTGGGCTCAGTTTTTGGCGGAATTCAACGGGAGGGCGTTAGTGTTGGGGAGCGCCGTGGATAATGTGGACTTTGATCTGTTCTCTGATGCGGCGGGGGGGTTGGTTTCGGGGTCTATTGCAACGGGCAGTGGTGTGCGGACCGCTGGCCTGAGTCATGGGGGGAAAAAGGTTGGGTTTGGAATGTAGCATTGTTGGAGCTTTTCCCTATAGTGTTAGCATTGGAATTGTGGGGGGATAGGTTTCGCAATCAAAAGGTAAGGTTTCATTGTGACAACATGGGGGTGGTGCAGTTTATTAATAGCTTGTCGGCTTCGTCCCCTCCGGTGGTTAGGTTGTTGCAGTATATGGTTTTGCGTTGTTTAGCATTAAATGTGTGGGTGGTGGCGGTTTATGTGCCAGGGGTCTCTAACGGTATTGCGGATGCTCTTTCTCGTTCGCAGTGGGAGCGGTTTCGGCAGTTGCCGCCAGGTGCGGAGGTCACCGGGTTGGAGTGTCCGGGGATGCTGTGGGAGATCTTGGAGGTACTGTGAGTAGGTTATTCAGGGCTTCTCTGTCGGATGGCACGTGGGCGGCATATGAGGGAGCTTGGGACAGTTCGGTGAGTCGGTGTGGCATGCTTGGTGTAGGGGTGGATGCGGGTGAAGTGCCCTTGGTGTTGTTTTTGGGGCAAAAAAAGGAAGAAGGGTGGTCAGTGGCTCCGGTGAATAGGTGCATGTTGGGTTTAGCCTTTGGATTCAAATGGGGTTTCTTAGCCTGTACAAAGACTTTTATGGTGCGGCAGGTGTTCAAGGGTTGGCGTCGGGGTGGGCGGACGGAGGACAGGCGGTTACCAGTCTCGTTTGAGTTGTTGTTGGATCTTGGGGGTCGGTTGGAGGTGGTCAGTGGCGGAGGTGAGATTGTTTAAGGCGGCGTTTTCACTGGCGTTTTTTGGGGCGTTTAGGTTGGGGGAGTTTGTTAGTAGGAGTGTGGGTTGTGCTGGGGGGTTAAGGGACCAGGATGTGCAGGTATTGCATGACAGGGTGGTGGTATGGTTGCGCAAGTCTAAGATGGATCAGGAGGGGCGAGGGTGTAGCATTTGTCTGTTCGAGGTACCGGGCTGCGTAATGTGTCCGGTAGTATGTTTAAGGGAGTATAGGGATGGTAGGGGGGCAGGGGCGGTCCCGTTTTTGAGGCATGCGGTCGTTTTTGTCCAGATTCCAGTTCGTGGCGGTATTGAAGAGATGTTTGGGTGAGTTGGGGGTGGATCCGAGGTGTTATACGGGTCACTCCTTTCGGATTGGAGCGGCAACGGAAGCAGCTCGTCTGGGTATGAGCGAGGAGGTTATTAAGAGGATTGGGAGGTGGGAGTCAGGTAGATTTCGTTCGTATGTGCGTTTGGGCCGGCGGTGGTTTTTTGAGGATTGTTTAGTATTAACGCGGTTGTTTTGCTTGTTTCGTTTCAGGTGTTCCCCCGGCGCTGGCGTGGATTATCGGGCATTCATTTGTTTTATGGGGAGCGTTGAGGGCGGATGTGAGGCCAAACGGTCATCAGTTGGGCTTCGATAGGGAGGTGGCGGCCGTCCGGTGGCTGGGTTATCGAGGTATGTTGTGGGGGGGAGTTTTGAGGGTTGTTCATCGCTTTGTTCAGCTGGACAGGCCTCCAGATGTATTGGTGCTGCATGCTGGAGGGAACGACTTTGGTATAAAGCCGGTGAGAGAGCTAATCCGGGACATTAAGTTTGACCTGTTACGTTTGTGGTCGTTGTTTCCTAGAATGGTAGTGGTGTGGTCGGATATAGTGCCCAGACGGCGATGGCGGGAGGCGCGATCGGTGGAGAGGATCAACAAGGCCCGGATTAAAGTTAACAGGGCGGTTGGAAAATTTGTGGCGCGGAATGGGGCGGCATTTTGATTTGAAGCCTAGAGTCGGTGAATTTTGGAGGGCAGACGGGGTACACCTCAATGCAGTGGGCTTTGAACTGTGGTCATTGGGTCTGCAAGGTGGGATCAAGTGAGCCTTGGGGGTGTGGAGGGCCACGCAAGCTTGAGGTTGTAGGTCAAGTTGCGCGTCGGTGGCGGTAGGAGGTCCTGTAAGACGGTGGTAGGGCTTGGTGTTTGTGGATGGGAGGGCCTCAATTGGTGGGGCTGGACTCCCAGGTGTGGAAAGTAAGTGGGTTTCAGTGGGGTGACCATCACTCGGTGTCTCCGAGCTGGAGTGATACGGCTGGAGGCAAGGTGGCTTAACCGGGTGTTTGGGGCATCAGCTGGAACCGGGGCTTCTAGGACCTCCTTCGTCAGGTCTAGGTATTATGTATATATATACAGTACAGACCAAAAGTTTGGACACACCTTCTCATTCAAAGAGTTTTCTTTATTTTCATGACTATGAAAATTGTAGATTCACACTGAAGGCATCAAAACTATAGCATCCACACATGTGTAATTATATACATAACAAACAAGTGTGAAACAACTGAAAATATGTAATATTCTAGGTTCTTCAAAGTAGCCACCTTTTGCTTTGATTACTGCTTTGCACACTCTTGGCATTCTCTTGATGAGCTTCAAGAGGTAGTCCCCTGAAATGGTTTTCACTTCACAGATGTGCCCTGTCAGGTTTAATAAGTGGGATTTCTTGCCTTATAAATGGGGTTGGGACCATCAGTTGCGTTGAGGAGAAGTCAGGTGGATACACAGCTGATAGTCCTACTGAATGGCCTGTTCGAATTTGTATTATGGCAAGAAAAAAGCAGCTAAGTAAAGAAAAACGAGTGGCCATCATTACTTTAAGAAATGAAGGTCAGTCAGTCAGCCGAAAAATTGGGAAAACATTGAAAGTAAGGGCTATTTGACCATGAAGGAGAGTGATGGGGTGCTGCGCCAGATGACCTGGCCTCCACAGTCACCGGACCTGAACCCAATCAAGATGGTTTGGGGTGAGCTGGACCGCAGAGTGAAGGCAAAAGGGCCAACAAGTGCTAAGCATCTCTGGGAACTCCTTCAAGACTGTTGGAAGACCATTTCAGGGGACTACCTCTTGAAGCTCATCAAGAGAATGTCAAGAGTGTGCAAAGCAGTAATCAAAGCAAAAGGTGGCTACTTTGAAGAACCTAGAATATGACATATTTTCAGTTGTTTCACACTTGTTTGTTATGTATATAATTCCACATGTGTTAATTCATAGTTTTGATGCCTTCATAGTCATGAAAATAAAGAAAACTCTTTGGTCAAACTTTTGGTCTGTACTATATATGTTTATATATTTATATTGGATTTTATGTTATGTTTGTATCAATAAAAGGCTGCTGTGGCCATTTAATTCCAATATAAAGCTCCGTGTCATTCTTGGTGGGGTTTAGGTTATGGGCAAGGTAAAACGAGCATAGGGCTATGGGGAGGGAATAGAGGACCCGAGGTAATTCCCCAATAACCTTATCATGTAGCCTGTGTTGCTTCATGGGCTGATTTTAATTAGCATGAGTACTTAGTTTGCTCAGCATGCATGCTGGTATTTATAGTCCCTGGATTTAATGGAGGCCATTTTGGCACCATAATGAACCAAAAGGGGCCTAGCATGCATGTGGGACCTACACTTCCTGAATTTCATGGTCGCTGTTATGACATTCAAGAGGTGAGCTTTAGTGTTAGGGCCCGTCTTATAGAGATCGCCTTGGCGTGCGGCAGACGGGCTCCAATAATTTTGTACAAAAAGTATTTGCTAAGCATCTCTAAGTTATTAGCATAGCATTGCAATATAATATACCTTTGTACTTTATTTGGTTTGTAGAGTGCTGTTGCACTATGTGTTTGAACTTCAAAATAGGTGAGTATCATTTTTATTTGAATAAATGCACCACCAAATCCACCAACGATTTTACATTAGATTACAATAATGGAATTCAGGATGAACTCCTTTATGGAATGGAGCATAGGGGGAAGACCTTATGGAGTGGAAGGACACAGAGGGGATGCCATTATGGAATGGAGGGACACAGAGGGGACGCCATTATAGAATGGAGGGACACAGAGGGGACACCATTATAGAATGGAGGGACACAGAGGGGACGCCATTATAGAATGGAGGGACACAGAGGGGATGACATTCTGAAGTCTAGGGATACAGGGGACGCCATTATGGAGTGAAAGGACACAGAGTGGAGGACATTATGAAGTAGAGGGACAACAGGGATGCAATGTCCCTCCATTCTCTCAACATCATAATGTCCTCCCCTCTGTGTCCCCTCACTCCATAATGGCGTCCATGTATCACTACACTTCAGAATGTCATCCCCTATGTGTCCCTCCATTCAATGTCACTCTCCTATATGTCCCTCCATTCAATGTCACCCCCTCTATGTCCCTCCATTCAATGTCACCCCCTTCTATGTCCCTCCATTCAATGTCACCCCCTTCTATGTCCCTCCATTCAATGTCACCCCCTCTATGTCCCTCCATTCAATGTCACCCCCCCTCTATGTCCCTCCATTCAATGTCACCCCCCTCTATGTCCCTCCAATTAATAATGCAGCAGCCACTATGAACACAACCAGAACTGAGCAGCCATAAATCCCCCACAGCTCCATTGCTGTAGTCCAGAGTCTTACCCCATCCTGCCTCATGTCCTCTGCTCCTACCCCTCTCTGCTCCTGCAGATGAAGGCACAAAGGAATAGCGCGGCCGCCCGGCGCTGATCTTTATTTCTTTGAGCTGCGTCCAAAACGGAGCTGTGCATGCGATGGATTTCACACGTTGGCATACCCACACTACATAAAAAAAAATTAAAATACAGAAAAACCAAATTTAGTAAAGAAATATAGCTTTATTGTGAACGTAATGTTTATTTTAAAATAAACTTCAAATCAACAGGCATAAAATAAGAAAAATTTGAATAATAATGTTAGATTTAATTTACTTGACAAAAATGTTTATTTTCTAAAGAGATGCCTCCAGTTGTGCCCCCAGGTAAAATAATGTCCCCTTTAGTGCCCCTAAGAATAATACTGTGTCATTAGTGCCCCTAGGAAAAATAATGCCCCCATTAGTGCCCCACCAGTAAGAATAATGCCTCCAGTTGTGCCCCAAGGTAAAATAATGCCCCCTTTAGTGCCCCTAAGAATAATACTGGCTCATTAGTGCCCCCAGGAAAAATAATGCCATTTAGTGCCCCCAAGAAAAATAATGCCCCCATTAGTGCCCCCCCAGGAAGAATAATGCCTCCAGTTGTGCCAGGTAAAATAATGCCCACTTTAGTGCCCCCCCAGTTAGAATAATGCCTCCAGTTGTGCCAGGTAAAATAATGCCCCCTTTAGTGCCCCACCTGTTAGAATAATGCCTCTAGTTGTGACAAGTAAAATAATGCCCCCTTTAGTGCCCCCCCAGTTAGAATTATGCCTCCTGTTATGCCCCCATGTAAAATAATGCCCCCTTTAGTGCCCCCCCAGTTAGAATGATGCCTCCTGTTATGCCCCCATGTAAAATAATGCCCCATTTAGTGCCCCCCCAGTTAGAATGATGCCTCATTTTATGCCCCCATGTAAAATAATGCCCCCTTTAGTGCCCCCCCAGTTAGAATGATGCCTCCTGTTATGCCCCCATGTAAAATAATGCCCCCATTAGTGCCCCCCCCCCCAGTTAGAATGATGCCCCCCCCCCCATTGATGATGCTCTTATTATTGAATTGGTGGGGCATTTACAAATAATATTTACCCATGTCCTGCGCTGGCTGTTCTAAAGACGTCCGACTCCTTTCTTCATCCACCGAAGTGTTCGGGCGCCCGCGCATGCGCAGAAGTATCTTCCTTTGTTTGTAGCTGCGGCACGAAGTATACTTGATCTGCGCATGCGCGGCCGCCCGATGTGCGCGTTCACATCTTCTAATGCAGGCCAGCCACTAGATCACCAAGGTAAGCGGTGCGCAGGCGAGGCCCATGGATGCGGCCGGCGATAGGTGGCCGTATCCATGGGCAGCGAGTATAAACAACCATATCTGGTTTTTCATTTTTATAAAAAAACTATATGATTTAGAAAAAGGAGTATATTTAGGAAAAGCCTAAGGGGGGGTGGGGGGGATGAAAGATGATTACAAAGATGATAATACCCCTTTAATGAACACCTAGATGGCGAACTGTCATTTTGTTTATGTGTAAATAAACACTGAACTGTTTAAATTAAAGACTCTGTTTTTGCCTCTGTACTGCGTTCGCTAATCTGCCTACCAGAGCGAATCCCAACAATATATATAAATTCTCATGTAACTGCTGCAAAAAGAAGTCAAATTATTTGCTGCCTTTGCTGATACTGCATTCCTGCAGTTGGCTTCAGTGTTTCCATTCTCACTTATATCAATGGAAAAAAATGGCGAGAGAGAGAGAAGGTGATCATAGGGTTAGTGTGTAAGGAATCTCAATCCCTGGAGGGATGTGTATGCACACACCTATATTAGAGTGGTGAGTGCGTTGGAGAAGTAGGGTTTGTAGGTGGAGATGATGAGGTCGCTGGAGTCAGTGCCAATACCCTTGAATAGAATCCTCCAGTCGAGAAATTGCCGGTGGAATATCACAAGAATAGAGGGGTCAGTAGGGGAGGTATCCCCATTGGGTTCCACCCAACTCGACTGCTTGAGGCAGGCACAGGGGATGACCAGCAGATAAATAAAAGGAACTTTATTAGTAAGTAAAAAGCAGACGTGTTTTCGGGGTCCTAGGACCCCTTTATAAAGTTTTTTCGATGATTGGATAAGTTAGGCATTAGTATCGCAGTCAGGAATAATTGCACTGTTTGTTATTATGAAGTGACTGATGGTAAGGGCTTCTGTGCACACTGCAGAGCATGGTAAGAGGCAGTACAGCTGCTTGGTGCTGCTGTAATACATCTTATTGTTAGAAATTGTCTCCCATCCCCCTGTCTCTGGCACTTATCAGTCACCTATAATTCACTGCTAAAATCCATCATGCAAGATACATTTTCATCTCTCTGAGATATCAGTCTACATGTTGCTCATTGAATGTTACTGACAGGGGCATGGGAGGTATATGAGTGAGCTGTTAGAGAGAGACAGAGGTTCAGGCACACAAAGATGCCTTTGACCTGTCTCTTGTAGTCTTGTAGGGTTTCCATCTTACCACAATGCTTGATTCACAGCTATACTACTCAGTATTTCTGAATAATGTCTTCTATGCTTATTCTTCATCTGAAGGTGTGCTAAAGAGAGATGAGGGAGCTGGATCTCCTCTTCTCTTTGTGCACTGTGTGTGGTAGACATTGTAGTGGCTGGTCACGACCCATTAAGCGCAGAAAAACTGAGAATTAGAAGTAAGGCCTGCAGAAGGAAAAACTGGGAAAACATGCAATACAAGTTATATAATGACCAGATATGGTGTTATTCCTCATGTACACACAAATCAGCTTACTCTGAATATAAAGTCGTCTGGTATACTTTAACTTTTCCAACTGCATGGAGTTTGTTTATGCATAGAGTGTGTGTGTATTGTGACAGGACCAGGGGGAAAGTGGTAGAAGGAGTCTACATTTCACCTAGGTTCCTGTCCTATACGTTCTAAAAAGCAGCCAGGGAATTGACAGCAAGGAAAACTAGGTTTACTCTTTGCAAGGGTTTTGTTAAAAACCTGGTTAGAAGGGCCTGGCTGCTTGGAGCAGGGAGAGTTGGGTGGGTCCCTGCTCCAATTAGCCACTCCAGGTATTCAGGGTAACTGTGGCTAATCACCTTGGAACCTGAGTGTGCTATAAAAGGGCAAACAGCTCACTAGCTGATCTCTCTGCTCCTGGGAAGAACCCTTATGTGTGAGTAAAAACAACAGTGTGTTTTGTTGATGGAGCTGGGCACATGCTCAGTTTCATGTAGTTAGGGACTACTGCCTGTCTAGAAGTAGTGGCCAGACGGCCAGGTATTTCATTTGTTTTGAACTGTTTTGTTTAATTCTTTTTCTGCAAAAGTCAATAAAACTGGCTGAGGCCAGTTGCACCATACTTGCTTGGACTGGACTGTGTTTTATGTGCCTATAGCGCCCGTCTATCCCAGGAGACGGCGGTCCCGTGAGCTAATCCCGCTACAGTATATATACACTTACCTAAAGAATTATTAGGAACACCTGTTCTATTTCTCATTAATGCAATTATCTAGTCAACCAATCACATGGCAGTTGCTTCAATGCATTTAGGGGTGTGGTCCTGGTCAAGACAATCTCCTGAACTCAAAACTGAATGTCAGAATGGGAAAGAAAGGTGATTTAAGCAATTTTGAGCGTGGCATGGTTGTTGTTGCCAGACGGGCCGGTCTGAGTATTTCACAATCTGCTCAATTACTGGGATTTTCACGCACAACCATTTCTAGGGTTTACAAAGAATGGTATGAAAAGGGAAAAACATCCAGTATGCGGCAGTCCTGTGGGCAAAAATGCCTTGTGGATACTAGAGGTCAGAGGAGAATGGGCCGACTGATTCAAGCTGATAGAAGAGCAACGTTGACTGAAATAACCACTCGTTACAACCGAGGTATGCAGCAAAGCATTTGGGAAGCCACAACACGCACAACCTTGAGGCGGATGGGCTACAACAGCAGAAGACCCCACCGGGTACCACTCATCTCCACTACAAATAGGAAAAAGAGGCTGCAATTTGCACGAGCTCACCAAAATTGGACTGTTGAAGATTGGAAAAATGTTGCCTGGTCTGATGAGTCTCGATTTCTGTTGAGACATTCAAATGGTAGAGTCCGAATTTGGCGTAAACAGAATGAGAACATGTATCCATCCTCTGATGGCTACTTCCAGCAGGATAATGCACCATGTCACAAAGCTCGAATCATTTCAAATTGGTTTCTTGAACATGACAATGAGTTTACTGTACTAAAATGGCCCCCACAGTCACCAGATCTCAACCCAATAGAGCATCTTTGGGATGTGGTGGAACGGGAGCTTCGTGCCCTGGATGTGCATCCTTCAAATCTCCATCAACTGCAAGATGCTATCCTATCAATATGGGCCAACATTTCTAAAGAATTCTATTAGCACCTTGTTGAATCAATGCCACGTAGAATTAAGGCAGTTCTGAAGGCAAAAGGGGGTCCAACACCGTATTAGTATGGTGTTCCTAATAATTCTTTAGGTGTGTGTGTGTGTGTGTGTGTGTGTGTGTGTGTATATATATATATATATATATATATAGAAAAATAATGGCGGCACTGGAAAAACACAAGGAGGGTGCTAAGTCCAGGGATGTAGCAGTTTACCCCGTCTGATAGAGATGAAAAACGGACAGCACTCCAAGTAAAAGATAGTGGTGTTTATTCACCCATGTGGATGGCAACGTTTCAGCTCATACAAGAGCCTTTTTGAAGCTTGAAAAAGGCTCTTGTATGAGCTGAAACGTTGCCATCCACATGGGTGAATAAACACCACTATCTTTTACTTGGAGTGCTGTCTGTTTTCATATATATATATATGTGTTTTTCCTCGCAAAATTATCAGCATAACATAGTAACATAGTTTATGAGGCCAAAAAGACATCTGTCATCTAGTTCTATCCTGCAAGTTGATCAAGAGAAAGGCAAACAAATAAAACTGTGAGGTAGAATCCAATTTTCCCCCACTTCCCAACTTCAATAAGACAATAAGAATAACTCCCTGGATCAATTACCCCTCTCTAGTGACTATAACCTGTAATATTAATACACCCCAGAAATACATCCAGGCCCCTCTTGAACTCTTTTAGTGAACTCACCATCACCACCTCCTCAGGCAGAGAGTTCCATAGTCTCACTGCTCTTACCGTAAATAAACCTCTTCTATGTTTGTGTAGAAACTTTCTTTCCTCCAGACTGAGAGGATGTCCCCTCGTCACAGTCACAGTCCTGGGGATAAATAGATGATGGGAGAGATCTCTGTACAGACCCCTGATATATTTATACATAATTATTAGATCTCCCCTTTTTTCTAAAGTGAATAACCCTAATTTTGATAATCTTTCACGGTACTGTAGTCCACTAGTGATGAGCGAGCATGCTCGGCCGAACACCGGTTCGGCTCAAGCATCGCTATGCTCGGCACATGGCGGTACTTGGCCGAGTACCGCATGTGCTCGAGTGCCATGCTCGAGTCTCCTCCCCGCATGTTTTGCGGCTGCTAAGTACTACCATCACTGTAATGCCAGTAGCCATGTTGGCTGCTAGCATTACAGTGATTGGCTGGCTGAAACGCGTTATTGGGTGCTATATAGCAGTGTTTCCCAACCAGTGTTCCTCCAGCTGTTGCAAAACTACACCTCTCAGCATTCTGGGAGTTGTAGTTTTGCAACAGCTGGAGGCACACTGGTTGGGAAACACTGCTATATAGCACCCAATGACACTTGCTCGGATCAGTCATAGTCAGAGAGAGCAGAGGGTAGGAAGGGAAAGGTAGTATAGGAAGCGAAATTCTCAGTTATTATTCGCAGAAAGCTTTTCAAAGACCCCAAAGTCCTTTTAAGGACAACTTTGTGTGTGTTTGACAGCAGCAAGATATTTTTCTTTAATACCTTTTAGTGACATATACTGTACAGCATCTGCAGACTGTCTTTTTGCGTAAATTCAAATAATCAGCACCACGTTTATTGTCTATAGTGTGCGTTTAAAACACATCCGTGACATATACAGTACTCCATCCGAAAAACTGTTTCTTTAGCGTAAATTTAAATAATCAGGGGACAGTCCTCATCTACTGTCTCTGTAGTGTGTGTGTGTGATACACATCCGTGACATATACAGTACTCCATCTGAAAACTGTCTCTTTAGCGTAAATTTAAATAATCTGGGCCTAATCTAGTGTCCATATTCTGTGGGTTTCTGTGACATATACTGTCCTGCATCCGAAAACTGAGTTTGTATTGCAAATTCCAAAAATCTGGGCCTAATCTAGTGTCCATAGTGTGTTGTTTTCTGTGACGTATACAGTACGCCATCCGAAAACTGTAAACTGTTTCTTTAGCGTAAATTTAAATAATCAGGGGCCAGTCCTCATCTACTATCTCTGTAGTGTGTGCCTGTAATACACATCCGTGACATATACAGTACTCCATCCGAAAACTGTTTCTTTAGCGTAAATTCCACTAATCTGTGTCCATAGTGAGTTGTTTTCTGTGACATATACAGTACGTCATCCGAAAACTGTTTCTTTAGGGCAAATTTAACTAATCTGGGCCTAATCTAGTGTCTATACTGTGTGGCTTCCTGTGACATATACAGTACACCATCCGAAAAACTGTTTCTTTAGCGTAAATTTTAATAATCAAGGGCCATTCCTCATCTACTGTCTCTGTAGTGTGTGCGTGTAACACACATCTGTGACTTATACAGTACTCTATCTTAAAACCGTTTCTTTAGCATACAGTTGCAAGAAAAAGTATGTGAACTTTTTGGAATGATATGGATTTCTGCACAAATTGGTCATAAAATGTGATCTGATCTTCATCTAAGTCACAACAATAGACAATCACAGTCTGCTTAAACTAATAACACACAAAGAATTAAATGTTACCATGTTTTTATTGAACATACCATGTAAACATTCACAGTGCGGGTGGAAAAAGTATGTGAACCCTTGGATTTAATAATTGGTTTAACCTCCTTTAGCAGCAATAACTTCAACCAAACATTTCCTGTAGTTGCAAATCAGACGTGCACAACGGTCAGGTGTAACTCTTGACCATTCCTCTTTATAGAACTGTTTCAGTTCAGCAATATTCTTGGGATGTCTGGTGTAAATCGCTTTCTTAAGCTTATGCCACAGCATCTCAATCGGGTTGAGGTCAGGACTCTGACTGGGCCACTCCAGAAGGCGTATTTTCTTCTGTTTAAGCCATTCTGTTGTTGATTTACTTCTATGCTTTGGGTCGTTGACCTGTTGCAACACCCATCTTCTGTTGAGCTTCAGCTGGTGGACAGGTGGCCTTAAGTTATCCTGAAAAATGTCTTGATAACCTTGGGAATTCATTTTTCCTTCGATGATAGCAATCCATCCAGGCCCTGACGCAGCAAAGCAGCCCCAAACCATGATGCCCCCACCACCATACTTCACAGTTGGGATGAGGTTTTGATGTTGGTGTGCTGTGCCTCTTTTTCTCCACACATAGTGTTGTGTGTTTCTTCCAAACAACTCAACTTTGGCTTCATCTGTCCACAGAATATTTTGCCAGTACTGCTGTGGAACATCCAGGTGCTCTTGTGCAAACTGTAAACATGCAGCAATGTTTTTTTTGGACAGCAGTGGCTTCCTCTGTGGTATCCTCCCATGAAATCCATTCTTGTTTAGTGTTTTACGTATCGTAGATTCGCTAACAGGGTTGTTAGCATATGCCAGAGACTTTTATAAGTCTTTAGCTAACACTCTAGGATTCTTTTTCACCTCATTGAGCAGCCTGCGCTGTGCTCTTTCAGTCATCTATACAGGATGGCGACTCTTAGGGAGAGTAGTAGCAGTGCTGAACTTTCTCCATTTATAGACAATTTGTCTTACCGTGGACTGATGAACAGCAAGGCTTTTGGAGATACTTTTATAACCCTTTTCAGCTTTATGCAAGTCAACAATTCTTAATCGTAGGTCTTCTGAGAACTCTTTTTGTGTGAGGCATCATTCACATCAGGCAATGCTTCTTGCGAAAAGCAAACCCAGAACTGGTGTGTGTTTTTTTTATAGGGCAGGGCAACTGTAACCAACACCTCCAATCTCATCTCATTGATTGGACTCCAGTTGGCTGACACCTCACTCCAATTAGCTCTTGGAGATGTAATTAGTCTAGGGGTTCACATACTTCTTCCACCTGCACTGTGAATGCTTACATGGTGTGTTCAATAAAAACATGGTAACATTTAATTCTTTGTGTGTTATTAGTTTAAGCAGACTGTGATTGTCTATTGTTGTGACTTAGATGAAGATCAGATCACATTTTATGACCAATTTGTGCAGAAATCCATATTATTCCAAAGGGTTCACATACTTTTTCTTGCAACTGTAAGGCTACTTTCACACGAGCGTTCGGGTGTCCGCTCGTGCGCTCCGTTTGAAGGGGCTCACGAGCGGCCCCGAACGCATCCGTCTGGCCCTAATGCATTCTCAGTGGAGGCGGATCCACTGAGAATGCATCCGCCTGCCAGCGCTCAGCCTCCGCTCCGCTCAGTGAGCGGACACCTGAACACTGCTTGCAGCGTTCGGGTGTCCGCCTGGCCGTGCGGAGGCGAGCGGATCCGTCCAGACTTATAATGGAAGTCAATGGGGACGGATCCGCTTGAAGATGACACCATATGGCTCAATCTTCAAGCGGATCCGTTCCCCATTGACTTTCAATGTAAAGTCTGAACGGATCCGCTCAGGCTACTTTCTGACTTAGAAAATGTTCTAAGTAATAATGCAGACGGATCCGTTCTGAACGGATGCAAACGTCTGCATTATCGGAGCGGATCCGTCTGATGAAACATCAGACGGATCCGCTCCGAACGCTAGTGTGAAAGTAGCCTAAATTCCAATAATCTGGGCCTAATTTAGTGTCCATAATGTCTGGCTTTCTGTGACATATACAGTACACCGTCCGAAAACTGTTTCTTTAGCGTAAATTGAAATAATCAGGGCCAGTCCTCATCTACTGTCTCTGTAGTGTGTGAGTGTAATACACATCTGTGACATATACAGTACTCCATCCGAAAAAACTGTCTCTTTAGCGTAAATTTAAATAATCTGGGCATAATCTAGTGTCCATAGTGTGTTGTTTTCTGTGACATATGCAGTACGCCATCCGAAAACTGTTTCTTTTGGGCAAATGTAACTAATCTGGGCCTAATATAGTGTCCATATTCTGTGGGTTTCTGTGACATATACTGCTCTGCATCTGAAAACTGAGTTTGTATTGCAAATCCAAAAATCTGGGACTAATCTAGTGTCCATAGTGTGTTGTTTTCTGTGACATACAGTAGTCCATCCGAAAACTTTTTTTTAGCGTAAAGTTAAATAATCAGGGGACAGTCCTCATCTACTGTCTCTGTAGTGTGTGCGTGTAATACACATCCGTGACATATACAGTACTCCATCCGAAAACTGTTTCTTTAGAGCAAATTTAACTAATCTGGGCCTATTGGGGTGGGGTTGCAAAAGGAAGAAGTCGGCCCAAACAGGCCCGCAACCGTTACACCGAGCACCCCCATGCGTAAATCTACCTTGTCAAGGGGTAGGTGTTCCGCAGTATGGCACTTTTTTGATGAAAGTGCAGACGGCAAAAGAGTGTTAGTTTGCAACCTGTGCCGTACCAAAATGAGCCGGGGCATGAACACTAGCAACCTCACCACCACCAGCATGATCCGCCACATGGAATCCAAGCACCCTAATAATTGGGCCGAACACCTGGGTCCACAATCTGGGTCTGCGGGTCACACCACTGCCTCCTCTTCCCCTGTGTTACGCACTGCTGGCCAATCCCTTGCCGAAGGCACAGGCCCGGATGCCCCTCGCCCTGCACCTGGACCTTCGCATGAACCATTAGCAATAACATCCACTTCCCTGTCCCAGCGCAGCATCCAAATGTCCATAACACAGTCATTTGAATACCCACTAATACCCACCAACCCACAGGCCATATAACTAAATATGCAACTTTCTAAATTATTGGCCCTTGAAATGTTGCCATTTAGGCTTGTGGACACTGATGCCTTCTGCGGCCTTCCCTCAGTACGCAGTTCCCAGCCGCCACTATTTTTCATGGTGTGCCGTGCCCGCCTTATACCAGCATGTGTCCCAGAACATCACCCATGCCCTGACCAACGCAGTTACTGGGAAGGTCCACTTAACCACAGACACATGGACAAGTGCTGGTGGCCAGGAACGCTACATTTCCCTGACCGCACACTAGGTGAATGTTGTGGAGGATGGGAATGAGTTGTACCCTGGGATGGCACAGGTGTTACCCACGCCCAGGATTGCGGGCCCTACATCCATCAGGGTCTACGCCAGCAGCTATCTTACTGGCTCCAACCCCCACTTCTCCTCCTCCACTTCCACCTCTAGCAGCAGTCAGCCAACAGTCACTAGCTGGAAGCAGTGTAGCACTGCTGTGGGTAAGCGTCATCAGGCCGTGCTGAAGTTGATCTGCTTAGGGGACAAACAGAACACTGCCACAGAGCTGTGGCAGGGTATAAGGGACCAGAATGAGCTGTGGCTCTCATCTCTCAACCTACAACCAGGCATAGTTGTGTCTGACGATGGCCGTAACTTGGTTGTGGCTTTTGAGCTCGGCAACCTGACACACACCCCATGCCTAGCCCATGTCTTAAACTTAGTGGTTCAGCAGTTTATCAAATCCTACCTCAATTTGCCAGAGCTACTAGTGAAGTGTGTATGCCCATTTCCGCATGTCGTCCACAGCTTCAGCCGGTCTGTCAATACTGCAGTAGCGAGGAGTGGGCATTGATGTCAGACCTCTGTGAGGTTTTAAAAAACTTTTAGGAATCCACACAGATGGTTAGTGATGATAACGCTATTATCAGCGTAACCATCCTACTGCTGTGTCTACTCAAACGATCGCTGCTCACAATTTAGGACGACGCTCTGAATGTGGCAGACGAGGAAATGGGGGAGGACATTACACAGGGTGATAGCCAGCCCACCCTCAGTTTGTCTTCTAAGCGCAAATTGGACCATGAAGAGGAGGAGGAGCTGGAGACAGTTGCCTCTGCTACAGAGGGCAGTACCCATGGAACTCTAATTCCATCTGTTCAGTGTGGATGGGCAGAAGAGGAGGAGAAGGAGGATGTGGAGATTGAGAGTCATCCTGATGGCGACATTGACGTCTTCCCTGTTGGTACTCTGGCACACATGGCTGACTTCATGTTAGGCTGCCTTTCCAGCGACCCTCGCGTTATACGCATTTTAGATAGCACAGATTACTGGGTGTTCACCCTTCTCGACCCCTGCTACAAAGAGAACTTCTCATCTCTTATTCCTTTGTTGGAGAGGATGAGTAAAACGGTGCAAAACCAGAAGGTACTAGTTGAGAGTGCTCCAAAATTTTACAGCAGAGTCCGTACTTCCTTAGGCCACCAAGGAAGGAAGACAAGGGGAGCACACAGCAGTTCAAACAAAGGCAGGGCAACACTCTCCAAGGCATGGGACACTTTCATGACACCCCGCCAGCAACCTCACCCTGAAGCGCGGCCTAGTGGTACAAGGAGGGAAAAGTTTTGGAAGATGGTGAAGGAATACATAGCAGACCGTGTCAGTGTGCTAATTGATCCCTCAGTGCCTTACAACTACTGGGTGTCCAAGCCGGACATGTGGCACAAACTTGCGCTCTATGCCTTGGAGGTGCTGGCCTGCCCTGCCGCCAGCGTTTTGTCTGAGCGTGTATTTAGTGCTGCTGATGGCATTATAACAGCTGCTGATGGCATTATTATTGACTCAGATAAAAATGAACAAGGCCTGGATTACCCCTGACTTCTCAACTCCACCAGAGGAGAGTTGAGCTGATGATGAACATAAAGGCAATTTCAATCTATCATTTATAATGTGCTCAATCTACCGTAGTGTTTTCCCATGCACCTTTTCCACCACAAAAAGAGTATATGGTTGAATCTTGTTTTCTCCTCCTCCTAATCCAGATTGTATATATTCCCTCTACCTTAATTTTTTTAATAGGGTCAGCTCAACTGCAGGCCATCAACTCAAAATTTTGTATAGGGTCAGCTCAACTGCAGGCCTTCAACCCAAGTTTTTTAATAGGGTCAGCTGAACAGCATGTACTTGCATATAATGTTTTAGAGCGTCAGCTCACCTGCAGGCACTCGCATATAATGTTTTAGAGCATCAGCTCACCAGCAGGCCCTCACCCCTAATGTTTTAGAGGGTCAGCTCAGCAGCAGGCCCTTGCATATAATGTTTTACAGGGTCAGCTCAACTGCAGGCCCTCGCATATAATGTTTTACAGGGTCAGCTCAACTGCAGGCCCTCACATATGTTTTACAGGGTCAGCTCAACTGCAGGCCCTCGCATATGTTTTACAGGGTCAGCTCACCTGCAGGCCCTCGCATATAATTTTTTACAGGGCCAGGTCAACTGCAGGCAACTGCATATAATGTTTTACAGGGTCAGCTCAACTGCAGGCCCTCGCATATAATGTTTTACAGGGTCAGATCACCTGCAGGCCCTCACCAAAAATCTTTTACAGGGTCAGCTCACCTTCTGATGACAACAGCAAAGTCTTGCCTGTTGGTACTCTGGCACACATGGCTGACTTCATGTTAGGCTGCCTTTCCCATGACCCGCGCGTTATATGCATTTTAGACAACATGGATTACTGGTTGTTCACCTGTTTCGACCCCCGCTACAAAGAGAACTTCTCATCTCTCATCCTCTGGTGGAGAGGACAAGCAAAATGGTGCTATACCAGAAGGTCCTTGTTGAAAAATTGTTCCAAAGTTGATAGGGCAGACATCCAAATGGATCGTCGCCGTCACAGGGACGTGCGATCACCTAGAAGTTATCTAGAGTCAACAAAGCAGCAGGCCCTCACCTACAAGTCCTGTCTCAGTAGCCAAGAGTCTGGTCAACACAATCCTCACCATGATGGCACACTTGGTGAACGTTGTGGAGGCCGGGAGCAAGTTGGCTGCTGGCACCAGACTTGCCCTCCAATAGATCCAGGAGTGCTGTATTGTTATTTATCGTCACTACCTTCCTGAGTCGGGAGTGGGTAATTGCCACACGCTTGCTGCCTTCCTTGGAATCTTGTGCTTTAATAACTTGACCCATCCTCTCTGGGTGGTTCGCAATAAGGGAAAAAAAGTGGCAAGGCAACAATAGCCAATCAGATTTTAGCCATTGACCTCCCTTGGATGTGGTATCCCTTTCTCAAGCATCAAACCCTGATTCCCCGTTACCCGTGAACACCATGGGAGGCGCAGAAAAGAACATCAAAAGTTGATAGGGCAGACATCCAAATGGATTGTCGCCATCATGGGGACGTGCAATTGCCCATAGGTTATCTAGAGTCACCAATGCGGCAGCAGGCCCTCGCCCCTAAGGTTTTAGATGGTCAGATCAGCAGGCCCTTGCTCCAAATGTTTTTGAGGGTCACCAGCAGGCCATCAATCATAATTTTTCAAGGATGTGTATGATGCCCTCCTTTTGGAGTGCCGGTTCCTTGTAATTTTTGGCAGCCCTTTCACTTAGTGCTTAGGCTTTATGAGTGTAGGAGTCCACTACCTGAACAATTGTACCACAATGTGAATGAGGCCCTCCTTTATGTGATATACAGGTTTCGGAGTGCCTCTTGCTTGTAATTTTTTGCAGCACTTGCACTTTAGGGTATATACAATTGAATATACAGGAAAGAATGTTTCCTAAATTTTTTTCCTGGAAAATAGATTTTTTGGGTGGGTTTTGTGCATATTTTTGTCAGTCTGAAAAAGTGGAGTACAACTCGGACAACATGGTTCTCAGCAGCGACCTGGAAGTCCAAGATGCATCCAGACATCGTCCCCATGCTGTTCCCGATCCATTTTGGTGGTGTTTATGTATCTTTCTGACTTTTTCCAATGGACCAGGCACCCTCCCCTCTTCAGAGCAGGGGGTGCCTGGTTGTCTTCTATTGACTTCCATTATACTCGGGTGCTCGGCCGAGCACACAAATATAGCAGTGTTCCGGCCGAAACACCCGAATAGTTTGGTGACTAGTGATTTGTAAAGTGGCAGGACTATGCCCCTTTTGATGCAACCCATTATCTTATTGGCATTGGCAACAGCTGCCTGACACTGGTTTCTGCAGCTTAGTTTTCTGTCCACTAAAATTCCTTAGTCCTTTTCCATGTCAGTGTTACCCAGTCTTTTACCATTTAGTATGTACGGGTATGTACTTGAATTATTTCTTACCATGTCCATAACGTTACATTTGTCAGTGTTAAACCTCATCTGCCACCTCTCTGCCCATGCCTCCAATCGATCTGTAGCAGTATACTGTCCTCTTCCGTGTTAAATACATTGTTGAAAGTCATCTGCAAAAATTTATATTTAACTGTGCAAGCCTTCTACAAGATCATTAATAAATATATTGAGGAGAATAGGGCCCAATACTGACCCCTGAGGTATCCCACTAGTGGCAGTGACCCAATATGAGTATGTACCATTATTAACCACCCTCTGTTTTCTTTCACTGAGCCAGTAACTTACCCTATACAGACATTTTCTCCCAGTCCAAGCCTTCTCATTTTATATACTAACCTTTTATGTGGTACAGTATCAAATGCTTTGGAGAAGTCAAGATTAGAGATGGCCTTGCAGTTCGCCCCGCTGTCATTTTGTGGCAATCTTTGCTCGTTCATGGTTCGCCGAAGGTGCGAACATATGGCGATGTCCGCCGGCACCATATTCTTTTACTTTGTGAAGAACTTTTACCCATGACACATACATCAGGTGGTACAGGACAGCCAATTGAGACATTTCAACTATGAGTGGCCCAGTAGGAACCACTACCCAAGCTGGGAACACTACCCAGACATTTAGGCCACATTTTTTAGTGCCTGGGATACAACTCAGGGACAGAGACAAATGGGGGTACCGTCAGGGGACATAGCCGCTACACCATCTACTGATATGCAAATCATCAATCTTACTGGCTTGACACTTACCCCAGAGCATCAGACCATGCTAAGCAAAGGCCTATCGTTTACACCATTACCCTATTTCAATTGTTTTAGTTGGGTCAAGGACGTAAATCTATTTGCGAGAAAACTGGCCCTTTACAAAGAACATAAAAACTTGGAAAGAGACCCAACAAAACAAAGTGCCAAAGGAGCACAAGCGATACAAATCTTAGAAGATCTGCAGAGGGAGCACCAAGGAGAGATAGTACCAACTAGGGCACCTCACAGCACATTAACTCCACAATCGAGATTTACTCCGCCATTTACGAAATATGGGAAAATAGAGTCGTCACAAAGGACCTTCAAAAAATAAAAACTAGAAAAGCCTCCCTAGGGTCCAACCTAACTGTACAGGAGAAAGGGGCCCTGGATAGCTTGATAAAAAATGAGAACTTGGAGATTAAGCCCTCAGACAAAGGAGGAAACATAGTCCTCCCTGATAAAGAGTACTATGTACGCATGGTGATGACCCTCCTGAACGATACTAATACCTATCGACCACTAAGAGAAAACCCCACAGAGAAGTTTAAACAAGATCTAAAAGCTATTTTGGATGGGGCAAAAGAGAGAGATCTCATCACTAAAGAAGAGATGAGAGTTCTCTATAACCCTCATCCAACTATAGCCACCTTCTATGCTATCCCTAAGGTACATAAAAAACGGGACCCCATCCCAGGGAGGCCAATAGTGTCAGGCAACCAAAGTCTGTGCGAGGGGATTACTGGCTATGTGGACCAGATGATATCGCCATTTGTATCTACAGTAGGTGTTTGTGATATTGTGCTTTTAGCACGACAGCGTCGCGCTGATACTCGGCGACATGGTGCCGAGATCTCGCACTCACTGGAATAGTGACAGCACATCCCAGCAAGCGCGTCATAGAAGCGACGGGAGATCCGACTTGGATTCCCGCCAATTCTACACGTGTGCGGCGTTTGTTATGAATCCTGAGGGGGAAGTCCCCGCCGGATTTTAAATAAAAATCCGGCATGGGTCCCCCCCTCAGGAGCATACCGGGCCCTTAGGTCTGTTATGGGTTGTAAGGAGAGCCCCCCCTACACCGAAAAAAACGGCGTAGGGGGTCCCCCTACAATCCATACCAGACCCGTATCCAAAGCACGCTACCCGGCCAGCCAGGAAGGGAGTGGGGACGAGCGAGCGCCCCCCCCCCCCTCCTGAGCCGTACCAGGCTGCATGCCCTCAACATGGGGGGGTTGGGTGCTCTGGGGCAGGGGGCGCACTGCGGGCCCCCCCACCTCAGAGCACCCTGTCCCCATGTTGATGAGGACAGGGCCCCTTCCCGACAACCCTGGCCGTTGGTTGTCGGGGTATGCGGGCGGGAGGCTTATCGGAATCTGGGAGCCCCCTTTAATAAGGGGGCCCCCAGATACCGGCCCCCCACCCTAAGTGAATGAGTATGGGGTACATCGTACCCCTACCCATTCACCTGCAAGAAAAGTTGTAAAAACACAAATAAACCACACAGTGTATTAAAATATTTTATTTTTCTGCTCCGGAGGCCGCCCCCTGTCTTCTTTATTAGCTCTTTTACCAGGGGGGGCTCTTCTTCTTCCGCTATCCCGACGGGTCTTCTCCGCTATCCGGGGGGTCTTCTCAACTCTCCGGGGTTCTCCTTCTGTCTTCGCCGCTCTCCGTTGTTGACTCGGCGCACCCCGGTTCTTCGTCTCGCTAAATTTTTATTTAAAATCCGAGATCTCGCAAAACGAAGAACCGGGGTGCGCCGAGTCAACAACGGAGAGCGGCGAAGACAGAAGGAGAACCCCGGAGAGTTGAGAAGACCCCCCGGATAGCGGAGAAGACCCGTCGGGATAGCGGAAGAAGAAGAGCCCCCCCTGGTAAAAGAGCTAATAAAGAAGACAGGGGGCGGCCTCCGGAGCAGAAAAATAAAATATTTTAATACACTGTGTGGTTTATTTGTGTTTTTACCACTTTTCTTGCAGGTGAATGGGTAGGGGTACGATGTACCCCATACTTATTCACTTAGGGTGGGGGGCCGGTATCTGGGGGCCCCCTTATTAAAGGGGGCTCCCAGATTCCGATAAGCCTCCCGCCCGCATACCCCGACAACCAACGGCCAGGGTTGTCGGGAAGGGGCCCTGTCCTCATCAACATGGGGTCAGGGTGCTCTGAGGTGGGGGGGCCGCAGTGCGCCCCCTGCCCCAGAGCACCCAACCCCCCCATGTTGAGGGCATGCAGCCTGGTACGGCTCAGGAGGGGGGGGGGGGGGGGCGCTCGCTCGTCCCCACTCCCTTCCTGGCTGGCCGGGTAGCGTGCTTTGGATACGGGTCTGGTATGGATTGTAGGGGGACCCCCTACGCCGTTTTTTTCGGCGTAGGGGGGGCTCTCCTTACAACCCATAACAGACCTAAGGGCCCGGTATGCTCCTGAGGGGGGGACCCATGCCGGATTTTTATTTAAAATCCGGCGGGGACTTCCCCCTCAGGATTCATAACAAACGCCGCACACGTGTAGAATTGGCGGGAATCCAAGTCGGATCTCCCGTCGCTTCTATGACGGCTCTGTCTCCATCGCGGCAAGCCAGCTCGGCGCTGGCTCCCGCGATGGGGCTCGTAGGTGCTCAATCTCGCCGAGAAAGAGAGCGAGATTGACACAAAATCGGGTTCACCTACTGTAGTTTATCCTCTTACCTTAAAGATACCAAGGACACGTTAACCAAGCTCCAGGGCATCCAGGTCAATAAGACTACACACATAGCGAGTCTGGATGTAGAGGCTCTCTATACCAGCATTAAACACGATCTTGGCCTAGAAGCAATTAGATATTATTTAAATAAAAAGGGTATACAATTTCAAGAGCACAATGAGTTAGTTTTATCACTGTTAAATTTTCTGTTGACACATAATTATTTCACATTTAATGATAAGTATTATTTACAGGTCACCGGGACAGCTATGGGGACAATCTGTGCACCTAGCTTTGCAAATTTATTTTTAGGGTGGGGGGAAGAACAGGTAGTCTTCACAGAAGACAACCAACACTTCACAGATCACATACTATACTGGGGTCGTTTCATAGACGACATTTTAATTTTGTCGGATAGCACCAGTACACAATTCACAGAGTTTGTTAATGAACTCAATAACAATTCACTAGGCCTCAAATTTACCGCTGAAATAGATCAGAGAATTATCAACTTTCTAGACCTTACGATTGCCCTGGAGAAGGATGGTAGCATTAAGGATGGTTCTAGTTATTTTAAGGACAAGGATTAAACGTTATATTTTATATCTAGTAGCACGTGTTAATCTAGGGACATTTATGGTCCTAGTGACCAATTGTAAATAAAATGTATGTACAGTCCCAACACGTGTTGGGGAGCTATATGCAAAGTGAGTTAATTTCAGCACATGAACACACACGTACCTTATAAATTAACCCGATCTGGCAGACATTTTGCATTCAGTTTTTTGCCAGTGTCGGGAGAGGTTGCAGTATGGAGCAGGGACAGACTGTTAGAGACACCAAACGCTAGCTATTGGGGCCAAAAAAGTCCTTTTAAGGACTGGAATAGGTGTTCTATCGATAGCTGTGACTTACTGAGGGGTGTGGTATAGTTGTAATATGCTTTCTAACATAGAAAGTATATTAAAGTGCATTTGTATTGTGCAGCAGTTGTGTGCATTTCTGCTGCAATACTGCAGCTATACAGAGAGGCAAACGCTATTGGAACAAATAACTTCAACTGGTGTGATATACCAGTTGCCCCCCAAAAAAACTGATTGAGGCAGGGGTGTGATATACCTATAATATACTTTCTATATAGTGCATTTGGTTAGTGCATCATTTGTTTGCGGTTCTGTTGCGTTACCACAGCTACACAGAGTGACAAACGCTATTGGAACAAATAATTTCAACTGGTGTGATATTCCAATTGCCCCCCAAAATAACTGATTGAGGCAGGGGTGTGATATACCTATAATATAATTTTTATACAGTGCATATAGGTAGTGCAGCATTTGTTTGCGGTTCTGTTGCGTTACTGCAGCTACGCAGAGTGACAAACGCTATTAGATCAAATAATTTCTACTGGTGTTATATACCAGTTACTCCCCCAAAAAACTGATTGAGGCAGGGGTGTAATATACCTATAATATACTTTCCATATATGGCATTTGGGTAGTGGAGCATTTATTTGTGGTTCTGTTGCGTTACCGCAGCTACACAGAGGGACATACGCTATTGGAACAAATAATCTCACTCAGCCTTCTGCTTCTGCACTCTCCTCATCCTCTCTATCTGCACCCTCTTTACTCTCTGCTGTGAGCACCCCCAAAGACATCACCACCACCACCATATCACCTCCACTCGAGTCAGAGGAATTATTTTCCCATCCATTCCAAGACCTTACCAATGCGCAGCCATTCTTGGCACCGTATTAGGAAGAGGAGGTATCAATGGTCGCCACCCAGCAGTCTGACGACAGTACCCAGATCAGCCCAAGGATGGTGGTCCCTGCTGTTGCTGCTTACTCTCTAATGTCAGTGGTGGTGAAGGTGACAATGATGACGTATCGATGGACGTCACGTGGGTGCCCACAAGAGAGGAAGAGGAGGGGAGTTCAGAGGGAGAGACGGAGCAGCAGATAGGAAGGAGGAGAAGCAGGCAGAACTTACAGTGCACAGGAGGCAAAAAGCAGACTGCTAATGTACCTAGAACGAGCCATCCACCATGCCTGGTCACATCTGGCGCTCCCAGGACCCTGGCACATGGCTCTGCAGTGTGGGCTTTCTCCTAGAAGGGCATCCCGCTGCTATATGGCCACCTTCAGCGGCAAGTTAATGTATCTATGGCACACAATGTTGGTGCCAAGATACATCTGACCACAGACACGTGGTCTAGCAAACACGGACAGAGAAGGTGCATTACTTTTACTGCCCCAGTGGCACCCGTTTGGATTCAGTGTTACCGTCACAAATTGCATGCAGGCCTGCCTCTTCTTCTCCTCCTCCTTCTTCATCCTCCTCGACTGACTCCTCCTTTTCCACTGCTACCGCTGCGCCCCCCAAGCTCCCCAGAACCTATTTGACGTGCCAGGTGAGACGTTGCCATGCTGTTCTGTGGCTGTTGTGCTTGGAAGTCAAGAGACACACCAGTCCTGCACTGCTTTCAGCTCTGCGGTCACAGGCCGATCAGTGGCTAACCCCACTCAATTTGAAAGTTGGTAAAGTGGTGTGCGACAACGGTGCCAATCTGCTGAGTGCGCTGAAACAGGGCAAAATGACACACGTGCCAAGCATGGCACACGTCCTGAACTTAATCGTGCAGCGATTCGTTGCCAAATACCCCGGGGTCCAGGACGTCTTGGGGCAGGCCAGGAAGATCTTTTAGAAGATCTTACACGGCCATTTCTCTTCTTGCTGACGTTTAGCGGCGACACCACTTTCCCCTCAGATGTCTGATTTGTGACTGCCAGACGCGCTGGAACTCCACCTTGTATATGGTTGATAGTCTGCTCCAGGAGAAACGTGCTGTTAACAACTACCTGTACGAACTCTGCAGCAGGACAGGTTCTGGGAGCTTGATTTTTTTTCACTGCGCCAGTGGCTGCTCATGCGCGACGCATGCAGACTTCTGCGGCCATTTGATGAGATCAGCAAACTGGTCAGTTGCAGCCAGGGCTCCATCAGTGACATCGTACCTTACGCCTTCTTTCTGGAGCTTGCATTACACTGTGTCATTGATCAAGTCGTCGCAGAGTAGGAGCAGGAAGATGAAGAAGTTGCAATGCTGGATGAATTCCCAAGGGGGGCTACTCCAAGTCAACAGGAGTCTGAAGAGGACTCAGAGGAGGATGGTGACGGGGCAGATGAGGAGGAGGAGGAGCAAGAAGAGCATGCTTTAAACTTTTCTAGGATCCCGGGTGTTGTCCGTGGCTGGGAGAAGGAGACTGCGGACGACATTATCCTCGACGATGAGCAGGAGCCAGGCCACTCCACCGCTTCAAGTTTAGTGCAAATGGGGGCTTTCATGCTCCAGTGTTTGAAGAGGGCCCCCCATATAAAAAGCATGAGTGGCAACATACTTAGACCCCCGGTACAAACACAAAATGGTGGAGATGTTACCAGTATCACAGAGGGCTGTCAGAATGCAGCACTTCCAGGCCTTGCTTTGAGAAATGCTGCATTCTGCTTTTGCGGGCGCTGGCAGAGGAATTTCCACTCACAGAGAAACAGTTGCGGATACCAACCCAACAGCGCATGAAAGAAGAGGGCGTTTTAGAGATGTGTTGGTCACTTCAGGGAACGTCTAGACCAGGGGTAGCCGACCCATGGCTCTTGACCCACATGCAGCTCTTTGCTTCTTCAAGTGCGGCTCTAGCTATGGAGCCGGGAAGCAGTCAGGGCGGATCACTCTCCACGAGATCCAAGATCTCTTTTCCTGATTGGACACTGTTGCTACTTTGCAGCTCCAGTTCACTCTCCACTACATCCTAATGCACACAGTGCGAGAACGTAGTACGTGGAGACACGCACTATGACCTGACGTTGTGCTCATCAGGTCACAGTGAAGAGCATGACAGAAATGCAGAGTAGCAGGAGCCCAGCGCCTGATCAGGAGAGGGAAGAGATTTTTTAAAATTAAATATCTAAGCATGGGGGTCTGATCTGAGCATGGGGGGGGGGTCCTGATCTGAGCATGGGGGTGGTCCTGATCTGAGCATGGGGGGGTTCTGATCTGAGCAATGGGGGTCTGATCTGAGCATGGGGGACCTTGTTTGAGCATGGGTTGGTCAGGTCTGAGCATGGAAGGCCAGATCTGAGAAGGGGGAGATCTGAGCATTGGAGGGGGCAGATCTGAGCACTGAGGGTCTGGTACTGGGAGTCAGATTTGTGTTGTCTGATCTGAGCATCGGTGGTCTTATTTTGGGGGTCTAATTTGGATGTCTGAGGTTTGGGGATCTTATTTTATGTCAGATGAGGATTGGGGATCTGATCTGAGGTCAGATGAAAAAAATATTTTTCTTTTTTTTTCTCTGCTAATAAAAAATTTGAAAAAAAATATTATTTTTCTTTGTTTAAACCTAGGTGCATCTTGTAGGGCGAAAAATACGGTGACTCGTGTGTAAATGTATAGCTTGTGGCTCCTGGAAGTCATAAGTTGTTTTTTTTTGGCTCTGTGTTTGTAAGGTTGGCCACCCCTGGTCTAGACCGACAGGTGTCTGACTACATCGGGTTAACGGCCGATCTGGACGCTATGAGAAGCAAGGATCCCCTGGACTACTGGGTATGCAGGCTTGACCTGTGGCCAGAGCTGGCACAATTTGCCATGGAACGGTCTTAAAGGATGTCCGGAAAAAGGATGTTCAGAGCAGCAGGGGTAAGCGTGACAGATAAGCACACTCGCCTAGCTCACGACTAGAGATGTCGCGAATATAAAATTTTCCGTTCGCGAACGCCGAACGCGAATTTTCGCAAATGTTCACGAAACTGGCGAACCGCCATAGACTTCAATAGGCAGGCGAATCTTAAAACCCACAGGGACTCTTTCTGGCTAAAATAGTGATGGAAAAGTTGTTTCAAGGGGACTAACACCTGGACTGTGGCATGCCTATGGAAAATTACGTAGTTGACGCAGAGTCGGGTTTTAATCCATAAAGGGCATAAATCACCTAAAATTCCTAAATTGTTTGGAATAACGTGCTTTAAAACATCAGGTATGATCAAGTAGTATAAGGGTTACGCCCGCTTCACAGTGACAGACCAAACTCCCCGTTTAACGCACCACAAACAGTCCATTTGCACAACCGCAAACTCCCCATTTGCACAAGGTTGGATACCAAGCTAGCCATGTCCCGTTCCTTGTCCTCACTGATGTCATTGAAGGTCTCTTCCTCCACGCAGCCACGTACAACACCAAGGGTCCCTGAAAGGTGACAACAAGCCCCCTGGGACACCTGCTGTGGTTGGTCTTCCACCGCCTCAAAGCCACCTTCCTCCTCTGACTCCTCTTCTTCGGACTCCTCTCTCTGCGTTGCCTCTCTCTGCGTTATTATAAGGTGTGTTAAGTAGTACTATTCCTATCAGTTTAATCCCTGTTACGTCCCCTATCAGGGGACGTGTATATGGCATTGATTTTAGGAACGTGGAGATGGAAAAAGATGCTTAGTCGGTCCTCCTACTAAAAATTTGGGGCACTGCGCGTGCAATCTAATGTGCCGCCAGATATGAGTGATGTGTTAAGTAGTACTATTCCTATCAGGGGACGTGTATGGAATAGATTTTAGACAACCGCAAAGAGTTGTCAATAGTTGACACACTCATGACATAAATTTTATACCTCTATGCGTTAATCTTGGTGTAGTTATGACTGTGCTCGTGCGCACGTTTGGGAGATTGCAGGCGATGGGGGTTTTACAAAGCATATGGTCGTGCTGAGGTAGTTCAGTGACAGTTAAGTGACCCAGAAAACAATGATTCTGCAGTGTGGGCCCATTTGTTGGCCTAGTAGGCTTTAATGATCACCTTAGATGATCACAAAGAAAATTAAAGTTTTTTCTATGCAAAATTATCCAGCCGATCGCTTTTGGTCTGTTCACAATGAAGCAACGACCTTATCATCTGGGGTGTGCCAACATTGCCATTGCCAACACACTCATAGAGGTGGTCGCTTCATTGTGATATGCAAGCCCCTTCATCACGACAAGGTAACGATCACGAAGGGGAATTGACACATGTATGTGCCTTTTTTTTTTTTTTGCAGCCACAGTGCAGCACCAGAGGCCAGAAAAATTAGGCATGTACACATGCCTGAAAAATTTGGGTTTGTTTCCCAGGCAGAAAGTGCCCTAAAACATTGCGGCTTGAACCCTAGTTGGTGGCGGATAAGTCACGCAAGTCATCCGGCATTCAGAGATAAAATACAGCAGCATGTGGACCATTTTTAGCCCAAGGCAGTTCATCTCATCAGGCCTTTATTAGTCGAATGTATCGCCCACTGTCTTTCCCTTCGGGATTCATCCCTCATTCATCTTAATAAAGGTGAGTTAATCTAGACTTTTTTGACCTAGGCGACTTCTCTTCTCAGTGACAATACCTCCTGCTGCACTGAAGGTCCTTTCTGACAGGACACTTGAAGCGGGGCAGGCCAGAAGTTCTATCGCAAATTGGGATAGCTCAGGCCACAGGTCAAGCCTGCACACCCAGTAGTCAGGGGGTTCATCGCTCCTCAGAGTGTCGATATCTGCAGTTAAGGCGAGGTAGTCTGCTACCTGTCGGTCGAGTCGTTCTCTGAGTGTGGACCCCGAAGGGCTGTGGCGATGCGTAGGACTTAAAAAGCTCTGCATGTCCTCCATCAACAACACATCTGTAAAGCGTCCTGTCCTTGCCGGCGTAGTCGTGGGAGAAGGAGGCTTATTTTCACCTCTTCCCCTGTTAGATTCCTGTTGTGCTGTGACATCACCCTTATACGCTGTGTAAAGCATACTTTTAAATTTATTTTGGAACTGCTGCATCCTTTCCGACTTGCAGTAATTCGGTAACATTTCAGGCACTTTCTGCTTATACCGGGGGTCTAGTTGCATGGACACCCAGTACAGGTCGTTCTCCTTCAGCCTTTTTATACGAGGGTCCCTCAACAGGCACGACAGCATGAAAGAACCCATTTGCACAAGGTTGGATGCCGAGCTACTCATGTCCCATTCCTCGTCCTCAGTGATCTCACTGAAGGTATGTTCTTCCCCCCAGCCACGTACAACACCACGGGTACCAGATAGGTGACAACGAGTACCCTTGGATGCCTGTTGTGGTTGGTCTTCCTCCTCATCCTCAAAGCCACATTCCTCCTCTGACTCCTCTTCCAGCGTTGCCGCAGGTCCAGCAAGCGATGCTGATAAGGCTGTTTCTGGTGGTGATGGTGACCACAACTCTTCCTCTTCCTCTTCACGCTCATCTACGGCCTGATCCAGCACTCTTCACAGGGCACGCTCCAGGAAGAAAACAAATAGTATGATGTCGCTGATGGTGCCTTCGGTGCGACTGACTAGGTTTGTCACCTCCTCAGAAGGACGCATGAGCCTACAGGCATTGCGCATGAGCGTCCAGTAACGTGGCAAAAAAATTCCCAGCTCTGCAGAGGCTGTCCTAGCACCCCGGTCATACAAATACTCGTTGACTGCTTTTTCTTGTTGGAGCAGGCGGTCGAACATTAGGAGTGTTGAATTCCAACGTGTTGGGCTGTCTCAAATCAAGCGCCTTACTGGCATGTTGTTTCGCCGCTGGATATCTGAAAAGTGCGCCATGGCCGTGTAGGAACGCCTGAAATGGCCACACACCTTCCTGGCCTGCTTCAGGACGTCCTGTAAGCCTGGGTACTTATGCACAAAGCGTTGTACGATCAGATTACACACATGTGCCAACTTGCCCAAATTCAATGCCGCCAACAAATTGCTTCCGTTGTCACACCACTTTGCCGATCTCCAGTTGGTGCGGAGTCAGCCACTGATCCAGGGAGGACAGGAGTGCTGGTCCGGTGTGACTCTCTGCTTTCAGGCAAGTCAACTCCAAGACGGCGTGACACTGCCGTATCCGGGATGTGGAATAGCCCCTGGGGAGCTGGGGGGGTGTCGTTGATGTGGAGCCAGACGCAGCAGCAGAAGAAAACTCAGCCGAGGAGGTTATGGAAGAGGATGGAGTGGGAGGAGTAGAGGAGGTGGCAGCAGGCCTGCCTGCAAGTCGTGGCGGTGTCACCAACTCCTCTGCAGAGCCACGCATTCCATGCTTGGCCGCAGTCAGCAGGTTTACCCAATGCGCAGTGTAGGTGATATACCTGCCCTGACCGTGCTTTGCAGACCAGGTATCAGTGGTCAGATGGACCCTTGCCCCAACACTGTGTGCCAGACATGCCATTACTTCCTTTCGCACAATCGAGTACAGGTTGGGGATTGCCTTTTGTGCAAAGAAATTTCGGCCGGGTACCTTCCACTGCGGTGTCCCAATAGCTACAAATTTTTGGAATGCCTCAGACTCCACCAGCTTGTATGGTAAAAGCTGGCGGTCTAAGAGTTCTGACAAGCCAGCTGTCAGACGCTGGGCAAGGGGGTGACTTTGTGACAATCGCTTCTTACGCTCAAACATGTCCTTGACAGACACCTGACTGTGGGCAGATGAGCAGGAACTGCTAAAGGCGCGAGACGGAGTGGCGGATGGTTGAGAGGGGGCAAGGAGGACAGCAGTGGTTGACGTGGCTGAAGATGCTGGACCAGGAGGAGGATGGTGGCTTTGAGTTTGTGTGCTGCATGTACTCATGTGTTGATCCCATAGGCGTTTGTGATGTGCGATCATGTGCCTTCGCAAAGCAGTTGTACCTAGGTGGGTGTTAACTTCCCACGACTCAGTTTCTTTTGGCACAGGTTGCAAATGGCATCGCTGTTGTCAGAGGCAGACACACCAAAAAAATGCCACACTGCTGAGCTCTGCAATGACGGCATTCTGGTGGAGTCAACAGCACGCGTTGATTGGCGTGCTGTCTGGCTGACCCCGGGTGCCGATGCATGCTGTCTGACTGTGCCACTAGCTCCTTGCGACGACCTCCCCCTGCTTCCAACTGATCTCCTTCTCCTCTCTGTCTCCCCATCTGAACTTTCCCCCTGTTTTTCTTCTCTTCTAGCAGGCACCCACGTGACATCCACGGACACATCGTCATCATCAACCGCTTCACTTGTATCTGACAACTCAGCAAAGGAAGCAGCAGCGGGTACAACATCATCATCACACCGTACATCCATGTGTGTAATGCTGCCTGACTGAGACATATCCCTGTTATCTACATCCTCTGGCAATAATGGTTGCGCATCAATCATTTCTTCCAACTGATGTGTAAATAACTCCTCTGACAGATCAAGTGAAGCGGCTGTGGTGCTAGTGTTGGTGGTGGTGGCAGGCGGGCGAGTGGTAACTTGAGAGGTGCCCGAAGCTAAGCTGGAGGAGGATGGTGCGTCAAGGTTCCGAGCGGAAGCTGTAGAAGATTGGGTGTCCTGTGTTAGCCAGTCAACTATGTCCTCATAACTTTTCGAGTTCAGGGTACGTGGCCTCTGAACACTGGACATTATTCTAGGGCCGAAGGGAATCACATTACCACGACCATGACGGCCCCTGCGGGGTGGCCTGCCTCTGCCTGTCATTTTTTTTTCCGATTAGTTAAGTTGTACTATGCGTGCAAGATACTGTGACACCAGATATGAGGGGCACTGTGCACTGGCAGAAGTTTTTCAGAGTAGACACTGTAGGCCTGACACACACGCTTGCAGACAACTAACCGCTATTCAATCTATTACAGCCAAAATGTTATTTTTTTTTTAAATGTGCTCTACTGTTACACCAGATATGAGTTGCACTTGTGTGACACTGTGCCCTTGCAGGCCCTGAAACGCACACTTGTGAAGGAAAATGACTGCTATTATTTCAGTCCAAAAAGTATTATTTTTTTAAATGTGCACCACTGTTACACCAGATATGAGTTGCACTGGTGTGACACTGTGCCCTGGCAGGCCCTGAAACGCACATGTGTGAAGGAAAATGACTGATATTATTTCACAATCAAAAAATTTTTTTTTTTTTTTTTTTTTTTTTTAAATGCAAGCTATTCTGACACCAGATATGAGTGGTGGCATTGGGCAAGTGGGCATAGTATACGCTGTGAGCCTGACACACATGCTGGCAGGCAGGCAGGCAACTGCAATTAGATTACACAGAAAAAAAAAAAAAAAGAAGCAGACTGATGTTCTAGCCCTTACAGCAGAGATCAGATAAGTCTTTCAGGACTGTAGTGGACACTGAATGCATTAGCCTAGCTATCGATTTCCCTATTAAATCAGCAGCAGCTACACTGTCCCTCCTCTCACGAAGAATGCAGCTTCTGAATGAATCTAAAATGGATGCTGTCCAGGAGGTGGGAGGGTCTGCTGCTGATTGGCTGGAATGTGTCTGCTGACTGTGAGGTACAGGGTCAAAGTTTACTCAATGATGACGAATAGGGGGCGGACAGAACATTGCATATGTTCGCCCGCCGTGGCGAACGCGAACAAGCTATATTCGCCGGGAACTATTCGCCGGCGAACTATTCATGACATCTCTACTCACGACATGGATCTCGGAGATATTCAAAACCTGAAATGACCACGTTTAATTGAATTTCCTCATGCCAGCTCACAAATATCCTACAACACCAAGAACAAAGAATGGTCCCTGTCTTATGTAAATAATGAGGCATAAAAGGCCTTTACTGTCCGTTGAATGCCTAATGTTTTGGGCCTCGGAGGAATTCAACACCTGTGACGACCACATGTTTCAACTATTATCATTAGGGTTTTTTTCAACAGGGGGGATTTTGTTAGCCATGTTTTAAATCCAATTTTATATTTTTAGTTCTTTTAAACATATGTATTTGTACTGGCCTTCAGTGATATTGATATCCATTGACCATGTAATATGCATCCAGCCACATAATCACTTGATCTTTTCTGTACAGTGAATGCATAATTTTTGGGGCCTGTAATACACTGGCCTGCAGTAAAATTGATATCCAAAGAACATTTAATCTACCTCCAGCCACCTACTTACTTGTTCTTTTCTATCCGCTGAATGCATAATTTATGGGGCCTGTAGTCCACTAGCCTGCTGTAAAATTGATATCCAATGACCATGTAATCTACTTCCAGCCACATACTTACTTGTTCTTTTCTATCCGCTGAATGCATAATTTTTGGGGCCTGTAGTCCACTGGTGTCGTCGCAAAATCTACGACACAACTTCTTCTTTTGTGTGGCTCCAAATCAGTTAGAATTATAAGTATGAGCTCATACAGCTTTCTCTAATGAGACCAATGCAGGCTGGTATCATGGAAAATATCTCTCTTTATTCCAGTTACATACACTTATATAGGCAACATGAGGTAGACAAAAGGGTGGTCCTAGATGAAAGTTTATTGGCTCTGTGACAAAAAGGGAGTAGTTTACTAACTTTATTCCTGAGTTGATTGGCACATTTGAAAAATAGCAACTTAACTCCTCCTTTCTTTCACTAATTGATCTTAGAACAAAGAGAATGTACATGAGGCTCCTAATTGAGTTTTTTGCCATCTAGTGGAGACAAATGTTTACTACAGGAGAAGGTAAAATCTTGACTCTCACAAATCCCTCCTTTTTGCGGTAAATAGATTCAAGATGAATAAGCAATGTGAGGTACTCTCCCAACGCCCTAAACGGCGAAGAGCTGGACTTTACTTATTGCTTCACCAGGTCCCCCCAACTCGCTTTCGGGTTTGCCTTCATCTGGTTCTATTTATTCCGCAACTATCAACAAGATTTCATTTGTTTTAGGACGGAATCGCGTTCCTCAAAGAGGTTCTCCAAATAATCTTTAGGTCTGTCAGTTTCACAATGTATGTACATGGTTGTTGCAGGTGTGGTTGAGTTGAACATTTTAAAAACAATTTTTCTAAAACAAGGAATCACACAGCACCCTATTAATGCCAATACCACAAGTACTACCACCAGTGTCAATAACATATTGGCTAACACATTAGACCAGTTCCCAAACCACTGTTCTAGCCATGAAGTAATGGGGTTGTTGATTCCAGAGTTTTCCTCTAGTTCATTCGATAAAGAAGTCAGTCCATTCAAAGCCTTTGTGATGCTTCCGTCAGGGGCAGTGTTGTTCGGAATGAAGGTGCAGCAGGAACTTCCGATCATCTTGCAGACGCCTCCTTTTTCCGCTAGGATCATGTCGAGGGCCAGTCGATTCTGTAACGCCATCACCGATGAAGAGCTCAGTTGTTCCGATATTCCTTTTACTGCATCTCGGGTATAATTTACGAATCTCTGTTGATTATAATACAAATAGTTAATCCATCCTACATTTTTATTTACGCCAATTATTGGAAGTATTGATTCGAAACCAGCAGCTATCTGGTTTCTAGCCTTGAATTCATCAGGAACTCCTCTAGGGACTCCTATAGCATCTATGTATACATGAGAATCAAAAGCTGTAGGGAGTGACCTCCTTTGCCGTGACCGGACATTGGCTTGCGTACTGACTTGCTCCCACTCAAGAGTCGAAAATAGAACAAACGGCATCAGCACCTTAATCAAGGTACATTGGCCAATCCATTCCATTCGTATCCTGGGTCGGAGCTTCAGGTCTCCACACAACCACCAGATATCCGCATGTTGATAACCTTGGTGGACAAACCATCTGTCAGGGTAAGCATCAGAGTCACTACTTGTCTCATTTAGATAGATGTTATAGGAACAATATCCTGGAGGGAAAACACCAATGTCTTTGCCTGTACCGTTACGATTGAAACAGGTATAATTTCCAGGGTATGGCGTTATACCGAAACCCATATGATCTTTATCATGAACAATAGGATAGAGTAATTCTAATGTCCTGCAGCGGGAGGTGTCATTACTGGGAATGGTTTCAGTGTACATCTTAAGGATGCACTTGAAGCCCTCAGGATCGGTAACCTCACTCAAAGGGAAAGGTACCGTACCCAAATGAGGTCGAGCTGCAGCACATGCTATGCAGTTGGATCGCTTCTGGGAAAGAACCGTATAGCGGATCCATTCTAGCCATTCATTTGTGTCTGAAAACCCTGTCTCTAAGGCCATTTTGTCAATCATGGGTGAAGCTGTAGGAGATGTAATTTTATTCTGATTCCCTTGTGTTAATATTGTTCTAAATATGGAATTTGGGATTTCATCTGACTGTGCATTTTCCCCTGTACAATATAAAATGAACAGTAAGACATGAAAAGATATTACGGCCCTTGCAGTCATTCCAGCACTTGAGGTTCTGGTACTTTTTTGCAGTGTGATGCGTGGACCCAATTAGGCTTTCCTTCCAACTTGACAGCAGTGGCGGTGGTTAACAGTACTTGATGTGGACCCTCAAATCGTGGTTCTAGAACTTTCCGCACGTGTCGTTTCACCACTACCCAATCTCCTGGTTGTAGAGAATGAGTTGCCTCTATGCTGTCTGGATCTGGAAGAGAAGCAAAAACTTGGGAATACACATTAGACAGTCTGTTTGTAAGACAGATAACGTACTTTGAAAGACTATTATGCTGCATCTGGAGTTGTTGTGGAAAATAGAGTCCTAGTCTAGGGGCATTCCCAAAGAGTACTTCATAGGGACTCAGGCCTGTCTTCCGGTTAGGTGTATACCGGATGGAGAAGAGTGCCAAGGGTAGACACTCTGTCCATGGCTTATTCAGTTCAGCCATGGCCTTCTGTATTTTTGATTTAATTGTGCCGTTGAGTCGCTCTACTCTACCGCTGCTTTGTGGGTGATACGCAGTATGGAAGGCTTGTTCAATACCCAGGGCTCCCATAATTTCACGCATGACCTCCCCTGTAAAGTGAGAACCTCGGTCACTCTCAATTGTCTCTGGGACCCCATACCGGCAAACTATCTCATTCAGAAGTTTCTTGGCTGTGTTTTGTGCAGTGGCTTTGGCCACAGGATAGGCCTCTGGCCACCCTGAAAACAGATCTACACATACCAAGACGTATTCTAGGGTCCCCACTTTGGGTAGTTGGATGTAATCTATTTGCAGTCTTTGGAAGGGAAAATCGGGCCTGGTAGTGTGCCTCAAAGGTGTTTTTACCGTCCTTCCTATGTTGTGATGGGCACAAATCATACAAGCCTGAGTGAATTTGGCTGCAGTTACACTGAATCCTGGGGCATACCAGTGACTATTAACAAGAGCAGTCATGGCAGTTTTGGACAGGTGAGTATTCCCATGAGTGGCCTGGGCTGTGACTGGGAACAAAGCAAGGGGGAAACACAGCTTTCCTCTAAGTTGCCATGTTCCTTTTGGGGTCATCACAGCTCCTTTCTCTATCCATAGTGCCTTTTCCTCTTTGGTTGCTTGAGACTGTAAGGTTTTTAATGTTTCATAGTTGACTGGCAGGGAAATTTGCTCTTTTACTACTGCTATCCCTACAGGATCATCTCTGGGTTTCTGTGCAGCAGCTTTTGCTGCCAGATCAGCTCGATGATTTCCCCGAGCTTTAAGAGTTTTTCCTGACGAATGGCCTTTAATTTTCATAATGGCCACCCTTGTTGGCAACAGCAGAGCGTCCATTAAGGCTTTCACCCCTTTGCCATTTTTAATTGGCTTGCCATTTGCTGTAAGGAAGTCTCTAGCCTTCCAAATTGGACCATAATCATGGGTGATCCCAAAAGCATACCTGGAATCTGTATAGATGTTTGCAATTTTTCCCTCCGCATACCTGCAGGCCTCTTCCAAAGCCTTAAGTTCAGCTTCCTGTGCAGACATGTGAGAGGGCAGTGATTCCGCTTTGATTGTATCGTGCTGAGTGACAACTGCATACCCAGTATGAAACTTCCCCTGGACACCATACCGCGATCCATCCACAAAGAGCTCTAAATCTGGGTTTTCTAAGGGAGTATCTACCACGTGATCAAACCCTGCTGTCTCTTGGGACATTAATTGGAGACAGTCGTGTTTATCTTCCAGGTCAGGAAGATATTCAGCTAGATGACTCGTACTACTACTCCCTCCCCCCTCCAGAGGCAGCAGAGTAGCTGGATTCAAAGTTGTGCACCTTCTGATGGTGACATTTGGTGGCATAAGTAGTGCACATTCTAGTCTAAGGTGTCTGGCAGTGGACAGGTGTTTAGGCTGTACTTGTGTGAGAATGGCCGAGATGTCATCATGAGGGACAAAAACAGTGATTGGATAATTGAGCACAATCTCAGAGCTTTTGTCAAGCATGAGTTGTACGGCCACTACCGCACGGACACAAGATGGCGCTCCTCTAGCCACTGGATCGAGTCTGGCAGAGTAATATGCCACTGGACGCTGTTGGCCAGCCCTAGCTTGTGTGAGAACAGCTGAAGCATGGCCAAGACATTCAGTGCAATAAAGTCTGAAATCTTTATTGTAGTCCGGTAGACCCAATGCTGGTGTGGAACTGATGACTAGTTTTAATGTATGGAAGTTCTCCACGGCCTTATCTGTCAATGAAAAAGGAAGAGAGGTGAGACAATCATACAAGGGTTGCAGAAGAGCAGAGGCATTTTTGATCCAAGGCCTACAGTATGAGACTAGACCCAAATAAATTCTCAGAGCCCCCACAGTAGTAGGGAATTTGTTGGACTGCAGTTATACGGTCTGGGGTGAGATGTCTAATCCCAGCAGATATACAGTGCCCTAGAAAGGTGACAGTGGTACAACAGAATTGAAGCTTCTTGCGGGAAGCTTTACAGCCATTTGCAGCCAGGAAGGTGAGAAGAGACAACGAAGTTTGTTTACACACCTCCTCTCCCGGGCAGCAAAGAAGTAAGTCATCTATATATTGGAGTAAGACAACTCCTTCAGATGGAATGGGCCAATCTGCTAAAACCTGGGCTAAGGCAGTACTGTACATACTGGGGGAATTATGGGCACCTTGTGCTAAGACTGTCCAGGTGTATTGCTTCCTGTCATGTGTGAAAGCAAAAAGATATCTGCAATCTGGATGTAATGGAACTGAGAAAAATGCATTTGCAAGATCCACCACAGTGAAATGGGTAGCACTGTAGGGAATCTGTGCCAACAATGTATGTGGGTTTGGTACCACAGGGGTATTAAAAACTGTAGCCTCATTAACAGCCCTAAGATCATGTGCCATTCTATACTGCACTGGCTGACCTTTTTCCCCCCTTTTCTTAATGGGGTACAAGGGAGTGTTACATGGAGAGGTGGTTTCAAATAGTACCACATTATTGACAAAATCACGTACTATTTTGGTGATGGCATCCGTTTGTTGTATACTGAGGGGATATTGTGCCTTCCGAGGTAAAGGAGCACCAGGTTTACGTTCTATCATCATTGGAGGGACAGATAAACGGCCAACATCTGTAGGTCCGGAGGCCCACAGATGTGCAGGTAATTGTTGCAGCAGAAGGGACACGCCCTCTTCAGAGAGTGTAGACACGTACATGTGGAATGGATTATAATCACAGGCCGCTAAGAGACATATATCCTCTTCTCCTAGTTTGCCTTGTAACTTCACAGTACAATCAGGAAGATATGTTATCTGCGCATATATTCTCTGCAACACATCTGCTCCTAGCAAATTAACAGGGGCGGTGTCACTGACTAAGAGGCGACTTAGCATTTGTTGGTTTGGGGCAAATGCAATTTGTATTTGCTTTGTGAGAGGAGTAGGAACCTCATTACCATCTACTCCTACACATGGAATACTATCTTTTTACGTGTTTGCTGCGAATAACAGTTTTGGCTGCTCCAGTGTCAATCAAAAAGGGGATGGGCTCCCCCCCATTGATTGCCAAGGAGACAACTGGGGCAGGCCCTAAGGTTTGAATTTTTAGTAGGGTCACAGCATTTGACTCTGGATTGCCAACTCCCTATGGGCGTCGCATTTGAGGGGGCTGAGCTCTCTCCTCCTCTTCCTCCTCCCATGGGTTAGGAGTTTGGCAATCCCGCATAAAGTGCCCCACCTTGCCACAGTTAAAACATCTTAAGATATACCTTGGTTTCCTTCCCCCTTTTTGGGGAAAGTGCTGGTATGCGGCCACACCTGCCTTCGGTCTTTTGTTCAATTCAGCTTCTACCCCCTTTGCTACTTGTAACAAAATGGAGGGCTGTATAGTTCTCCATTCAGGCCTAGCTGATACCAGACCCTTGCGAATGCTTTCCCTAAGAGCATCCACAAAAGCAGCACTCAAAATTCTCTCATGCATGTCTGAGGTGTACTCAAAGCCCAAATCCACCCATCTTTGCTGGAGTCTAGTGTAAAATTTCTCCACACTTTCCGTTTTATCCTGATGCATATCCGACAACATAACAGACTGATCACCTAATCGCTTTCTCCCCCATTCCGTGAGTCTTACTATGTATCGCTCACCGGACAACAAAGTAGTATCATCTCCCTCATAACATCCCACTGCAGAGGCTATAATCTGAGAAAAGGAGTCACCAGCTTTACACTGGACTAAATCTTCTAAATCCCTCCAGCAACATGAGAAAGCTTTCCGTATCTTCGCTAACTCTCTACAGAACGGCATGGGTAAGTCCTCTGGATTGGGGATTCTACTCATCATGGCCAGCATCTCACTAGGGGACCAAGGGCGATACACAGGCTCATCAGGGATGTCATTGGGACCTCTGAGAGGAGCAGCTCCAGGGTTAAGGTACCTGGGCGTACGATAGGATAGATTAGGTCGAGGTGGATTTGGCGTAGATGTTATAACAGGGTAAACTGGGTGCATCAGATTTCGCATATCCAAAAATGATGCTGGATACCCTATACTTTCCTGTGATAGATATCCACTCAAGTCTGAAGTCGGACTTAAAATGGGTGCATTCCTAGATTGAGTAGACTGGTCTGGAATATTTCTAGTAGGCATCATAGGGGCAATCACTGCAGGTACATTTTTTAACTGATGGGACATACAATTGGGAAGGGTTATTGGCAGACATCACTGGATATAATCCAGTGTTGGGAATTATGTCCTGTCTTTGAAATCCACAGACAACACATATGCTATTTGTCTCAGCATTCCTGTGATTGTACACACACATCCATCCCCCATAAGTAGGCGGTTGCTGCTCTATGGTAAGAGTTTTAGGGGGTGGGGAAAGCCTAGAGGGAGCAGAAGGCACAGTGGGTGGTGCTGATAAGCACATTCCAGCACCTGGTGTAGAGGAGGAACTAACACAAGAAGCAATAGCATTGTTTGTTGGACCACAAGACCCAGGATTACTTACAACAGAGGTGGCGGGGGAAGGGATGCCGCATGGCAAACTGTTCTGTTCTTTGTTACTTACCACACCCAAATCCTCCATCTTACTATACCAATATTGACCATTCTTCTCAATTTCTTTCAATTTTCCATCAGTCACATCTGCAGACAACTTCCACCATAACTCTGCTTGCACCAGCCTATTATTATCTCTCAGCCACCCTTTCTTTTCTTGTAATATATTTTTCCATAAGCTTTCATTTAATCTTCCAGTTTCATGCATACCAATTGCCTGCATGAACGATTTTAACTTAGTTACTGAAACTTTTCCTTCTCTTTCTCTCATCAACTGAGCCGCTGTTAACCTTTTTTCACTCTGTCCTGCTACATTTGAATTTCCCATTATTGTAGTTGCACGAAGATCAAACAATTGCTACTTATCAAACCCGCAAACTTAAGCGTAGTTGCACAAAGATCAAACGGAATCCGATTACTATAAGTAATCGCCACCGAACCCACAAACTTAAGCGCAGTTGCACAAAGATCAAATGATATAATAGTATTGAGCCCACAATCTCTCAAAGTGAAGACCCCTAGTCAATTCACCGGGATACAAAATCTTAATAACTTCCAATTGCCTATGAGACAATTGGTATTAACCCTTTTCCCAAGGTTCTCGTCAGAACCTTGACTGGGAACTAAATCTACGTCACAGGATATCCGGCTCAGCTGTGTAACAACTTCAGTTTAGTTTCAGCATGTTCCACCACACAAAGAAGGAATATTTCAACAGGTTCTTTTTAACGGACAGATCAGCTATAATTTGAACCCTTATATCGCGATAACACCAATTCAACTCTTGAGAAAACACTTAGGCAAAAGACTCAGAGGAGGTTGTAAGAATAAAAGCTTCTTACCTTACTGCAGTTTATGCCTCGTCTGATGGTTTTACGCAAGTCCTCTCCTGGCGTTTGAATCGGAAGTTATGCAAGCCGTCAGTCCCTGTTCGGGCGCCAATTTTGTCGTCGCAAAATCTACGACACAACTTCTTCTTTTGTGTGGCTCCAAATCAGTTAGAATTATAAGTATGAGCTCATACAGCTTTCTCTAATGAGACCAATGCAGGCTGGTATCATGGAAAATATCTCTCTTTATTCCAGTTACATACACTTATATAGGCAACATGAGGTAGACAAAAGGGTGGTCCTAGATGAAAGTTTATTGGCTCTGTGACAAAAAGGGAGTAGTTTACTAACTTTATTCCTGAGTTGATTGGCACATTTGAAAAATAGCAACTT
This sequence comes from Bufo bufo, assembly GCF_905171765.1. NCBI lineage: Eukaryota > Metazoa > Chordata > Amphibia > Anura > Bufonidae > Bufo > Bufo bufo. The sequence continues at coordinate 369,694,398 of NC_053389.1, forward strand.
AACTCCTCCTTTCTTTCACTAATTGATCTTAGAACAAAGAGAATGTACATGAGGCTCCTAATTGAGTTTTTTGCCATCTAGTGGAGACAAATGTGTACTACAGGAGAAGGTAAAATCTTGACTCTCACACTGGCCTGCTGTAAAATTGATATCCAAAGAACATTTAATCTACCTCCAGCCACCTACTTACTTGTTCTTTTCTGTCCGCTGAATGCATAATTTTTGGGGCCTGTAGTCCACTGGCCTGCTGTAAAATTGATATCCAATGACCATGTAATCTACCTCCAGCCACATACTTACTTGTTCTTTTCTATCCGCTGAATGCATCATTTTTGGGGCCTGTAGTCCACTGGCCTGCTGTAAAATTGATATCCAAAGAACATTTAATCTACCTCCAGCCACCTACTTACTTGTTCTTTTCTGTACAGTGAATGCATCATTTTTGGGGCCTGTAGTCCACTGGCCTGCTGTAAAATTGATATCCAATGATCGTGTAATCTACCTCCAGCCACATACTTACTTGTTCTTTTCTATCTGCTGAATGCATAATTTTTGGGGCCTGTAGTCCACTGGCCTGCTTTAAAATTGATATCCAATGACAGTGTAATCTACCTCCAGCCACATACATACTTCTTTTATGTACGGTGAATGCATAATTTCCATAGCATCATCATGATGGCATACAAGGAGATTGACCCCTGACCTCTGTAGAGGCAGGAACAGAGGTTTAAATTCCCCCCTCTCACTACCAACACCAGTGTTTTCCTGTCCCTACAGAGGACAGAGCAGAGAAATGTCTCCCTGTATGCAGGGAGATGAAGCTTCTACAGGCAATGATTTGGTTACCTTTTCAGCGCATTACACCATTATGGATCATGGTGTCCCCCTGCCCTCCCACGGTCTTGGTACTAACGTTTGGCTGGGGGATGGATCGGGAGGGCTCGCTCTGGTCTTATCTGGAGCCTACTCCCAGGGCGACGTCTCCCGCCTTACCTCTAGTAGGTCAAGCCGTGTTTGTGTGCCCGGCGCTTCCGGCGCTTCCTCATGACGTCACTTCCGTCAGACGGAGTGACACTGGAAGCATGCGACGTCCTGACGGGCTAAAAGCCGAACACCCGGCATTTGTTAACCAAGCAGCAGTGTCTCGGCCTCACGATGTCTGGGGGATTATATGTGCAATATATATATATATATATATATATATATGCACTCATGATGGGCCCCCATCTCTATCCCTCATGGATACATTTTTTCTTTTAGGTCTCCAAGGATGCACAAAAGAAAACCAAAAGATCTCTTAAGTGCATTCCTGTAATGCTCGGCTTCATTTAGGGGTCAACACTGCCTTCAAAAATCGATTGTTATTCGATCCTGAGGAGTCCCAAATTTTTTATGTGATCCCCAAGATCGATGTCCAGGTGGCAAAGGTGAATAAGAAAACATCCCTTCCCTTTGAAGATGCATCCCAGTTAAGGGATTCCATGGACAGGAAAGCCGACAGCCTCTTGAGGAAGTCATGGGAGGCTGCAATGTTTAACATCAAGTCTAATATCGCAGCAACCTATGTTGCCGCGATCTATGTTCCTCTGACTTAATGAATTGGAGGACCATATTAAGAATAAATATAGAATAAAACCCCTAGGGAGGAGATCCTAAATTCCCTACCCCTCCTCAAATCAGCCACCGCATTTCTGGCTGATGCCTCGGCTGAGTCGGTTCGATTAACAGCTAGAGATGTGGCCCTCTCCAACGCAGCCAGAAGGGCACTCTGGATGAAGTGTTGGTCGGGGGATAAGACATCTAAAATGAAGCTCTGCTCCATTCCCTTCTCGGGAGAGTATGTGTTTGGCCCAGTGTTGGATAAGATTTTAGAGAAGGCCTCTGACAAAAAGAAGGGGTTTCCTGAAGACCAGTCGTATAAATGCCGATATCCCTTTTGTTCCTTCTCAAATCAAGACAAATTATACAGGGGGAAGGGGAAGACCAGGCGCTGGAGCTACCCCAAAGGGAGTAGAGGAAAAGGTTTCCCTACCTCCCACTCTAAACCAAGCGATAAATTAGGACACTGGGGTGGGGGGGAAGGCTGTCAAACTTCCTGACATACGGGAATTGATCTCCCAGAATCCTTGAACAAGAGATCATAGGCTCAGGATACAGGATTGAACTGTCTTCAAAACCCCCAAACAGATTCTTAATAACGCGCTTCCAAACGAATCTATGGCAGGGACTTCAGGACCTTCTGAAGGTGAACGTGATTACTCAAGTCCGCCCCCTAGACCAGGGAAAGGGGTTTTACTTTAACCTTTTTCTGGTAAAGAAAAAGGAAGGCTTGTTCCGCACGATAATAAACTTGAAACCCTTAAACAAGTTCATCTTGTACCGAAAGTTCAGGGTGGAATCCCTGACGTCGACAGTACCCTTGTTAACCCAAAATGCTCTGATGTGTACAGTAGTTATACGAGACGCCTACTATCACGTCCCAATCCATACTTTAAGGGTGGATATCTGCTCTTGACTATTTCTTTGATCAGGATATCGTAGGCCACCGCTGGATTAAGAGGTTTATGAGAGCGCCTCTAGACTTCCTCCAACTATTACGTCACGAGTTCCCTCCTGGGATCTAAACATCGTACTCTCAGGGCTAATGCTACCCCCCTTTGAGCCTATAGCTGACTGTTCAATTAAACATCTATCACTGAAGACTGCTTTCTTGATTGCGATAACATCCGTCCGTAGACTAGGGGAAATACAACAGCTATCTCTTAGAGAACCCTATCTGCATATCTTGGACGACAGGATTATTCTCAGATTAGATCTAGGGTTCCTCCCTAAAGTTGTGTCTAACTTCCATCGCAGCAAAGAGATCATCCTACCTTCCTTCTGTCAAAACCCCTCAAATAACAGTTAATCTTCCACTCCTTAGATGTCAGACGCTCCTGTATTAAATTACATCGAGGCTACCAAGAGTTTAAGGAAGTCTGACAATCTGTTAGTCCTGTTTGCAGGGAAGAACAAAGGGCAGTAAGCTTCCAAATTCTATCTGGCCAGATGGATCAGGAACACTATCTCTCTATGCTATGAGATTCAGAATCTCCCATGTCCCGTTAACCTGAGGGCCCATTCAACCAGGGCCATGTCATCCTTTCAAGCTGAAAGGGCTGGCGCTTCCCTTGATGACATATGAAAAGCTGCCACATGGGCCAGTGTCCAGACATTTGTAAAGCATTACAGACCCAACTTTTCCAGAGCTTCTAATCTGTCTTTTGGACGTAAGGTCCTTCAGGCAGTTGTCCCCCCTTGATATATATTTTGTATATTTCCTTGTATGCCGTTGTGATGATGCAATGGAAAAAACTGAATTAGTACTTACCCATAATTCAGTTTCCATGAGATCATCACGACGGCACGTTATTCCCTCCCATTTTTTTCTTGTCCTGTGCTCTCGGGAGGCCTTCGGAAGGTATGAGGTAATATCTTCCTTCCCTTCTCATTACGTTCTTGTATTCATTACTCACCACCTTGTTTGCTCTGTGTGATTTTGGAAACACTGGTGTTGGTGGTGGTGGTGGGGGGGAATTTAAACCTTTCTCTGTTCCTGCCCCACAGAGGTCAGGGGTCAATCTCTTTGTATGCCTTCGTAATGATCTCGTGGAAACTGAATTACCAGTAAGTACTAAGTCTGTTTTTTTTTTTGGGGGGGGGGGCCTGTAGTCCACTGGCCTGCTGTAAAACTGATATCCAATAACCGTGTAATCTACCTCCAGCCAAATACTTACTTGTTATTTTCTGTACGGTGAATAAATGATTGTTGGGGCCTCTGAGGAATTCAACACCAGTGACGACCACGTGTCAACTATTATCATTAGTGGTTTTTTTTCAAGAGGGGATATTTTGTTAGCCATGTTGTTAATCCAATTTTATATTTTTAGTTCTTTTAAACATATGTATTTGACCTGTATTTGTACTGGCCTGCAGTAAAATTGATATCCATTGACCGTGTAATATACCTCCGGCCACATAATCACTTGATCTTTTCTGTCCGGTGAATGCCAAATGTTTAGGGCCTGTAGTCTGGCCTACAGTAAAATTTTTATCCATTGACTGCATAATGTACCTCAAGATACATAATCAGAATTTCTTTTATGTCAGGTGAATGCCTAATTTTTAAGGCCCGTACTCCTGTGACCTAAAATACATTTTTTAGGCTCCAACAGGGCACATTTCAGAGAATTTCCCTTTAAGACGCATATAAATGTCCCCTGATTAAGATACATATTTTTTGTTGAAATTTTTGTCATTGATCCCCCTCTAGTATGTCACTGTCCATGTTGTGGGAATATTTGTGCACTTCTACTAAGTATTTGGTGGCTGCAAATGTGAGCTGAAGGTTTTTCAGGTTCTCCTGCCATTAAAGTGAATGGGGCCCGCCGCGAACTTGTGGTTCACGAACATTTGATCGCGTTTGCAAACCATCCCGGGCTACGTTCGTCCATTAATGTTGAACGTGAATATTCGAATTACAAATTTTTATCGTGAATATCGGCACTTTGAGAATTCGCGAATATTTTGAATATATAGTGCTATATATTAGTTTTTCGAATATTCGCCATTTTTTTTCCATCTGAAGTTATGATTCCTTCCTGCTTAAGTTGCTTGTCAAGCAACTTATGCAGGGAGGAATCATAACTTCAGATGGAAAAAAAATTCAGAATATTCTAAAAAACAAATATATAGCACTATATTCTATAGTGTTATATATTCGTTTTTGACCCATGCCTGTATTGATCGCGTAATATTCGCATATATTACGCGATCATTACCTTGCCGATTTTCGAGTAAAAAAAAAAGAATGTAGAATATAACGAATATTCAAATTCACGAATATTCAACGAATATTCTACAAAATATTCGCGAAATATCACAAATTTGAATATGAACCCTGCCACTCATCACTATCGTCCATCACTAGTCAAGATACGACATCCATTGATTCGCCACGGTCAAGTATAGAACTTACCTCCTTGTATAGTTACATAGTTGATATGGTTAAAAAAAAAAAATAAGTCCATCAATTTCAACCAAGGGATAAGTGGGGACGCGAATCCCAGAAGGAAGTGAGACTCAGATTTCTACACGTTTTCATAAGCATTAATGTTTACTTTTAAGAAATCATCTAAACTTTTTTTTAAAACTGTCCACTGTTCCTACTGTGAATACGTGCTGAGGAAGTCTATTCCACATATCCACAGTTCTTACAGTAAAGAAGCTTTGACGCTTCTGGAGACTGAACTTTTTCTTCTCCAGTTGGAGGCACTGCCCCCTTGTCTTTTGAGGGCATTTTTACATGGAACAGTTTTTCACCATATTTTTTGTATGGCCCATTTATATATTTGTTTAGTTTAATCATGTCCCACTTTAGATGTCTATTTTCAAGACTAAATAAATTCAATTCTATAGACCTTACTTTACCTATTAAACGTCTACGAGGGACAGAATCAAAAACCTTTGAAAAATCCAGAAACACTACATCCACAGCTGCCCCTCTGTTCAGGCTGCTACTCACCTCCTCATAAAAACAAAATCGGGTTAGTCTGACAACTGTCCTTGGTAAATCCATGTTGGTTATCAATTTTAATATTATTTACAGTCACATACTCCTGTATATAGTCCCTTAAGAGTCCTTCAAACATTTTTCCCACAACAGAAGTTAAACTAACTGGTCTATAATTGCAAGGGAAGGACCTAGATCCTTTTCTGAATATGGTCACCACATTTGCCTTGCGCCAATCACTTGGCACTGTACCAGTACCTAGAGAATCTTAATTTTTTTTAAACAGGGGCACAGCAATGACTGAACTGACCTCTTTAAGCACTCTTGGGTGTAATCCATCTGGACCCGGAGCCTTGTTCACATTTACCTTATTTAACTTATCTTGGACCATATCGACAGTTAGCCAATTGAGTATATTACTGGATGTACTAACAGCCCCAGCACCACAGATATCAGCTCCTTTCTCTTCTTCTTTTGTATATACAGAGCTAAAAAATTTTTTTTGTAACTCTGCCCTTTCCTTATCTTCAGTGACTACCCCCCTTTTACCATTATTTAGACCTACCTGCTCGGACCTTGGTTTTTTAGCATTTATATAGTTAAAGAATTTTTGGCGATTTTGTTTTGCTCTCTTTTGCAACCTGCTGCTCGTTTTGTATTTTTGCTAATTTTATCTCCTTTTTATAGATTTTATAAAGGCCTTTGTAATCTAGAAACGCTACAGCTGACCCCTCATATTTGTATTTTTTAAATGCCCTTTTTTTTGTCTTTTATTGCCCTTTTTAAAGTAGCTGTAAGCCATGGGGGTTTAATTTTAGCCGTTTATACTTGTTACCTAAAGGAATAAAAAAAAATTGTGCAATTACTCAATGTGGATTTAAATCTCTCCCATTTATCCTGAGCATTATTATGGGACAATAGCTGCTCCCAGTCCATGCCCTGAAATGCTGCCCTCAACCCAGGGAAATTAGCCTTTTTAAAATTCAGTGTCTTTGCTCTGCCTGACAGAGTTTGCTTCTTATAGTTTAGGGGGAATATAATTATATTGTGGTAACTATTACCTAGTGTTTCGAGAACAGTAACATTTCCGACAATCTCTGCATCATTAGACATTACCAGATCCAACAGAGCATTGCCCCTAGTGGGAGCTTCTACAAACTGGCCCATAAAGTGGTCCTGCAGCAAGTTGAGGAATTTTCTCCCCTTAGCGGTTGAGGCAGAATCATGACCCCAGTCAATGTCTGGGAAGTTAAAATCTCCCATTATGACCACTGTACCAGCCTGTGCAGCCTGCTCTATTTGGTTATACAGTTGCATTTCTATCTCCTCTGTGATGTTAGGGGGTCTATATATTACACCAATATATAGTGTTTGTATCCCTTTGAAATTCCACCCATAAGGTTTCCACATCCTCACCCACAATTGCCTTTTTCACACTTGTCTTCAGATCACTCCTTACATACAGGCACACGCCACCACCTTTTCTATTGACCCTGTATTTCCTGCATAGTGTAAAACCCTCAATATTTACAGCTCAGTCATGGAAAGAATCCAACCATGTCTCAGCCACACCAACTACATCTATGTGTTCTTCTAGTACCATAGGCTCCAGCTCCCCCATTTTGCTAGCTATACTTCTGGCATTAGTGAAAATGCATTTTAGATTACTATTACCTATAAAGTGAATATCTGGGATTTTTGGGCTACCTTGGTTGATATTTGCATGTAACAGGTTCTTGTTACCAGCAGTTCTATTTCTCTTTGGTGTATAGTTCTGCTCAGTCTTCTCCCGACTTTCCTCACTAACCCCAGCCCCCACTAAATCCCCACGATCCCCTCCTATATCCCACTCTCTATCTAAACTATCTACCCCCTTATTAGTATGACCCCCCACCCTCCACTCAGATCCTAGTTTAAAAGCTCCTCCAGCCGTCTAACCATTTTTTCCCCCAGGGCAGTTGAACCTTTTCCATTAAGGTGCTGCCTATCCCTACTGTAGAGCCTGTAACCGACAGAGAAGTCGGCCCAGTTCTCCATGAATCCAAACCCTTCCTTCCTGCACCAGTGTCAGGAATCATTCTGTTATGTCTTTTTAGTTCAGAATGTCTTGCCCTCAAGTTCTCCCTCAGTTAAGATGGTGGATTGTGTCTCAGCTGGGTGCCATCTTCTCCCCGTGGGTTTACCCTGCTACTCTGTGACATCCTGCTACCTACTGTTGCTGACCCAGATTGCTTGACTATGTTCCTGTGCCGCCTGCCTGACCCATTGCTTGTCTGACCTCGGCTCCACTGCATCCTTCGGTCCTGCACCGTTGCTACCGGTAAAGGCTCTGCTGCATCCTTTGGTCCTGCACCGTTGCTACCAGTAATGGCTCTGCCTGCCTGGACTGTCGGTAATAAACAAGAAAGGGGGGGACCTCATTTTACTTCTGGCCCCTTACCAATAAAAAACCCCATCAAATAAAGAACACTGACACTGCTCTTCTTTTAACCTCTTTATTGTTGTTGGGTGGTAATCGGCCACAGCAATTTATTCAAAACAGAAAAACCATAAACACCAGAACCGTGCGATCTGCTAGTCACTGGCCTCCCAGCGGGCAGTTATGCCCATTTGCCTCCAACACCTCTCCGTTGTATTAACCTGCAGCCATGGAGGAGAACCGCCCTCAAATGGGGCTCCGACCACCACCCAACAAGAACATGGCTTGCTCCACCCCATCTTGAAGGCCAACCCGATATCGGAAAGGTGAAGGCCAACCCGATATCGGAAAGGTGAACCCTCCAGCTGCTGCTGGCGAACCACCATACCACCCTGGGACCTAACAAAGCGGGATATACGCACATTCACCGTTCTCCTGCACCTTTCTACTGCTTCCCCGTCCGCGCCACCTTGCCATCCACTCGTGGAACAATTTCGGACCACACAACAAAATCGGACCGCATAAGGGTCAAAAGCGCGACCAGTGGCATGGAACCGATATAATTTCCCCAGCATGGACGACCAGAATCACTGGACTATTGGCTTGAAAACCAATATCCACCACCTGCGATAGGAGCTGAGACCATCTTAAGCCACAAATACCTCTCCATGAAACATCCACTTCCTGGAAACCGAGAGATCTCCCACCGGGTCTGCAGTCAGCTCTCTGTGCCGCCCAGAAAATATATGAATGGCCGACCATCCATACTGCCGGCCGCCCCGGACCTGCAAGAAAAAAGCATTTAAAACCAAACACACTACTTCACAACCCCTATTCAAAGAAGTATGTGTAAGTCTTCCAAAAAGATCCAGTCTAATATATCTCGCAAAGCAAGCTGATTTCCATCTGCCAATTCTCATAACTTCTGATTCGGGTAAACCTGCCCTAGCAGCCTCTGTAGTCGCCCCGATTTGGAATGAGTGGGTGCCGAACTCCTTGGGACCCACCCCCGCCAATGCTAAACAAGACCGAAAAACCGTGGTGAAGTGAAATTTGGTCATCGGAGAACCATCTGCATGCGCAAAGAAATTGTGACCTGCCAGGCACAGCGCACTATAATTAGTTATCAGCCGAACCGGGCAGGCTACCCCAGGTACCGGGTGGAGAGGAATCCAGGTACCCCTACCAAACTGGTCCGTCTTGGAATGACTGACCCAGATTCTCAAAGAATCATTACCTAGGACAACATCCTGCCAAGAGAGACTTCCCGACTTGCGACGAGAGGGGGCTACTAACTCACCAACGCGGAGGGCCACAAAAAAGGCTAGACTAAAACTACCCGAGAACAACGCAATCTCAAAGGGGGATGAACAGACCTCAGGAAGCTTGGCAATAAGCCTGCCTAGTAGGTTGAACGAGATTGGACGCCGACTCTCCCGTGACACGAACTCCTTCCTCCAGCCCCGTATTGCATGGCGAATAATAAACTGCTTGGTAACGTCCGACCAGCCACACAATCTAAAATGAAAGGCGATACCCGACAGGCGCCACTGTGCAACCACCGCAGAAATGCGCGTGGATCGCAAACGCAAGAACCACTCAATTGTGACGTCCCTGTCACCCACCATTCCCCACCATTTAGCCCAGGCCTTAACATGCGCCTGCCAGGTAGCAGGGGAGACTGAAGATCTAACCAGCGTCATTACCTGGTGTCCACCAAGCCCCACAGGTACTGGGGGCATCTCCTGCCCTCCTGATCCGCTTCTGGGAGAAAGGACCGAAAATCCTGCCAATGAAAACGGTAGAGGGCATCAGCAACTTTATTATCCACCCCTGGAACATGACGAGCCCTAAAATAAATATTGCGCTCAAGGCACCGCAGCACTAAATGCCGAAGCAAGGCCAAAACCGGGAGGGAAGAGGAAGACAAGCTGTTGACAGCGTGAACCACTCCCAAATTGTCCGTCCAAAAGGAAACGTGCCTGTTGGACAACCTGTCCCTCCACAATTCCACTGACACGATAATCGGGAACAGCTCCAATAAAGTAAGATTCTTACATAACCCAGAGGACCGCCACGAATCAGGCCATGGAGCGGCACACCATTCATTCCCAAAATAGTCCCAAAACTGCATGACCCAGAAGCACCAAAAAACAAGGACAATTCGGAATTAGGGGTTACCCTGGACATGTAACAGGTGTGGCCATTGAAAGATTGTAGAAAAACCTTCCAAACCCTAAGTCTTTTTTCAGAGAATTAGTGAGCCGGATGCGATGCCGAGGATATTTGACATCCCGGGTAGCCAATGACAAACGCTGAGCAAAAACTGTGCTGAGGACAAGACACGAGTGGTTTGCACGCTGTGTAATTAGAGCCTGAAGCGAGGCATAAACATTCTAAACCTGAGCACAACCTGCATGACCAGGCATCTAAGTGCAAAGCACGAGCTGCAGTGGAGTAGACACCTCAACAACCAAGAAAGGTCTCTGGCTCCTCCTGCTTCCTCTTCTGCTGCAGTCTCTGCCTCTTCATCCCACTCTGGAGTGGCAGTGGCACCTGCCACCCTGCAAACAGAAGATGTGCCAGCAATGCCACCACCTGGGTCACCAAGCATCTCTACAATGTCCCATGGAAGCGTTCAGCTGTCTATCTTCCAAACACTGGAGCAAAAGAGGAAGTACCCCCCTTACCCACCCGTGATCCCTGGCCCTGAATGCCAGCATTTCAAAATGACTGGCGTTTGAAATGCTGTCATTCCGTCTGGTGGAGACGAAGAGTTTTAAAAGCCAGCACACTGGGTAAATGCAGTGGCGGCTGGGCCAGAGGCGGATAACAGTTTGGCGCATGTCCTTCCACCACCGAGGATTGCAGGGCATTTCTGTTTGCCTCCTGTTGCTTCCTCCTCCTACTCCGCTTTCTCATCCTCTACCGCCTCCTCATCCCGTCAGCGTAACACCTTCACCACCAACTTCAGCACAGCCAGGGGTAAATGACAGCAGGCAGTTTTAAAATGTATTTGTTTGGGGGACAATCCCCACACTGTTCAGGAGCTGTGGATGGTCATGGAACAACAGACCGATGAGTGGTTGATGCCAGTGAGCCTCAAGCCCGGCCTGGTGATGTGCGATAATGGGCGAAATCTCGTAGAAGCTCTGGGCCTAGCCGATTTGACGCACATCCCTTGCCTGGCGCATGTGCTGAGTTTGGTGGTGCAGAGGTTCCTGAAAAATTACCCCAATATGTCAGAGCTGCAGAAAGTGCGGGCCGTCTGTGCATGCTTTTGGTGTTCTCACCCTGCTGCCTCTGGGCAGCCTGGCACACATGAGCGTTTACATGCTTCAGTGTCTCAGCAATGACCGCTGAGTTGGACACATCCTAACTTGTACTGATTACTGGGTGGCCACGCTGCTGGATCCCCGTTACAAGGACAACGTACCATCCTTAATCCCATCACCGGAGCGTAAAAGTAAGATGCGCAAGTACGCACGCTTGTAGACGCACTGCTGATGGCTTTCCCACCTGACAGTGGGGCACAGTGGAAGCACAAGGTGAAGGCAGAGGAGGAGGAAGAGGTCGCCAATGCAGCTGGGGCACCACAAGCACCTCAGAAGGCAGGGTTAGCATGGCTGAAATGTGGAAAATCTTTGTCAGGACGCCACAACAACGAGCACCACCAGCTGATATGGAACGCCTTAGCAGGAGGCAGCATTTCAGCAACATGGTGGAGCAGTATGTGTGCACATGCCTACATGTACTGACTGATGGGTCTGCCCCCTTCAACTTCTGGGTCTCCAAATTGGGCACATGGCGTGAGCTTTCCCTTTACGCCATTGAGGTGCTGGCCTGCCCTGCAGCCAGTGTCGTCACAGCCAGACAGCTGAGAAGCTCTGACAGGAGCCTTTCAGATCCTCCTCCTTGAATTTCTTTGTTTTGGTTGAGTTCCTCATCTCGTTAGTCTATCTCAGCTGTCTAAAGTTGGACTGATTGCTGCCCTTTAAGTTCCTCCCCAGAATGCAGTAGTGTGCGGCTTATACAACTTCCTGGAGTGTGTGTGCATGCTGTTCCTAGTTCTCAGTCCACAGTCCCCAGTCGTCTGCAAGATAAGTGCTGTTTATGTATTTATGATTTTCTGTTTTCTGGATCCAGGTGACCCTGACTCCCTCCGTGTCTGTGTAGGGAGCCGGTGGTCGTATCCCCTCACTATTGTAGGGTCTTCAGGTGTAAGATAGTCGAGGTACGTGGATATGCGCCCATCCACCTTTGGGGTGGTCGCATAGGCTGAGCAATAAGGGAGAGCGGCAGGTCTCATGCAGGGGTCTCCCTTTTGTTCCTTAGTTGTGGATCCAGTGAGTCATTGTTTATATTGTATTGTCTTGTTTCCTGTACACCATCCGTGACATTATAAGCCGCCAAAACCGTCTCAAGCATGGATCCGGTTTCACTTTTGGCTAAACGCCTCCAGGGTCTTTCATTGGAGGTAGCTGATCTCCGTAGGATTTTTTTCTCAGTTTCAAGTGACCGGTTCAGCTTGCGTTCATGGAGTTTGTGCTGAGCCTAAGATCTCGCTCCCGGATACGTTCTCTGGGGGTAGTGAGAATTTTGTGCGTTTTAAAGAGGCTTGCAAACTCCATTTTCGCCTTCTTCCCCATTCCTCTGGTGATGAAGAACGGAGGGTGGGGATCATTGTATCGCTGCTCAGGGGTAACGCTCAGTCTTGGGCCTTTTCGCTACCGGAGGGGGCACGGCCCCTCCGCTCAGTCGATGAATTATTTTTAGCCCTGGGTCAGATATATGATGATCCGGATCGTATTGCTCTGGCTGAGTCTAAACTACGTCTGTTATGCCAGGGTAAACAATCCGCAGAGATATACTGCTCAGAATTTCGGAGATGGGCAGCTGATACTGGTTGGAATGATGCTGCACTCCGAAGTCAATTTTGCCAGGGTCTTTCAGAGGGATTGAAAGATGCATTTGCCTTTCATGAGAGGCCAATCTCCCTGGACTCTGCTATGTCTCAGGCCGTTCGTATTGACAGGCGTCTTAGTGATAGAGGAGAGATCTCTCCTTCCTGTCATACTCAGTCCCGGGACAGTGCAGCGGTCTCATTCTGTGCGCAGGGGTCTCAGTCACTGTCAGCCCCTTCTGAGCAGGAACCCATGCAGCTGGGGTTGATTGCTTCAGACAATAGAAGATTCAGCATGGGAGGGTTTGTTTTTGTTGTGGAGGTATAAATCTAAGGCAAATGTTTGTCCCTCTAGGAGATTCAGGCAGTTTTCTGGGAGTAATAAAGAGACAAAAAGGAAAAAATCTTTTAAAAATGTTCCGTCTGTTACTATTGGCAGGGTTGAGGCGGAAATTGAAGGTTTTCCGTTTGCTTGTAGTTCCCGTTTTGTCCTACCTGCTAGGGTGGCGCTAGAGAGCAAGAGCATTTTTTGTGAGATTTTTGTGGATAGTGGAGCAGCTGTCAATCTCATTGATAATCAATTTGCAATAACTCATGGTTTCCAGGTATGCACTTTGGGAAAGGATATTCCTGTTTTTGCTATTGATTCCGCTCCACTTTCTCAGAAATCATTAAAGGGCATAGTTCACAATATCCGTTTAATTGTGAGTGATGCTCATGTTGAGGATGTCATGTTTCGTCCTTAGCGGTTTGCCTACTCCTCTAGTCTTGGAACTACCCTGGCTCACTAAACATAACCCCACCATTGATTGGCAAGCGAGGCAAATAAATGGTTGGAGTGACTTTTGCAGAGAGAATTGCCTCATAACATCTGTTTCTGAGGTTTCTACTAAGACTGTACCACCTTTCCTCTCTGAATTTTCGGATGTCTTCTCTGAGAGTGGAGTTCAGGATTTGCCTCCGCACAGGGAGTATGATTGCCCTATTAATCTCATCCCAGGCGCCAAGCTGCCTAAATCTCGTTTATACAATCTCTCCCAACCTGAGAGCGTCGCTATGCGTGCTTATTTCTCTGAGAGTCTGAGAAAAGGACACATACGACCCTCGAAGTCACCTGTTGCCGCTGGCTTTTTCTTTGTTAAGAAAAAAGATGGTTCTTTAAGACCTTGTCTGGATTTCAGGGAGCTGAACAGTATCACTATTCGTGATCCTTATCCGCTTCCTCTGATCCCGGACCTGTTTAACCAGGTTGTTGGGGCTAAAGTCTTTTCCAAATTAGACCTAAGAGGGGCATACAACCTGGTCAGGGTCAGAGAAGGAGACGAATGGAAGACTGCTTTCAATACCCCTGAGGGCCATTTTGAGAATTTGGTTATGCCTTTTGGTTTGATGAATGCCCCAGCCGTTTTTCAGCATTTCGTGAACAGCATTTTTTATCATTTAATGGGAAAATTTGTATTAGTGTATTTGGATGACATTTTGATTTTTTCTCCTGATTTCAAGACTCATAAGGAACACTTACGTCAGGTCTTGCTCATTCTGCGGGAGAATAAATTATACGCAAAACTGGAAAAATGTTTGTTTGCAGTTCCAGAAATTCAATTTCTGGGGTTTCTTCTCTCCGCTTCTGGTTTTCGCATGGACCCCGAGAAGGTCCGCGCTGTGCTTGAGTGGGAGCTTCCTGAGAATCAGAAGGCGCTGATGCGTTTTTTGGGCTTTGCCAATTATTACAGGAAATTTTTTTTGAATTATTCCTCTGTTGTTAAACCACTCACTGATATGACCAGAAAGGAGGTAGATTTTTCTTCCTGGTCGGTAGAGGCGCGTAAGGCCTTTTCTAATATCAAGGAGAGTTTTGCTTCCGCTCCCATCCTGGTACAACCTGATATTTCGTTACCCTTCATAGTTGAGGTTGATGCTTCTGAGGTAGGGGTGGGTGCGGTCTTGTCTCAGGGTTCCTCTCCTGCCAAATGGCAACCGTGTGCCTTTTTCTCAAAGAAACTCTCCTCCGCAGAGAGAAATTATGATGTGGGAGATAGGGAATTGTTGGCCATCAAGTTGGCTTTTGAGGAATGGCGCCATTGGCTAGAGGGAGCCAGACACCCTATTACCGTGTTTACTGACCATAAAAATCTGGCCTACTTGGAGTCAGCCAAGCGTCTGAACCCGAGACAAGCCAGATGGTCTTTGTTCTTTTCAAGGTTTAATTTTGTTGTCACGTTCCGCCCTGGGGTTAAGAATGTGAAGGCAGATGCCCTGTCACGTTGTTTTTCCGGGAGGTGGGAATTTTGAAGACCCGGGTCCCATTTTGGCTGAAGGTGTGGTGGTCTCTGCTCTTTTTCCTGAATTGGAGGCAGAGGTGCAGGCAGCCCAGTCAGACGCTCCTGATCATTGTCCTCCTGGGAGGTTGTTTGTGCCTCTCGCTTTGAGACACAAGATTTTTAAAGAACACCACGATACGGTCCTTGCTGGGCACCCGGGGGCAAGAGCCACACTGGATCTCATCGCTCGGAGATTCTGGTGGCCTGCGCTTCGTAAGTCAGTTGAGGGTTTTGTGGCAGCTTGCGAGACTTGCGCTCGTGCCAAAGTCCCTCATTCACGGCCATCAGGTCCTCTCCTCCCTTTGCCCATTCCTTCCCGTCCTTGGACACATCTGTCCATGGACTTCATAACGGACTTGCCTCGTTCCTCAGGAAGACTGTGATTCTGGTGGTGGTGGACCGTTTTAGCAAAATGGTGCATTTTATCTCTTTTCCTGGTTTGCCCAATGCTAAGACGCTGACGCAGGCATTTATTGACCACATTGTCAAATTGCATGGTATTCCTTCAGACATAGTCTCTGATAGGGGCACGCAGTTTGTTTCCAGATTCTGGAAGGCTTTCTGTTCTCGCTTGGGGGTTCGGTTGTCATTCTCTTCTGCTTTCCACCCGCAGTCGAATGGCCAGACGGAGCGCGTCAATCAGAATCTGGAGACATATCTGCGCTGTTTTGTGGCGGAGAATCAGGAGGATTGGTGTTCTTTTTTGTCCCTTGCTGAGTTTGCTTTAAATAACCGTCGTCAGGAGTCCTCTGATAAGTCACCATTTTTTGGTGCATATGGGTTTCATCCGCAGTTTGGGACTTTCTCGGGAGAGGGGTCTTCTGGTTTACCTGATGAGGACAGATTCTCCTCGTCTTTGTCATCTATTTGGCAAAAGATTCAGGATAATCTAAAGAGCATGAGTGAGAGATATAAGCGTGTGGCAGATAAGAGACGTGTGCCTGGTCCGGACCTGAATGTTGGTGATCTGGTGTGGTTGTCTACCAAGAATATCAAATTGAAGGTTCCCTCCTGGAAGTTGGGTCCTAGGTTTATTGGGCCTTACAAGATCCTGTCTGTCATCAATCCTGTTGCCTACCGTCTTGATCTTCCTCAGACTTGGAAGATCCATAATGTTTTTCATAAGTCCTTATTGAAACCTTATGTTCAACCTATTGTACCCTCGCCTTTCCCTCCTCCTCTGATTATGGTTGATAGAAATCTTGAATTTCAGGTCTCTAGGATTGTGGATTCTCGTCTTGTCCGCGGTTCCCTCCAGTACCTCGTTCATTGGGAGGGTTATGGTCCTGAGGAGAGGATGTGGGTCCCAGTGACGGACATTAAGGCCTCTCGTCTCATCAGGGCTTTCCATAGGTCCCATCCTGAGAAGGTGGGCTCTGAGTGTCCGGAGTCCACTCGTAGAGGGAGGGGTACTGTCACAGCCAGACAGCTGAGAAGCTCTGACAGGAGCCTTTCAGATCCTCCTCCTTGAATTTCTTTGTTTTGGTTGAGTTCCTCATCTCGTTAGTCTATCTCAGCTGTCATGCAGTTGGACTGATTGCTGCCCTTTAAGTTCCTCCCCAGAATGCAGTAGTGTGCGGCTTATACAACTTCCTGGAGTGTGTGTGCATGCTGTTCCTAGTTCACAGTCCCCAGTCGTCTGCAAGATAAGTGCTGTTTATGTATTTATGATTTTCTGTTTTCTGGATCCAGGTGACCCTGACTCCCTCCGTGTCTGTGTAGGGAGCTGGTGGTCGTAGCCCCTCACTATTGTAGGGTCTTCAGGTGTAAGATAGTCGAGGTACGTGGATATGCGCCCATCCACCTTTGGGGTGGTCGCATAGGCTGAGCAATAAGGAAGAGCGGCAGGTCTCATGCAGGGGTCTCCCTTTTGTTCCTTAGTTGTGGATCCAGTGAGTCATTGTTTATATTGTATTGTCTTGTTTCCTGTACACCATCCGTGACAAGTGTATTGTCTGAACGTGTGTTTAACACAGCAGGGGGCATTATCACAGTCACAGACAAGCGCAGCCACCTGTCCACAGCCAATGTGGACAAGCTAAAGGCATGGATCCCACAGGACTTGTCCGTGCCTTGTGCAGAATAGACATGTATACCGGCCTTACCCAGCCATTGTTATACTCCAGCACACTTTCTCATTGTTGTATTTTTATATTTCCCAATGTTTTGGGGTGTATCCTAATTTAAACAACAAAAAAAAAATTTGTAAAACAAAAACCAGTGTTGGCTACCTCCTCCTCCTCCTCCACCGCCACTTCCACCTAAACTGCTACATCCACCGCCTCCTCAACCTCCTACTCCATATGGACCTCCACCTCCTAGATCAATATTATTATTTTTTATTTTTAAGTTTTTTATTTTAAGTCATTTCACTATTTTGTCTGTTACATTGTTGGGTGACATTACCAAATTTTTGGCTGTGATATACCCCAGCTCTACCTAGTGGACAGGGAAATACATTTCACTAATTTGTCTTTTACATTGTTGGGTGAAACTCGCCAATTTTTGGCTGTGATATGCCCCTGCTCTACCTAGTGGACAGGGAAATACATTTCACTAATTTGTCTGTTACATTGTTGGGTGAAAAATGCTCTTCTTTTGCGCTAGAAAGTACATTTGCGGCCTACACTGCATTTAGGACAGTACGAATGGTGAGGCCATAACAAGTACACACGATATTAGATTGGGTGGCTGACAGTGCCTCCAGTTCCTTCACATTGTCTCCCACCCAGTCCACTGCTGAAAGATCAGAGTTGGCACCTACAGCCCATGGTCTTTCAACTTACTCCCTTGCAAATCATGCAAGCAGTCTGAGCCCCAAGTCATGCAGCAGTCTCTTCTGCTTTTTGATGACTCTGCTGGCAGGGTTTCCATGGGCCATCCACATAACTCTGCACCAGAAGTGGAAGAGATTGAGTGCACTGATGCCCAACCACTTATGTTTCAGGATGAGGACATGGGAAGACCACCGCAGCAAGACTCTGATGATGATGAAACACAGGTGCCATCTGCTGCGGCTTTCTGCAGTCTGCAGACCTACAAGGAGGGCAGAGGTAACGAGTGGGTGGAAGATGATGTGGGAATGATGAGGTACTAGACCCCACATGGAATCAATGTCATGCGAGAGACGTGTGCAGTTTGGAGGAAGAGGCGGTGGTCGCACAGAGGCACCAGCACAGCAAAAGAGGGAGCAGGGTGCAAAAGTGTCTGTTACATTCTTGGGTGACATTTTACAATTTTTGCCATGAATAAACCCCTGCTCTGCATAGGTGACAGGGACCTAAATTTAAAAAAATCATCTGTTACATTCTCAGGTGACATTTTATCATTTTTTTCCATATACAAACCTCTGCTCTGCATAGGTGACAGGGAACTAATTTTTGTAAAATCATCTGTTCAATTGGTGGGTGACATTAACGCGTTTTTGCCGATAAAAACCCCCTGCTCTGCATAGGTGACAGGGACTTAAATTTCTAAAATTTGTCTTTAATTGACGCGCGCCCCCTCCTTTCATTCGATCCTTCTGCTTTAACAACTTGTCCCACATTTCCGCTCGATCACATTTCATCCATTGACCTCCCTTGGATGTGGTATCCCTTTTTCATGCTCCCTCTCCGGCGTGGAACCCTGATTCCCCATTACTCGTGATCACCATTGTAGGTGCATAAAGGAACATCTAATGTTGATAGAGAAGATATCCAATTTGATCGTGGACGTCAGGGGGACGTGCGATCAGGCAGAAGTTATCTAGAGTCAACAAAGCGGGAGCAAGGCCTCTCCTGTCTAGCGTTTCCAAATCCAAAATACCCCACTGACATACCCTGTAATTTTTTATTAATCATTACAATAACAGGGCATCTTAAGAGTCCTGTATTGTAATTTATTGTCACTACCTCCCCGAGTCGGGAGTGGGTAATTGCCGCATGCCCCCTCCTTTACTTAGATGCTTCTGCTTCAATAATTTGTCCCACATTTCCGCTCGATCACATTTTATTTCATCCATTGACCTCCCTTGGATGTGGAATCCCTTTCTCAGGCTACCTCTCTGGCATGGAACCCTGATTCCCCGTTACCTGTGATCACCATGGTAGGCGCATAAAAGAACATCGAAAGTTGATAGGGAAGATATCCAATTAGATCAAGGCCGTCACGGGGACGTGCGACATGGTTGAACAATATGTGTGCACACGCCTACACGTACTGACTGATTGGTCTGCCCCCTTCAACTTCTGGGTCTCCAAATTTGGCACATGGACTGAGCTTGCCCTTTACGCCTTGGAGGTGCTGGCCTGCCCTTCAGCCAGTGTATTGTCTGAACGTTTGTTTAGCACAGCAGGAGGGGGTTAGAGAAGCGTAGCCGTCTGTCCACAGCCAATGTGGACAAGCTCACGTTCATTAACCCCTTCCCGACTGCAATACATCTATATAAGTGCTAACTACACATGCCCTGTGCAGCTACCACGTGTATAGACGTCGGCAGCTTAAAAGAGAGGGAGCGCTACTTCACTGCTCTCTGCAGTGCTTCCCCGCAATGTACCCGGCATCCTTCTTCTGCCCAGCGATAACCGAGCCTATATCATCGGTTTCTGGGCAGAATAGTATCTGTTGACCACCAAGATTTTTGTCCAATCGTGGTGGTCATATGCTTACATTATCCAGCACTCCCCTTGCTTATTTCAGCCTCCTCCTCCCTCCTCCTCCTTGACATCGCGATCCAGGAGACACTGTATGAAATACATACCCGTGATCTACCCGGCTTCCTTCTTCTGCCCAGCATCAGTTTCTTGGCCGAGTAGTCTCTGTTAACCACCATGATTGTCCAATTGTGTATGTGTGTATATATATAGTAGGAAGGCGCAAGGGTCCATCATCGACGGAAGGTACGTGTCACCGAGGTTCCTGGCCTCGGTGAGTTAAGAACCGGTAATTTTGTGTGTCAGCGGCAGCTACTGCTCGCTGACAGTTTTACTTAGTGTGGCTGTAAAGCCAATCTGGGCCGGTTCTTATTGGGAGCAGTCAAAGAGCAGGGTGGGTGGCTGTTCCCCATATCCAGGCCAGGTTTTGGGCTGGGGTTTAAAACCCCAGCCAGCAGCTCAGCTGGGTGTGGTATGTTCCTCCAAGTGATAGTGGAGCTGTGAAAGCTCTGTGTTTTTGTGAGCTGCATGAGAGCCGCCTGCTGGGAGTCAGGTGCCCTAAAGCCTGCTGTGGCCTGCCAAAGTGATTTATGTTCTGTTGGGAGCTCTTGCTGTGTGAACTAACTCCAGGACTCTGTAAAGCATTCTTTTTTTTTTTTCTGCGTGAATAAACACTAGACTTTTGTTTATTCAACCGTGGTCTTGCCTCTGTATTGCGTCTGCTTACCCTGCATACCAGAGCAAATCCCTACAATGTGTGTATATGTGTATGTGTATATATATATATATATATATATATATATATATATATACATACATACACACACACACACACACACACACACACACACACACACACACACACACACACATATACGTCACATCCAGGTAAATTGAAAAAAGTTGTGTCCTTTAGTGATGTTTCAGTTCTTTTACTGGAGGATAATCTTCTTAGCCCCAGTAAGAGAACTTAAATATAACTACTTGGTTGAATAAAGGATTCAATTTTTTTTCACTTTATCTGGATGTGACGCTGCTTTTTTTTCTCTTTTATACAGCAGATTATTGGTAAGGCACACCATTTATTCCTACACTGAGAGTGCTGCCACTGTCTATGTGGTAATAGACAGAGTGACAGCAGTTTAGGTTGGATCAACCATCTGACAGTTAAGCCTCATTCACAAATCTGTGTCCGTGCTCAAATCCGTGAAAATGTGGTCAGTGATGCATCCGTGAAGGATCAGTCTTAGTTTTTTCTTTCTAATGATCCACGAAACACGCGCGGAACACTGACGTGTGAATGAGGCTTTAGAGAAGAAAAAACCCGCACTATATCCACTTTCAGTGAAAAGAGTAGTGTCCTTTATTCACCCATATAGCTGGTGAATAAAGGACACTACTTTCTTCACTAAAGTTGGATGTGCTGCGGTTTCTTTTTCTTATATAATATACCATATATAACGTTAGTGATACCGTTAAGGGATCATGCACATGACCGTATGAATTTTGCAGTCCGCAAAACAAGGATCTGCGTGACACCTGTGTTGCATTTTTTTTTTTTGCGGATCCATTGTAACAATGTCTGTTTTTGTCTGTTCTTGCAAAAAAGACAAGAACAGGACATGTTCTATTTTTTTTTTTGCAGAATGGACATGTGTAGAGTTGAGCGAACACCTAGTTCTGGTTCGGGGAATTCAGCCGAACTTTAACAAAAAGTTCGGGTTCGGGACCCGAACTTGATCCGAACTTGAACACGAACCCCATTGAAGTCAATGGAGACCCAAACTTCACTTTATTTTAAATAATAGTATTAGCTTTTTCAGATCTGAGTTTTCACAATCGTGAAAACTCAGATCCAACAGTATATTCTAACACAGAGGCGTTCCCATGGTGATGGGGACACTTCAAGTTAGAATATACTAAGAACTGTGTACATGCCTGCCCCCTGCTGCCTGGCAGCACCCGATTTCTTACAGGGGGCTGTGATCTGCACAATTAACCCCTCAGGTGCCGCACCTAAGGGGTTAATTGTGCGGATCTCAGCACCCTGTAAGAGATCGGGTGCTGCCAGGCAGAAGGGGCCAGACCCCCCTCCCTCCCTAGTATTAAAATCATTGGTGGCCAGTGCGGCCCCCCCCTCCCTCCCTCCACAGTATTAAAATCATTGGTGGCCAGTGCGGCCCCCCCCCCCTATTAAAATCATTGGTGGTTAGTGCGCCCCGTCCTATTAAAATCATTGGTGTCCAGTGTGGCCTCCCCTCTCTTCCCCCCCACCCCTATTCAAAATTATTGATGGCAGTGGCCACAGGTTAACAACCCCCCTCTCCCCCCCATCATTGGTGGCAGTGGAGAGGCAGTTCCGATCGCAGTCCCAGTTTTGCTGGGGCTCCGATCGGTTACCATGGCAGCCAGGACGCTACTGCCGTCCTGGCTGCCATGGTTACTTAGCACTTTTAGCAGCATTATACTTACGTACGCTGTCTGTGGCCGGCCTGGCGCTCCTCCTACTGGTAAGTGACAGGTCTGTGCTATAAGCAATGCGCCGCACAGACCTTTCACTTACCAGTAGGAGGAGCGCCGGCCGGCCACAGACAGCGCATGTAAGTATAATGCTGCTAAAAGTGCTAAGTAACCATGGCAGCCAGGAGTGCAGTAGTGTCCTGGCTGCCATGGTAACCGATCGGAGCCCCAGCGATTATACTGGGACTCCGATCGGAACTGCCGCTCCGCTGCCACCAATGATGGGGGGGAGGGGGGGATTGTTAACCAATGATTTTAATTAGGGGGGGGAGAGGGGAGGCCGCACTGGACACCAATGATTTTAATAGGGGGGGGGTGGGGGTGCCGCACTAGCCACCAATGATTTTAATAGGGGGTGGGGGGGGGTCGCACTAGCCACCAATGATTTTAATAGGGGGGGCCGCACTGGCCACCAATGATTTTAATACTGGGGAGGGAGGGGGGGCCGCACTGGCCACCAATGATTTTAATACTAGGGAGGGAGGGGGGTCTGGCTCCCTGCTGCCTGGCAGCACCTGATCTCTTACAGGGGGCTGTGATCCGCACAATTAACCCCTCAGGTGCCGCACCTGAGGGGTTAATTGTGCGGATCACAGCCCCCTGTTAGAGATCAGGTGCTGCCAGGCAGCAGGGGGCCGTTATGTCCACAGTTCTCAGTATATTCTAACTTGAAGTGTCCCCATCACTATGGGAACGCCTCTGTGTTAAAATATACTGTCGGATCTGAGTTTTCACGATCTAACTCAAATCCGATGGTATATTCTAACATAGAGGCGTTCCCATGGTGATGGGGACGCTTCAAGTTAAAATATACCATCGGATTGGAGAAAACTCCGATCCGATGGTATATTAATATTACCCGAACCCGAACTTTTACTGAAATGTTTGGGTTCGGGTGCCGAACACCGTAAAGTTCGGGTTCGCTCAACCCTAGACATGTGGACATACAGACACATTCTGTTTTTTGTAGCCCCATTGAAGTGAATGGTTCTGCATAAGGGCCACAAAAAAAAAAATTAAACAGACAAAGACAAAAAATACACTTGTGTGCATGAGCACTAATGCCCCTTTTACACAAGCGAGCTCCATACATTGGTCTCTCAGCACGTATCAGCGAGAGCACCCATCCTGACCTTCCAGCACTGACGGTGTCACATAGCATTATATTGATTTATGATGCAGTGTAACCCTTCCATAATGCTGTCAGCGTTACTGTATACAATACATTCCAGAACTGTAAGGCTGAGTTCACACTTCAGTTATTTGATCAGTGATTTCCATCAGTTATTCTAAGTCAAAACTACTAGTGACACCTACTCGGAGATCAGGTATGATGAAAAGATTTGCACCTGTTCTGTGTTTTTGACCCGCACCTGGTTTTGGCTCACAATAACTGATGGAAATCACTGACCAAAAGTCCCAAGTCACATAGGGCTAACTGGGTTGCAAGGGGGGGGGGTGTCACATAAGCGTTTTGATTTCCGTATAACATGGTTATAATGGAAAATAACAGAACTGGTATAACGGAAACCAAAAGGAACACTTTCTGTTTTAATCCGTCCTAATATAGTTGAATGGAGAATAAATAATAGTGTGCTCGCTGATAGTTATAAAAATATAATCTGAAATATGTATCAGAAACAGTACACTGCAGATGAGGCTTACAAACTGCTGTGCTTAGACAGTGAGCTATCTGATAACGCTGATAGTGATGTAAGTTTCTGTGGTTTTGAGGAGAGCGACACAGAGAGCTCTCACAATAATGAGCACACTGGAAGATTATCAAAGAGGTGCAGGACCACCAAACCACAAAATTCTGGCATGCCTAGCACCAGCAGAGATGTGCCAACTACAAGTGCACCAAGTTCTGACAAGCCTAGCACCAGCAGAGATGTGCCAAATACAAGTGCACCAAGTTCTGACAAGCCTAGCACCAGCAGATATGTGCCAACTATAAGTGCACCAAGTTCTGACACGCCTAGCACCAGCAAAGACATGCCAACTACAAGTGCACCAAGTTCAGACACACCTAGCACCAGCAGAGTTATACCAACTTCCAGAAGAGAGGCACAAGTGCCTGAAACGCTCCCTCAAATTGCCTCTCTGAATTGGCAACCCCCAGGCACAGGCATTCTGTTTGTCCCAGAATTTAATGCTGTACCAGGTATTACACTGGATGTAACTGGATTTGACCCACTAGTTTTTTTCAGCTGTTTGTACCAGACAACCTTTTTGAGCTTTTTGTAAAAGAGACAAATTTATATGGTGCTCAATATATTTCAAATAACCCCTCCTTTTACTATGCCCGGCCTGGACAATGGAGACACCCACAAATGTGGAAGAAATGAAAAAAATGTTTGGCCTTAACATTTGCAATGGGTATCTTAAAAAAAAACTACAATACTGTCTTATTGGGAGGCAAGTCCCATCCATAGCACCCCAAGTTTTGCAACTGTTATGTCCAGACAACAATATGAAATACTCCTCAAGTTCTTCCATTTCAATGACAACAGTCAGTGCCCCTCAAATTCTTCTCCGGATTACGACCGGTTATATAAAATTAGGCCGCTTCTAAATTATCTGTCTGAAAAATGTTTAACTGTTTATACCTCCTATGAAAATGTCTCAGTTGATGAGTCACTTGTTAAATTTAAAGGAAGGGTACATTTCAAGCAATTCCTTCCATCCAAGCGGGCCAGATATGGCATCAAACTTTACAAGTTGTGTGAAAGCACAACAGGTTACACTTCAGCATTTCGAGTGTACCAAGGGAGGGACAGCGAAGTAAACCCCCAAGGATGCCCAGTTGGTTTAGAAACAAATGCAAAAGTTGTCTGGAAACGAATGGGACCACTGTTACAAAAGGGGTACAAATTATTTATGGACAATTATTACACAAGTATTCCCCTTTTCCAGAGCCTGCAAGAAGCAAATACAGGAGCATGTAGCACGTTCAGGAGAAATCGCAGAGGTTTTAAACAATCCCTGCTGGCAAAAAAACTACAAAGAGGACAATCTGATGCCTCTACGTAGTGGCAACCTGCTGGCACTACGCTACAAGGACAGAAAAGATGTACTTATGCTAAGTACGATTCACACAGAAGCCACAGTGCCAGTAATAGAAACCAGGGCCGTCTTTAATATTGATTGGACCCTGGGCAAAAATTTACTTGGGCCCCCTGGATCCCACCTTCCCACACCTTAGTAGGCAATCACGCCCTCCACCACAACACACACAAAAAAAATCCACACATCTGGTAGAGTACAGTGAATGACTGTAAATACTTCCAGTTCTGAAGACTCCAGCGGCTCAGGATCAGTGCTCTGGGCAGCTGGGCTCAGGCTGGAAGTGGGCACCGCTCTGCAGGAAGGAGACCAGGGCTCGGCTCACCCTAGTGTTACAGTGCACCCCAGCACCCCACAGTATGCAGTATAGCACCCTATAGTATACAGCAACCCACAGTACGCAGTATAGCACCCTATAGTATGCAGCACCACACAGTATGCAGTATAGCACCCCACACTATACAGTACCCCACAGTATATAGTAGAACAGTATAGCAGCCCACAGTATACAGCACCCCACAGTATACAACACCTCACAGTATACAGTAGAGCAGTATAGCACCTCACCGTATACAGCACCCCAAACTATACACTATACAGCACCCCAAACTATACAGCCCCCACACTATACAGTACAGCAGTATAGCACTCCACAATATACAGCACCCACAGTATACAGCCCCCCACAGTATACAGTACAGCAGTATAGCACTCCACAATATACAGCACCCACAGTATAAAGTATACAGCCCCCCACAGTATACAGCCCCCTACAGTATACAGTACAGCAGTATAGCACTCCACAATATACAGCCCCCCCACACTACACAGCCCCCCACACTACACAGCCCCCCCACACTATACAGGCCCCCACAGTATACAGGCCCCCACAGTATACAGGCCCCCATAGTATACAGGCCCCCACACTATACAGCACCCCACACTATACAGCACCCCACACTATACAGCACCCCACAGTATACAGGCCCCCACACTATACAGCACCACACTATACAGTAGTTTACAGTATATTAGCATAACAGCCCCTGTCACCTTTTTCTGATGTAATCTTCACAAAAAAAGCACCACAGTTAAGGCAAACTTCTACAGCAACACTCCTGGTAGGACCTTGATGACCTCATAGCCATGTGACCAGTAATATTGCTAGGTTACTGGTCACATGGTGATGATGTCATCTAAGGTCCTAGAGAATCACAGCTCTCACAGTACGCTGCCTAGAGTGCTGGCAGGCAGGCATGGCAGCACCCCCTGTGTAGCTGACAGCCTGACACCCGGGGCAGTGGCTAGCAGGGCTCAAGAGGCAGCTGCCTTGGGTCCCCCAGGAGCAACTGGGCCCGGGGCAGCTGCCCCTTTTGCCCCTTGTTAAAGACGGCCTTGGGGTCAACCACCGATAAAAAATAACCGACTTGCATACTAGATTACAATAAGTACATGGGGGGCACTGACCTGTCTGATCAGGTACTTAAACCATAAGAGGTAATGCGCAAGTCCTATGTATGGTATAAAAAGTTATCCATCTATTTGCTACAGATGGCAATGTACAACTCCTATGTGCTGTACAAAAAGTCTGGGGGAACACAAAAATTTCTTTGCTATCAAGAAATAGTTATTGAGAAATTAATGTACCCCATTAGAGACCCCACCCTACCACTGAAAGCAGAAGAAATCAGGAGATTAGTTGAAAGGCACTTTATTGCAGCTATACCCCGAACACTGAACCAAAGACAACCACATAGGAGGTGCTGTTTCTGCTCAAAAAGAGGCATCAGACGAGACACAAGATACTTTTGCCCTCACTGTCCCTCTCGACCAGCACTGTGTATTGGAAACTGTTTCAAAGTGTATCATACACAGGCACGCTTTTAAATTTTCTTGCTGAAGAAAAATGTATAATATTGCTGTTCCCTTTTTGTATTTTTGGTACACGTAGTACTTATAATAGTATTTATTTATTTTTTGTAGTTTGCTAAATCAGCAGCATAGTAAAAAAAATCAGTTTTTTATGTTTTGTTACAAGTTCCAAAAAAAGGTGTAAAAATTGGAAAATTTTAATTTTACAATAAACCTCTTGTTGAATACTTTGTATTGTCTATTTTACTCAGTAGTGTCCTTTTTAGATGATTTTTTTTAATGTTTTGGCTGCATATGGCCATTGCAGAGACAGGATGCTGGTATCTAAGATGAAAGGTATGCCTTTACTTCTGGGTGCCATAAAGTGCCCTGGGAATGGGCGACTTACACAATTGTGGTGTATTTTTTTTGCAGAAGTGTTTCCCGCATTGATATTGGGGTGCTTTTTCTTGATAGCTTGCAGCAGGTTTGCAGTAATTTGGGCTAAATTAGCAGCAAAGTGAAAAAATGCCATTTTTTTTGTTCCATCTTCCAACAAAAAGTGGAAAAAAATGGAAAATGTCAATTTTACAATATACACCTCGTTGAATACTTTAAGATGTCTATTTTACTCAGTAGTCTCCTTTTTAGGTGATTTTTTTATGTTTTGGCTGCATAGGGCCACTGCAAAGAAAACATGCTGCTATCTAATGGCCTATGGAAAAAATGGCACTTTAAAGCTGGACGGTATGCCTTTACTTCTGGGCGTCATAAAGTGCCCTGGGAGTGGGCGACGTACACAATTCAGATATTCTATACGTCCAGATCAGTAAGGTAATATATTTTGGTATCAATATTTGCATTTGTACTACTAATCAAGGGAGTGTAGTGGCCAAATGTACAAAAGAAAGTTTAAAAGAACAACTATATTTGCTATTATACTGCTCATAATAATAAAAAAAACTGTAATTTATTAAATCAGTCAAGAAAATAGTTACCCTATGTGTCTTGGAAAAAAATAAAGTCAAAACAGTTATGATATGCAAAGCACTTGTAAAGATATTATTATTTAAAACAGTGCATACCAGAACTGTAAATTTTGACCTGGACACCCTTGGTCATGAAAGGCTTAAAATGAACCAGGCAGGGATCCCACAGGACATGTCCGTACCTTGTACAGAATAGACATGTATACCGGTCTCACCCAGCCATTGTTGTACTCCAGCGCACTTTCTCTTTGTTTTATTATTTATATTTCCCAATGTTTTGGGGTCTACCCAAATTTGAACAAAAAAATAAATAAAATACAATAAAAAACAAAAACAAAAAAACAGTGTTGGCTACCTCCTCCTCCACCGCCGCTTCCACTGCCTCCTCAACCTTCTACTCCATATGGACCTCCTCCTCCTAGATCAAGATTAATATTTTTTTATTTTCTAAATCATAGTTTGGACTGTGCAGCATACAATCACTTTTGTCAAAACTGCCTCCCGACCTACTCATCACAAACAATTGGTGGGTATCTCGCCAATTAAGAAGTACAGCATTTACACATTCTTCTTTCTTCTTGCCTTCATGTTAATTTGCAGCCATCTTCTGAATTAAAAACATTATCTAAAGGACATAAGACCAAGCCATGAGACCTACTATATTGGTTTGACAACCTAATTAACCACTTAAGGACCACAGGTTTATACCCCCCTAGTGACCAGGCCCTTTTTTACAAATCGGCACTTGGCACCCAAATTAATTTTACCTCCTTTTCTTCTCACAAATACAGCTTTCCTTTGGTGGTATTTGATTGCTGCTGAGATTTTTAATTTTTCTGATATTAATCAAGATAGACCGCAATTTTCTCAAAAAAAGTGTATTTTTAACTTTCTCTGGTTAAATTGTTAAAATATAATTACATTTCTATACAAGTTTGTGTCAGAATTTATTGTGCTACATGTCTTTGATAAAAAAAATCCAATAAGTGTATATTTATTGGTTTGCGCAAAAGTTATAGCATTTACAAACTATGGTACAAAAATGTGAATTTCCGCATTTTGAAGCAGCTCTGACTTTCTGAGAACCTGTCATGTTTCTTGAGGTGCTAGAATGCAAGGATAGTATAAATACCCCCCAAATGACCCCATTTTAGAAAAAGACACCCCAAAGTATTCGCAGAGGGCCATGGTGAGTTCATGTATGATTTAATTTTTTTTCACAAGTTAGCGGAAAATTACACTGCCTGAGGAAAAAAAAATAATAATAAAGTTTCCATTTCTGCTAACTTCTGGCAAAAAAAATAAAAAATCTCCCACGGACTCACTATGCCTCTCAGTGAATACCTTGGGGTGTCTACTTTCTGAAATGGGGTCATTTGTGGGGTGTGTTTACTGTTCTGGCATTTTGGGCGGGGCTAAATTGTGAGCAACCCTGTAAAGCCTAAAGGTACTTATTGGACTTTTGGCCCCTTTACGCACCTAGGCTGCAAAAAAGTGTCACACATGTGGTATCTCCGTATTCAGAAGAAGTAGGGCAATGTGTTTTGGGGTGTATTTTTACATATACCCATGCTGGGTGAGAGAAATATCTCTGTAAATTGACAACTTTGTATAAAAAAAAATGTAAAAAGTTGTCATTTACAGATATTTTTCACACACAATTTGTACTGCCCTGGCATTTGAGGGTCTCCACAGTCATTACATGTATGGTCAGCATTAGGAGTTTCTGCTATTCTCCTTATATTGAGCATATGGGTAATGAGCCTCTGGGCTGAAAGAAAAAATGAACAGCACAGATTTCTTCATTCGCATCGATCAATGTGGATGAAAAAATCTCTGCCAAAAAAATGTGCAAAAAAAAAAGAGGGGAAAGGCGTCTGCCAGGACATAGCAGCTCCGCCCAACATCCAAACCCACTTCAGCTCGTATGCCCTGGCAAACCCAATTTCTCCATTCACATCAATCGATGTGGATGAATAAATCATTGCCATAATTTTTTTTTTATAAAAAATGTTTGCCAAAGCATATGAACACCCCCCTCAGCTCATAAGCCTTGGCAAACGTATCTTTTTTACTGCAGAGGAGAAATCTCGTCTTGCAGCGCCGCATACACCGACTTTGTGTAATCTGACAGCAGCGCAATGCTTCTGTCAGAATGCACATCAGTGCTGCAGCTGGTTGATCTGTTGGTCCACCTAGAAGGTAAAAAAAAAAAAACGCAATGCAATAAATTTATTAACATCAACTTTTATAAACTTTATATAAACATTTGAAACAGAACATTAACTTTTTTGCTTACCTGTGATTTATTTTTTTATTTTTTTTTACCTTTAGAGGACAAACCTCTCCTTCCCCATGGGACAATGTGCAAAGCGCAAATCGCCCAGAGATGTGGCGAAGTACATTATGCACTTTGTCCCAGGTGAAAGGAGAGGTTTGTAGCAGCTCTGTGTGAAAGGGCCCTAAGACCCCTGTGTACCTGTCCTGTGTCATGCGATCCCTACACTAATAGTGTACCTGTGTGTGGTACTTGCGGAAACACTCCCCTTTGCATAGGGCAGGCTGGTCAGGAGAGTCAGGACAAAAAAGGTGGTGTCACGCCTTATTCCAGCCCTGCTACAGACACAACATCTTTTTCTTGGGGAACGCTGAGTTGGGGTACCAGGATAGACACTCGGTAAAGTGTCTGCCATGTAGCCGGCTAACTATATCAGGGACTTGGGGCACGGACCCTCCTGGATACAGGAGTTTCGAAATGATCTCTTCCTGGAATTTTAGAAAGGATCCCGTTCTCCCAGCCTTACTGTAGAGAACAAAACTATTATAGACAGCCAATTAAATTAAATAAACAGACACCTTATACCAGCGTCTGGTGCGGCAGGACACTAAATAGGGAGCCAACATCTGGTCATTGAAGTCCACCCCTCCCATGTGAAGGTTATAGTCGTGGACAGAGAGGGGTTTCTCAATGACTCCAGTTGCCCTTTCAATTTGTACTGTCGTGTCTGCGTGAATGGTGGACAGAAGGTAAATGTCCCTCTTGTCCCTCCACGCGAGCAGTTCTTGGTCACACAAGGAAGCCCTCTCCCCCCGTGCAAGTTGGGTATTAACGAGCCATTGGAGGAAGCCCCACTGCGGTGGGGCGGACTGAATGCAAGTGTGCGCACAAGATCAGGCCTGATCGGGCGAAAACTGCATTTTTTGTAGAGCCTAAGGTGACCCTAATGTACTGATATAGATCTGATTGCTATCAGTCTTGATCACTTACAGATACTATATAGTACTAGTGCTGATTAGCGACAGCGATGACGCTAATCAGCGACTAATCAGTGACTGCGGTGCGGTGGGCTGGGCGCTAACTACCTAACAAGTAGCTAAGTAACTGGCAGTGATAAGGGACCCTTACAGGGGGGTGATCAATGACAGGTGGGTAACATGGGGGTGATCAGGGAGTCTAATATGGGGGGTGATCAGGGGTTAATAAGTGACAGGGGGGGTGTAATGAATGTGTGTGTGGTGATTGGTGCTACTTACAGAGCTGCCTGTGTCCTCTGGTGGTTGACCCAAGCAAAAGGGACCACCAGAGGAGCAGGTAGCAGGTATATCAGACGCTATTTACAAAATAGCGTCTGACACACCCATTTCATTGTCTATTTTAAAAATCTACAGCCTGCCAGCCAATGATCAGCGCTGGCAGACTGTAGTTGAACTTGTGAACTGCGCGATCCTGTGAGCGCGCGTTCACAGGAAATCTCGGGTCTCACGAGATGACGCCAATAGGCGTCGCTGAGCCCTGAGAGCGCTGCCACCCGGACGCCTATTGGCGTTACGTGTGCAGCAAGCGGTTAAACTATTTTCATCTGTTTAGTCATTACTGATTCTTAAGATTGCTAAAAATTTGAAATAGTATGCTAATTTTAAAAAATTAACTATGTGTGCTTGCAGAAAATTATGGATGTTCTAGCTTTCATATTTTGCAATTGCCTAAATTGCAGCTCTATTTTTGTAGATATGGTACAGTATTATTTATGATTAGATGTTTGGGAACTTTGATGTGTTTAGTAAAGGTTGGTTTTGATGAGCATATACTCAAGTTCAATTTGATGGGAATAGAACCATTCCAAATTCTTCTTCAAAGTTAATAAGTCAAGATGAAAGTCAAGGTAATGCATATAAAAAATCCTTGAGGACTTATTTCCTAGAAATAATGTATGATGCTCTCTTTAATGCAGATTGCATTGTCCCTTTTATCATACAGTCCAAATTGAGATATACAATAAAATAATTGTTTTATCTTCCAGGACCTTGGACTAGTACAAAAAACAGCAGCATAGATAACGGAGAAGTGGAAATTGGCCGTCGGGTCACCCAAGAAGTACCAGCAGGAGTGTTTTGGCGATCTCATATCCATGTTTCCCAGCCGCAGTTCTTGAAATTTAATATATCATTAGGAAAAAATGCCTTGTTTGGAGTTTACATACGAAGAGGTTTGCCTCCATCACATGCTCAGGTATTAATAAGAGATCTTTAATCTATCTACGAAATATAAGTGTGACATATCTGTTGTGAATGCAATGGTTGCTGTCATTCTTAAAATCATTTTGATATCTTAAGATAAACATCACAATAAAGCCTACAAAAAGAAGGTAAAGAACATTCTGTAGCAAGAAGTAAAATGTCATTGTTTTAGAACAGCACAAAATATAGAATCTGTCAAAATCTGCAGGTGTTACATGCAGATTTTGTTATGGATTACCAGCCAAAAAATCCATAGTATTAATAAAGGGAATGACATTTATAACACTCTCATCCACACGCTGCATACATTTTCTATGCAGAAATTGACCATCAGTGTGGAATTTTGTAATCTGCAATACATCAATTTCTGTCTCAGTTTCTTTTTGCATATTTTCCCCATTGATTTCTATCTTTATTTACCATCATTGCAATTCAGATGGAAAATTCCCTGGAATAAAATCCACACCATTTTCCACCATGAACATTTGATTTGGTGAAGGGTCTGTTCATGTTTCATGTGTCCTTTTGCCCTGTGTGTGTCATCTACCTTACACGTGTAATGTTAGGCCTCATGCACATGACCGTATGTATTTAGCAGTCTGAAAAAAGCTAATGATGTCTGTTTTGTATATTATATGTGATCCCTGTGATTGAGGTCTCTAATGCACCAATATGTGACTACAGATTTAATGTTTTTTTGGTTCATTTCATACAGTACGATTAGGACATACTAAAGTTTTTGAACAAAGTCATCTGAAATTAATATCTGATAATTGGGTTGAAGATTGATAAAAATTTGTATGAAAACCATATAGTCATATGCCCTTAAAAGGATTTTCTGGATTTTTATACCGACGACCTATTCTCTGGATAGGTCATCAGTTTCTGATTAGTGGGGGTCAGGCACCCGGGACCTCCGCTGATCATCTGATTTAAGAAGGTAGAGGCTCTCCTGTGAGTGCCGCTGCCTTCTTGCAGCTTATCAAGCACTGCTGCCTTCTCAAACAGCTGATCAGCACAGGTCCTGGGTGTCGGACCTCCACCAATCAGATACTGATGACCTATCAAGCCAATAAGCCTCTCAGTAAGGAATCATGCACGTGTGTCTTTTGTCCACATCTGATTCGCATTTTTTGCGGGTTGGGTGCGGACCCATTCACTTCAATAAGATTGCAAAAGATGTGGACAGCTCACCATGTTCTGTCTACATACATATCTCCATTCTGTAGCCATGGAAAAAAATTGAACATGTCCTATCCTTGTCCATTTTACATAATGTGACAGTTTGGGCCACTGTTCCAGTTTGCCTGCCCAGAAGTCCATGGGGTCAGGGAATAGGATATGTGCCAGAGACGGGCAATAGTGTAGGAAGACCTGAACCTGGGTGTTGAGGCAGGAGGTCTTGACTTGCTGATTTGCCTCGTCTTGGCACAGTACATGAAAAAACTGCTCCATTATGTTGAGGAGACTGAACTAGCTGCGTCTTCTGCTGCTTGCGATGGCGATGGCGAGGGGCATCCCTTTCAGACACTCTGGTGGCAGGTGTCTGCTTACCAAAAGCTGCGGCAAGCCATTTACACAGTATTTTGCTTCCCTTTCAGAGGAAGGAAAACCTTACCTCATTTTGCTTTGATAGCATTGGTCTAAAAGCATTGCTATCCAGTAAACATCAGTGTGGCTATCAGTGCGTAACCAAGCTAGTATATAGATCTACATTCTGGACAGCATGCCTGAGGAGTCAGTTCTTTTTGGCTCCGCCCCTAATTAGACGATTGGGCGTCATGGCCATTGCTATGATCATCCTCTTGCTCCTCCTCCTTAAATGGGTTGTCTGGGTTAAGAGCTGAACCCGGACATACCCATAATTTCACCCAGGCATCCCCCCTGATGTTAGCATCGGAGCATTTCATTCTCCGATGCTCTCCTTTGCCCTATGCTGGATCGCGCAGGGCAAGGGCTCTTTTATTTACAATAACACACTGCTGGTGATGTCACTGGCCCTGATGGGCGGGCTTTAGCGCTGCCCTAGCCGTTTTACAGGCTAGGGCAGCGCTAAATCCCGCCCATCATTGCCGGTGACGTCACCGGGCTCACTGCTGGGCGGAAGCCTCCGCCTGGCAGCCCTATGGAGAGCCCAGTTTGTCACCAGAACTAAAGAAAATGGCTTTGCCCTGGGCGATTTAGCGCGGGGCAAAGGAGAGCATTGGAGCATGAACTGCTCCGATGCTCAAATCAGGGGGGGCTGCCTGGGTGAAAATGGGGATATGTCCGGGTTCAGAGCTGAAACTGGACAACCCCTTTAAGTGGCAGCTCCACCTCCTCCTCCTCCTCCAGTGGCAGCTCATCATTTTCCTACTCATCCATGGGAGTTTCTCCTTGTGGGTCCCCCAACAGCTAAAGGGCAGACAGTCAGATGTTTTAGCTGTTCTTCTTTTCCCAGTGTCTCCCCTGCTGCATGAGTGTCTGTCTCTGTTCTAGGATAAATATTGTTGATATTGTTCATGCTGCATTCCCTGCTGACAAACTTTGCGGCCTCTTCAAAAGGCAACAGGTGTCTCGGATGAGCTGCCACTGCTTGACATTGCCTCAGCAGGGAGAATGTGTTTCAGTCTAGTGCATGACAAAATTGTTTATGGCTTTCTGCTGCTTGTACAGATGCTGTGGGATGTGGAATTCCAGCGAGCTGGAAGGTTGCAGACCATTCTGTTGCTCCACGTCTAGAAGAGCGTTCCCTGTCACATAAGAATGGCTGAAAAGAAAGGACAGTCTCCTGGACATTGCTAGCAGCTTGCACAAGCCACTATACTTTTTTAAAAAGTGTTGCACAATTAGGTTAATGATGTGCACTATGTAGGAAGCATGTGTTATTTCCCCCAGGTTAAGGGCAGCCACAATGTTGTGTGCATTGTTGCCAGGTACCTTGCCCAGTTGGACAACTGGATGTTTTCTGCTCAATGTACTTTGGCAACTCCTCGCCTGTGTGGCTATTCTCATCCAGGCCAATCAGCTCCAACACTGCCTAGCAACACTTGACACATATGAAGGAGGGGGAGTGAGAGCAAACGCTGCTGTTGGGGATGGGAGCATGTCCATGGAGGAAGAGGTAAAGGAGATGGATAAGTGCCTGGTGTGGGCATCAGGCTGACACAATTGTGAGAGGGTCAAAAGGACCTGGCCTTGCTGCAGGGGTTCTGCCTCACTACAGCTACAAAAAACTTTGACCCAGTGAGGCATGAAAAACATATACTATACCTGCCTGTAATAGCTGTTCCAGGTGTCCACCATGGCATGCACCTTGCCGCACAGCGACAATCGCAAGGAGTGGCTCATGTTCTCCACCACATGAGAGTACAAGGCAGGGATGGCTTTTTGGGAGAAATAATGAAGGCTATCTTCAAGTGAGGCTATGCGGTACAGAAGCGACTGCATCCCACAACATGGCCAGATGGGAATTAAGTTTGTGCACCAGCGGCTTGCTAGGCATGTAGAGTTGTTTCCTGGCCACACATTAATTATAGATGACTGAAGGCTGATCGAAGGAAAAGTTTGAGAGGGAAAAGCAAATGATGACTATGTTAAAAACACCGTACTGGCCATGGATGTGCCATGACTTCCAGAAAGAAGACTGGGAGAAGGAGGAAACTCTTGTAGCGGTAGCTGACTGACATCTTTTTTTCCCACGGAATAGGGTGATGCAGCTTCATGTGCTTCAATAGAGCTGTGGTGCCTATGTTTGTGTTTGGCTGCCCACAGGTTGTTCTTACAGAGCAGGATAGAGAAAAACTGCCAAGGGAAGAAAGAAGAGACAGAGGGGATATGATAGAAACTTTTAAATACATAAAGGGAATCAACTCGGTAAAGGAGGAGAGCATATTTAAAAGAAGAAAAACTACCACAAGAGGACACAGTTTTAAATTAGAGGGGCAAAGGTTTAAAAGTAATATAAGGAAGTATTACTTTACTGAGAGAGTAGTGGATGCATGGAATAGCCTTCCTGCAGAAGTGGTAGCTGCAAATACAGTGAAGGGGTTTAAGCGTGCATGGGATAGGCATATGGCTATCCTTCATATAAGATAGGGCCAGGGGCTATCCATAGTATTCAGATATATTGGGCAGACTAGATGGGCCAAATGGTTCTTATCTGCCGACACATTCTATGTTTCTATGTTTCTATGTAACAGAGCACCTTCCTCAGTGGTGTAGACAGTGATGGTTGAATGTTCTTTTTATATTATCCATAATTAGCGCATTGCATGTTGGGACAGCGAGGGAATCAGAAATCCTGGATGTGAATTCCAGTTTGTTTTTTCTTGGGTCATGGTACTTCAATGCTTTATATAGATTATACCAACTCATAAAAAGACGCATATGCGATTTGTTATTGCTATCCACATATATCAACATATGAGAATGAAGACTCAAGAAATATCCCAGGATGACATGTACAGTCTCCAATCCTTTCATTTTTAACATTTTTACAAAAAACACATCAAAGACGCAATGAAACCGCATATGCGTTTTTTAACTCTGGATGCGTTTTTTTTTTCTTCTTTTTATTGCTTTTAACTGTATTTATGTATTTTTTAATCTTAGAATGTGTTTCTTTATTTCTATGCCTTATAACAAGATCCGGCCATATATCTTTATGAAATATGGCCGGATCTTGTTATAAGGCATAGAAATAAAGAAACACATTCTAAGGTTAAAAAATACATAAATACAGTTAAAAGCAATAAAAAATGCATCTAGAGTTAAAAAACGCATATGCGGTTTCATTGCGTTTTTGATGCGTTTTTTGTAAAAATTTTAAAAATGAAAGGATTGGAGACTGTACATGTCATCCTGGGATATTTCTTGAGTCTTCATTCTCATATGTTGATATATGTGGATAGCAATAACAAATCGCATATGCATCTTTTTATGAGTTGGTATAATCTATATAAAGCATTGAAGTACCATGACCCAAGAAAAAACAAACTGGAATTCACATCCAGGATTTCTGATTCCCTCGCTGTCCCAACATGCAATGCGCTAATTATGGATAATATAAAAAGAACATTCAACCATCACTGTCTACACCACTGAGAAAGGGGCTCTGTTACCCCGAAACGCGTATGGTAAAGACAGTGAGGGAACAGCAAGGAGCAACACTTTGAAATCGCATATCCACAATTGGACTGCAAACTTCTACAGAATATCTCTACTATCATCTATTTGAAAACCCCGCCTGGAATCACAAGTCACCTGACCGCCCAGCAAACCACGTGGGACGCCACACAGGTCCTGGAAGGTCAGAGCAGAGAAAGAAAACTGCATTGCTATCCAGGAGAGAGGGGAAAACGCATAGACTCTACCGACAGGTCCTTAAAGCTTACAACTAAAGCATTGTACCTGACAAGTTGGTGCGCAAGTGGGCCGAATTCAAGAGCGGTAAAGTACTCTAAACAAAAGCACAGCATTTAATTATTGCTAACCTGTGGATGTTAATGACTCCTTTATAAATGGTGTGCTTCTATATTGGTTCATACTCAGAGCCACTAGTGCAACTTACAGTCACAATTGGACTTTTTGACCCAACAGCCCCCTCTTGAGGATCTCTAGTGTATAGATTTTTAGTCTAAGTTTTAACATTATTAATGTTCAATGTATAAGTTTTATGCAACATGTTGTGAATTATTTTAAAGTGATTATTTTAAAGTGATATATATATATAAAAATATCTGATATACAATCCAACTCGTCTATGGTTGCTTCATATTGAGTGATACCCAACCCAATTAAATTTTGTCCTCATTCCACCAGCAACAGGGAGTACTGCTGGGCAGTGCACCTAATCAATAGTAGAACAGGGAGTGAGCCACCAATCTTTGCAATTTTACTCTTCATCTCTACATCATCCTGCTGTGACTGAATGGAGGAGTGAGCCATCCCAATGATAATGTTGCACCTTTCCAAAGCCAGAGAAAACTGTGGACTGCTAGTACTTCTATTTCTTCACCGATTGCTGGTGCTCCTACTGCCCAAATTCGGTCTCTGGAAGGACAAGGCCTAGCCCTGGGTCTTGTTTGGAATGCTTTCCATATTTCTGACATTTTCTGGCTTAATGTACAGTCACACAGTATTAAACTGTTTGCAAGTCTGTTTTCTGGAACTAAAAAAACAGACACACAATAAAATATCATTCCCTTTCCACAAACACATTGAAGACATTGCTACTGACAATTGACTTTGTAAACAGTATCGGGGCCACTAACAGATTTGGGCCTAATGTCTTTTGTGCGTTCAGATACACAAATTCAGAAAAAAGCGTTCTCAAGTTTAAAACACAAGTTGTCAACCTACTATGAGATTATTTCCTCCACAGCTCCCCAAACCAACACTTTAACGCTATGGAGTATCCTTGAAAAAGATTTTGGACTAGTATTTTGCATTTTCACCAATATAATAGCATTGCGCCACAGAAGATGGCAAATGCATTTCAAACATATGCCTGTGTACTTTGTGTCTTTATTCTATGTCCAGGGAAAGCATTTTATTCTGCTTAAAAACCGCTCCAAAGTTGCCAGCTGGGCAGGCTTTGCTATTCCAAATGCCCAAAGCAAACCAGACTTAAAGGGAGTCAGTCAGGGAATTTTCACCAATATAACTAAGAGCACTGCCCCATAGAAGATTGCATACATATCCCAAACATACCTGTGTGCACTTTGTGCCTTTATTCCATGTCCAGGAAAAGCACTTTTATTCTGCTGGAATACAGCTCCCCGGTGCCTAGTTGAAAGTGAAAGTAAAAACAGCTTTCACTCTGACTTCCTGATTTCGAACAGCCATATCTTCTGATATAGTAGATATAATGCTGTGATTGGTATTGTTTGAAAGGTTGGAATGCCAGCTGTCAAACAAGGTCAGGTTCATATTTCTAGCTGCTACCAATCCGAATATATGAGCAACTAAAGCAGCCCTCCCCTCTTCAGTCTGGTTTGCTTTGGGCACTTAGGAGCTGATTTCCAGCAGACATGGAATAGAAGACAAAAAGTGCACACAGGTATGCTTAGCATGTGTATGCAATGTTCTATGGGGCAGTGCTCTTTGTTATATTGGTAAAAAAAAAAAAAGGTGACAGACTCCCTTTAAGAAAGGGGTGGGCTGAATTAGCTGCTTATATCTTGGGATTGGTAGCAGCTAGAGATATGGGGGGGGGGGGAGTTATCATGACTAGGGATGAACGAACCCGAACTGTATAGTTCGGGTTCGTACCGAATTTTGGGGTGTCCGTGACACGGACCCGAACCCGAACATTTTCGTAAAAGTCCGGGTTAGGGTTTGGTGTTCAGCGCTTTCTTGGCGCTTTTTGAAAGGCTGCAAAGCAGCCAATCAACAAGCGTCATACTACTTGCCCCAAGAGGCCATCACAGCCTTGCCTACTATTGGCATGGCTGTGATTGGCCAGTGCAGCATGTGACCCAGCCTCTATATAAGCTTGGGTCACGTTGCGCTGCACGTCACTCTGCTGATTCAAGCATAGGGAGAGGTTGCAGCTGCGACGTTAGGGCGAGATTAGACAGATTAACTCCTCCAAAAGACTTAATTCTGTGATCGATCTTCAGCTGTGGATCATTGAAGTGCTAATATTGACTTGCTCACTTTTTTGAGGCTGCCCAGAGCGTTTTTAGATCACTTTTTTTCTGGGGTGATCGGCGGCCATTTTGTGACTTGTGGTGTGCCAGCACAAGCTATCAACAAGAGTATTTAACCATCAATAGTGTGGTTATTTTGTGCTATATCCTACATCAGCTGCAGGCTGAGCCTGTGTCACCGAAGTGCATTTAACCATCAACAGTCTGGTTATTTTTTGGCCATATACTACATCAGCTGCAGGCTGAGCCTGTGTCACCGAAGTGCATTTAACCATCAACAGTGTGGTTATTTTTTTGGCCATATACTACATCAGGGGCAAGTTGAGCCTGTCACCCAGCGCCTAAAAAATAGACCTGACATTTCTATTCAACCAAATCTGTACTGTTTTAGCTGGTCAAGTTATTTGTAGTGACCGTAAAAGCAGACTTTTTGTTCTGGGTTGAAAAACTATTCCCAATTTTGCCATTCTCAAAATAACTAGTTTCTGGTATATGAGGCCTACTTGAAATCTATCCCAAAAAGGATATCTTACATTGAAGGTGCTGATAGTGTCATTCAGAAAAACCTAAGACACACGCTACCGTGCAGATAGAAGTCTGATTCTGTGATTAACCCTATACCTGTCACACAGCACAAAAAAAAACAGGCCTGACATTTCTATTCAACCAAATCTGTACTGTTTTATCTGGTCAAGTTATTTGTAGTGACCGTAAAAGCACATTTTTTATTCTGGGTTGAAAAACTATTCCTAAATTTGCCATTCTCAAAATTGTGGTGAACGGGAACAATGAGGAAAACATCTAATAAGGGACGCGGACGTGGACATGGTCGTGGTGGTGTTAGTGGACCCTCTGGTGCTGGGAGAGGACGTGGCCGTTCTGCCACAGCCACACGTCCTAGTGAACCAACTACCTCAGGTCCCAGTAGCCAGCAGAATTTACAGTGGATCCAGCACGTTCACATTATCTCCCACCCAGTCTTCTGCAGAAAGCGCACAGATGGCGCATGAAAACCAAGCCCATCGGTCTGTCACATCACCCCCATGCATATCAGGGAAACTGTCTGAGCCTCAAGTTATGCAGCAGTCTCTTATGCTGTTTGAAGACTCTGCTGCCAGGGTTTCCCAAGGGCATCCACCTAGCCCTTCCCCAGTGGTGGAAGAGATAGAATGCACTAACGCACAACCACTTTTTTTTCCTGATGATGAGGACATGGGAATACCACCTCAGCACGTCTCTGATGATGATGAAACACAGGTGCCAACTGCTGCGTCTTTCTGCAGTGTGCAGACTGAACAGGAGGTCAGGGATCAAGACTGGGTGGAAGACGATGCAGGGGACGATGAGGTCCTAGACCCCACATGGAATGAAGGTCGTGCCACTGACTTTCACAGTTCGGAGGAAGAGGCAGTGGTGAGACCGAGCCAACAGCGTAGCAAAAGAGGGAGCAGTGGGCAAAATCAGAACACCCGCCGCCAAGAGACTCCGCCTGCTACTGACCGCCGCCATCTGGGACCGAGCACCCCAAAGGCAGCTTCAAGGAGTTCCCTGCCATGGCACTAATTCAAACAATGTGCTGACAACAAGGTTTGCACGCTGTGCCATCAGAGCCTGAAGCGAGGCATTAACGTTCTGAACCTTAGCACAACCTGCATGACCAGGCATCTGCATGCAAAGCATGAACTGCAGTGGAGTAAACACCTTAAAAACAAGGAAGTCACTCAGGCTCCCCCTGCTACCTCTTCTGCTGCTGCCGCCTCGGCCTCTTCTGCTGCTGCTGCTGCCGCCGCCTCGGCCTCTTCCTCTGCCTCTGGAGGAACGTTGGCACCTGCCGCCCAGCAAACATGGGATGTACCACCAACACCACCACCTGCTTTACCAAGCATCTCAACCATGTCACACGGCAGCGTTCAGCTCTCCATCTCACAAACATTTGAGAGAAAGCGTAAATTCCCACCTAGCCACCCTCGATCCCTGGCCCTGAATGCCAGCATTTCTAAACTACTGGCCTATGAAATGCTGTCATTTAGGCTGGTGGACACACACAGCTTCAAACAGCTCATGTCACTTGCTGTCCCACAGTATGTTGTTCCCAGCCGGCACTACTTCTCCAAGAGAGCCGTGCCTTCCCTGCACAAACAAGTGTCCGATAAAATCAAGTGTGCACTGCGCAACGCCATCTGTGGCAAGGCCCACCTAACCACAGATACGTGGACCATTAAGCACGGCCAGGGACGCTATATCTTCCTAACTGCACACTGGGTAAATGTAGTGGCGGCTGGGCCCCAGGCGGAG
The DNA here is from genome assembly GCF_905171765.1 of Bufo bufo. NCBI lineage: Eukaryota > Metazoa > Chordata > Amphibia > Anura > Bufonidae > Bufo > Bufo bufo. The sequence goes on from NC_053389.1 coordinate 369,737,099, forward strand.
AGCTGTTTGGTGCACCTCCTTCCGCCGCCAAGGATCGCAGGGCAACATTCTTTGCCTCCTGTCTCCTCCTCCTCCTACTCAGCTTCCTCCTCCTCTTCTTCCACCTGCTCATCCAGTCAGCCACACACCTTCACCACCAACTTCAGCACAACCCGGGGTAAACATCAGCAGGCCATTCTGAAACTCATATGTTTGGGGGACAGGCCCCACACCGCACAGGAGTTGTGGGGGGGGGTATAGAACAACAGACCGACGAGTGGTTGCTGCCGGTGAGCCTCAAGCCCGGCCTGGTGGTGTGCGATAATGGGCGAAATCTCGTTGCAGCTCTGGGACTAGCCGGTTTGATGGGACTAGCTGGCGCATGTGCTGAATTTGGTGGTGCAGAAGTTCATTCGCAACTACCCCGACATGTCAGAGCTGCTGCATAAAGTGCGGGCCGTCTGTTCGCGCTTCCGGCGTTCACACCCTGCCGCTGCTCGCCTGTCTGCGCTACAGCGTAACTTCGGCCTTCCCGCTCACCGCCTCATATGCGACGTGCCCACCAGGTGGAACTCCACCTTGCATATGCTGGACAGACTGTGCGAGCAGCAGCAGGCCATAGTGGAGTTTCAGCTGCAGCATGCACGGGTCAGTCGCACTGCGGATCAGACCCACTTCACCACCAATGACTGGGCCTCCATGCGAGACCTGTGTGACCTGTTGCGCTGTTTCGAGTACTCCACCAACATGGCCAGTGGCGATGACGCCGTTATCAGCATTACAATACCACTTCTATGTCTCCTTGAGAAAACACTTAGGGCGATGATGGAAGAGGAGGTGGCCCAGGAGGAAAAGGAGGAAGAGGGGTCATTTTTAGCACTTTGAGGCCAGTCTCTTCGAAGTGACTCAGAGGGAGGTTTTTTGCAACAGCAGAGGCCAGGTACAAATGTGGCCAGACAGGGCCCACTACTGGAGGACGAGGATGAGGATGAGGAGGAGGTGGAGGAGGATGAGGATGAAGCATGTTCACAGCGGGGTGGCACCCAAAGCAGCTCGGGCCCATCACTGGTGCGTGGCTGGGGGGAAACACAGGACGATGACGATACGCCTCCCACAGAGGACAGCTTGTCCTTACCTCGGGCAGCCTGGCACACATGAGCGACTACATGCTGCAGTGCCTGCGCAACGACAGCAGAGTTGCCCACATTTTAACGTGTGCGGACTACTGGGTTGCCACCCTGCTGGATCCCCGGTACAAAGACAATGTGCCCAGCTTACTTCCTACACTGGAGCGTGAGAGGAAGATGCGCGAGTACAAGCGCACGTTGGTAGACGCGCTACTGAGAACATTCCCAAATGTCACAGGGGAACCAGTGGAAGCCCAAGGCGAAGGCAGAGGAGGAGCAAGAGGTCGCCAACGCAGCTGTGTCACGGCCAGCTCCTCTGAGGGCAGGGTTAGCATGGCAGAGATGTCGAAAAGTTTTGTCACCACGCCACAGCTAACAGCACCACCACCTGATACGGAACGTGTTAGCAGGAGGCAACATTTCACTAACATGGTGGAACAGTACCTGTGCACACCTGTCACGACTGTGACTGATCCAGACAGGTCTGGGAGGAGAAGGTCGCAGCGACTTGCTACTCGCGATAGCTTGTGAGTTTGCTCCGTGGTTCAGGGTATGTCATCTGGGTTTTGCCTTGTGAACCTTTTTGTCCTGACTGCGAGTTTGTAGGCATCCTTCTCAGGTGAGTCCTGTCTGCCACTCCCAGCTACTATATTAGTTTCACTTTCACTTGCAGTCATTGCCAGATATAGTCCTTACTTCCAGTTCTATTCTGTCCTTTGAAGGAGATCGTTTGATGGTGTTGCTGTGGAGCTCTTGTCCGGCGTGGACTGTCGTGATTGGGATCGCCTTCTCTGCTCGTGACTGGATAAGTCTATCTCTGATATAGTTTGTTTGTTGCTGTCTTCCCCTGCTGTTCTCCTAGACATGAGTGATGGTGACTAGTGCTCCCATCGGCCTTTCCCCACTCTAGGCTTTAGGGTGACTGAGGGTTTAGGCATCCTGCTCGCCGCACGGGTTCACACCCCGTCTAGGGTATCAGGGCAGACAGGTGCCAGCTTAGGGTTAGTCAGGGGTGGCCATACTATTCCCATCCGTAGATAAGGGTCCCCCTTCCCCTCCGTCTGGTGTGACACGACTGCTGCAGGGGTAGCGGTCGTGACAGTATATCTGGCCTTTTAAAAAAAAAAAAAAGTGACATTTCTTTTTTTTTTTTGCTTGCTGTTTTGCTTTGTATTTTTCTGTTCCACTATGGATCCGGTTACGGTTTTGGCTAAACAATTACAGGGATTATCCCTTGAAGTGGCAGGATTAAAAGCAACAGTGCTGCAGCAGCAGCAGCCATCCTTGGGTTCCACCGTTGCTACGGGAAACCAAGGTACTCCTGAGCCAAAAGTGGCTTTACCTGATAGGTTCTCAGGAGGGAGAGACCAATTTGTAACCTTCAGAGAAGCTTGCAAATTGTTCTTCAGGTTACGCTCTAGATCCTCCGGCGGTGAGGAACAACGGGTGGGTATTGTAATTTCTCTCCTGCAAGGAGATCCGCAGGCTTGGGCTTTCTCCCTACCATCAGACTCTCTGGCCTTACGATCAGTGGAGGAGTTTTTTGAAGCCCTGGGTCTAGTATATGATGACCCGGACAGGGTCTCACTGGCTGAGTCTAAGCTACGTGGACTTCGGCAGGAGAACCGGTCTGCTGAACTATATTGTTCCGAATTCCGTAGGTGGGCTACTGATACGTTATGGAACGACTCGGCCCTTAGGAGTCAGTTCTGCCAGGGGTTGTCTGAAAAATTAAAAGACGCGCTGGCGGTATACGAGGTCCCTGGGTCTCTGGAGGCTGCTATGTCTCTGTCCATAAGAATCGACAGACGACTCAGGGAGAGACTATTAAATTTTACGGAGGCCTCTATAGGGCAGGGATCGGTTTGTTATGATCCAGTCGAACCAATGCAAATAGGGGGCGCCACTAGACGGGTGAATCCTCCTAAGTTCCGCTGTAGGTCAGAGGTTTGTTTTCATTGTGGGGGGAGGGGTCATTTTGTAAAGGTTTGTCCCTCAGAACCCAAGAGACCACAAACAAAGGAGCCGCCGGGAAAACTAGAGTCCCCAGATTGTGCGGAGGATAACAGTCTGGGCGTATTCGTTTCCTCCATACGCATGTCTCAGTTTTTGTTGTCCGCTACCGTTGAGGCGGGCAATAAGACTGAGATCTGTTCCGTCTTTTTGGACAGTGGGGCGGGGGTCAACTTGGTGGATTCACGGTTTGCTCAGGCTCTGGGTTTTACTCCAGAACCGATACGCAGAACTATTCCTGTTTTTGCCATCGACTCCTCCCCTCTTACTCAGAAAGAGTTAACTCAGATCATTCATAATATCCATCTGCAGGTAGGGGACCTCCATAAAGAGCATATCTCGTGTTATGTCCTGGACGGTCTTCCGGCTCCTATGGTATTGGGGCTTCCCTGGCTGGTGACTCACAATCCAGTGGTGGATTGGCAGGCTGGGGAGATTGTGGAGTGGAGTGAACATTGTAAGGACAACTGCTTGAGTAGTAGGTGCTCTACACTCTCTGTAACATCTTTACCTGCCTTTCTGTCAGATTTTATGGATGTGTTTTCTGAGAAGGGTTGTCAGGGGTTACCACCTCATCGTCCATATGATTGCCCGATTAATCTACTACCTGGGGCCAAACTACCTAAAACCTGGTTATACAATCTTTCCGGCCCAGAGAGGAAGGCTATGAAAGATTATATTTCGGAGAGTTTGGCTAAGGGACACATCAGACCCTCTTCTTCACCTGTGGCTGCAGGGTTCTTTTTAGTTAAAAAGAAAGATGGGGGCCTACGTCCTTGCCTGGATTTCCGGGAATTAAACCGGATAACTATCCGAGATCCCTATCCTCTTCCTCTCATTCCCGACCTCTTTAATCAGGTTGCTGGTGCTAAATGGTTCTCCAAAATGGATCTCAGAGGAGCCTATAACCTGGTTCGCATCAAAGAGGGGGATGAGTGGAAGACGGCTTTTAATACTTCGGAAGGGCATTATGAAAATCTGGTCATGCCATTTGGTCTTACTAATGCGCCTGCGATATTCCAACATTTTGTCAACGATATTTTTAGTCACCTTATCGGGAGATTTGTTGTGATATATCTTGATGACATCCTGGTCTATTCCCCGGATCTGGATACACATAAGATCCATGTGAGACAAGTGCTGCAGATATTAAGGGCCAACAAATTGTTTGCTAAGTTAGAAAAATGTGTGTTCGCCGTAAAAGAACTGCCATTTCTGGGGTATGTGTTGTCAGATTCAGGTTTCCGCATGGATCCAGAGAAAGTCCGGGCGATTATAGACTGGGATCTGCCTGAGAACCTGAAGGCATTGCAACGCTTCCTGGGGTTTGCCAATTTTTATAGAAAGTTTATAAAAAACTATTCCTTGGTGGTCAAACCACTGACGGACATGACCCGAAAGGGATCCGATTTTTCCAAATGGTCACATGCAGCCAAAACTGCCTTTGCATCTCTGAAGGAGAGATTCACCTCGGCCCCTATTCTCGTACAGCCAGATGTCTCGCTTCCTTTTATTGTAGAGGTTGACGCATCAGAGGTGGGGGTGGGAGCGGTACTATCTCAGGGCCCGTCCCCTGGTGAATGGCATCCGTGTGCTTTCTTTTCGAAGAAATTGTCTACTGCAGAAAGGAACTATGATATTGGCAACAGGGAACTTTTGGCTATTAAGTTGGCTTTTGAGGAGTGGCGTCATTTTTTGGAGGGGGCGGTTCATCCCATCACGGTGATTACTGATCACAAAAACGTATTATATCTGGAGTCTGCTAAACGTCTCACCCCTAGACAGGCTCGGTAGTCGTTATTTTTTACTAGGTTTAATTTTGTAATAACCTATCGCCTGGGGGCAAAAAATACTAAGGCGGATGCATTGTCTCGAAGTTTTCCTGGAAGGGGTGATGTTGAGGTACCAGAGCCCATTTTGCAAAAGGGGGTGGTGGTCTCTGCATTACACTCAGGTTTGGAGGGGAGGGTGTTGGAAGCTCAGGGGGACGCCCCGGCCTCCTGCCCCTCGGGTAAACTGTTTGTGCCAGAAAATTTACGACTGGAGATACTAAAAGAACACCATAACTCCACACTGGCAGGACACCCAGGTAGTAGGGCAACCTCTGAGTTAGTGTCTCGTCGGTTCTGGTAGCCTAAATGGCGCCAGGAGGTGTTGAATTTTGTGTCTGCATGTGCTACCTGTGCTCATTCTAAGGTAGATCATACTCGTCCGGCAGGGCGTCTTTTACCTCTGGCCATCCCCAACAGGCCTTGGATGCACCTGTCAATGGATTTCATTACGGATCTACCAGTATCAGCGGGGAAGACTGTTATCCTTGTAGTTGTTGACAGATTCAGTAAAATGGTGCACTTTATTGCTCTTGCCGCATTGCCTAATGCTAACACACTGGCTCAGGTTTTTATTGACCACATCGTGAAGCTTCACGGGGTCCCTTCCGATATTGTTTCGGATCGTGGTACCCAATTCGTTTGTAAATTTTGGAAAGCTTTTTGTTCTCGTTTAGGGGTTCATCTGTCGTTTTCTTCATCTTTCCATCCACAGTCCAACGGTCAGACTGAACGTACCAATTAAAACCTAGAGACATATTTGAGATGCTTTGTTTCCGAAAATCAGGAGGAATGGTCATCTTATTTACCGTTAGCTGAGTTTGCCATTAATAATCGTCGTCAAGAATCCACCGATAAGTCACCATTTTTTGGTGCGTATGGTTTCCATCCTCAGTTTTGTATGTTTAGTGAGGGGGGGCCGTCTGGGATTCCCGAGGAGGAACGATTTGCGTCTTCACTTACTTCAGTGTGGCAGAGTGTGCAAGAAAGTTTGAAGAGAATTGGTGGTAGATACAAACGTGCGGCTGATAGGAAGCGCTCTGAAGGTCCGGACCTTGGGGTGAATGACTTGGTGTGGTTGTCTACCAGAAATATCAAGTTGAAGGTTCCCTCGTGGAAATTAGGTCCGAGATTTATTGGTCCTTATAGGGTAATTAAGATCATTAACCCGGTGGCTTTTCGTCTGGAGCTACCTCAGACTCTAAGGATCCATAATGTCTTCCACAGATCTCTGCTTAAGAGATATGTAGAACCTCCTGAACCATTGCCACTACCGCCTCCACCGGTGGTTGTTGATGGCAGTCCTGAGTTTCAGGTAGAAAAGATTGTTGATTCACGATATGTTCGCCGCTCTCTTCAGTACCTGGTGCACTGGAAAGGTTATGGTTCCGAAGAGAGAATGTGGGTTCCAGCATCAGAGATAAAAGCGGACAGACTCATTCGGGCTTTTCATAGCTCCCATCCGAAGAGGCCTGGTCTTGAGGGTCCAGGGGCCCCTCGTAGAAAGGGGGGTACTGTCACGACTGTGACTGATCCAGACAGGTCTGGGAGGAGAAGGTCGCAGCGACTTGCTAATCGCGATAGCTTGTGAGTTTGCTCCGTGGTTCAGGGTATGTCATCTGGGTTTTGCCTTGTGAACCTTTTTGTCCTGACTGCAAGTTTGTAGGCATCCTTCTCAGGTGAGTCCTGTCTGCCACTCCCAGCTACTATATTAGTTTCGCTTTCACTTGCAGTCATTGCCAGATATAGTCCTTACTTCCAGTTCTATTCTGACCTTTGAAGGAGATCGTTTGATGGTGTTGCTGTGGAGCTCTTGTCCGGCGTGGACTGTCGTGATTGGGATCACCTTCTCTGCTCGTGACTGGATAAGTCTATCTCTGATATAGTTTGTTTGTTGCTGTCTTCCCCTGCTGTTCTCCTAGACATGAGTGATGGTGACTAGTGCTCCCATCGGCCTTTCCCCACTCTAGGCTTTAGGGTGACTGAGGGTTTAGGCATCCTGCTCGCCGCACGGGTTCACACCCCGTCTAGGGTATCAGGGCAGACAGGTGCCAGCTTAGGGTTAGTCAGGGGTGGCCATACTATTCCCATCCGTAGATAAGGGTCCCCCTTCCCCTCCGTCTGGTGCGACACGACTGCTGCTGGGGTAGCGGTCGTGACAACACCCCTCCACGTACTGACTGATGGTTCGGCCCCATTCAACTTCTGGGTCTCCAAATTGTTCACGTGGCCAGAGCTAGCCTTTTATGCCTTGGAGGTGCTGGCCTGCCCGGCGGCCAGCGTTTTGTCTGAACGTGTATTCAGCACGGCAGGGGGCGTCATTACAGACAAACGCAGCCGCCTGTCTACAGCCAATGTGGACAAGATGACGTTCATAAAAATGAACCAGGCATGGATCCAACAGGACCTGTCCATCCCTTGTGCAGATTAGATATTAACTACCTCCCCTTAACAATATATTATTCTACTCCAGGGCACTTCCTCATTCAATACTATTTTTATTTTCATTTTACCATTATATTGCGGGGCAACCCAAAGTTGAATGAACCTCTCCTCTGTCTGGGTGCCAGGGCCTAAATGTGTGACAGTGGCCTGTTCCAGTGGTGGGTGACGTGAAGCCTGATTCTCTGCTATGACATGGAGACAGATTCTGTGCTGACATAAGGCCAGATTCTCGGTTACGGGACCTCTCTCCTCTGCCTGGGTGCCTGGGCCTAAATATGTGACAGTGGCCTGTTCCAGTGGTGGGTGACGTGAAGCCTGATTCTCTGCTATGACATGAAGACAGATTCTGTGCTGACATAAGGCCAGATTCTCTGTTACGGGACCTCTCTCCTCTGTCTGGGTGCCGGGGCGTAAATATGTGACAGTGGCCTGTTCCAGTGGTGGGTGACGTGAAGCCTGATTCTCTGCTATGACATGAAGACTGATTCTGCGCTGACATAAGGCCAGATTCTCTGTTACGGGACCTCTCTCCTCTGTCTGGGTGCCGGGGCCTAAATGTGTGACAGTGGCCTGTTCCAGTGGTGGGTGACGTGAAGCCTGATTCTCTGCTATGACATGAAGACAGATTCTGTGCTGACATAAAGCCAGATTCTCTGTTACGGGACCTCTCTCCTCTGCCTGGGTGCCTGGGCCTAAATATGAGACAGTGGCCTGTTCCAGTGGTGGGTGACGTGAAGCCTGATTCTCTGCTATGACATGAAGACTGATTCTGCGCTGACATAAGGCCAGATTCTCTGTTACGGGACCTCTCTCCTCTGCCTGGGTGCCGGGGCCTAAATATGTGACAGTGGCCTGTTCCAGTGGTGGGTGACGTGAAGCCTGATTCTCTGCTATGACATGAAGACTGATTCTGCGCTGACATAAGGCCAGATTCTCTGTTACGGGACCTCTCTCCTCTGTCTGGGTGCCGGGGCCTAAATATGTGACAGTGGCCTGTTCCAGTGGTGGGTGACGTGAAGCCTGATTCTCTGCTATGACATGAAGACAGATTCTGTGCTGACTTAAGGCCAGATTCTCTGTTACGGGACCTCTCTCCTCTGCCTGGGTGCCTGGGCCTAAATATGTGACAGTGGCCTGTTCCAGTGGTGGGTGACGTGAAGCCTGATTCTCTGCTATGACATGAAGACTGATTCTGCGCTGACATAAGGCCAGATTCTCTGTTACGGGACCTCTCTCCTCTGTCTGGGTGCCGGGGCCTAAATATGTGACAGTGGCCTGTTCCAGGGGTGGGTGACGTGAAGCCTGATTCTCTGCTATGACATGAAGACTGTTTCTGCGCTGACATAAGGCCAGATTCTCTGTTGCGGGACCTCTCTCCTCTTTCTGGGTGCCGGGGGCTTAAATGTGTGACAGTGGCCTGTTCCAGTGGTGGGTGACGTGAAGCCTGATTCTCTGATATGACATGAAGACAGATTCTGTGCTGACATAAGGCCAGATTCTCTGTTACGGGACCTCTCTCCTCTGCCTGGGTGCCGGGGCCTAAATGTGTGACAGTGGCCTGTTCCAGTGGTGGGTGACGTGAAGCCTGATTCTCTGCTATGACATGAAGACAGATTCTGTGCTGACATAAGGCCAGATTCTCTGTTACGGGACCTCTCTCCTCTGCCTGGGTGCCGGGGCCTAAATGTGTGACAGTGGCCTGTTCCAGTAGTGGGTGACGTGAAGCCTGATTCTCTGCTATGACATGAAGACTGATTCTGCGCTGACATAAGGCCAGATTCTCTGTTACGGGACCTCTCTCCTCTGTCTGGGTGCCGGGGCCTAAATATGTGACAGTGGCCTGTTCCAGTGGTGGGTGACGTGAAGCCTGATTCTCTGCTATGACATGAAGACAGATTCTGTGCTGACTTAAGGCCAGATTCTCTGTTACGGGACCTCTCTCCTCTGCCTGGGTGCCTGGGCCTAAATATGTGACAGTGGCCTGTTCCAGTGGTGGGTGACGTGAAGCCTGATTCTCTGCTATGACATGAAGACTGATTCTGCGCTGACATAAGGCCAGATTCTCTGTTACGGGACCTCTCTCCTCTGTCTGGGTGCCGGGGCCTAAATATGTGACAGTGGCCTGTTCCAGGGGTGGGTGACGTGAAGCCTGATTCTCTGCTATGACATGAAGACTGTTTCTGCGCTGACATAAGGCCAGATTCTCTGTTACGGGACCTCTCTCCTCTGCCTGGGTGACGGGGCCTAAATGTGTGACAGTGGCCTGTTCTAGTGGTGGGTGACGTGAAGCCTGATTCTCTGCTATGACATGAAGACAGATTCTGTGCTGACATAAGGCCAGATTCTCTGTTACGGGACCTCTCTCCTCTGCCTGGGTGACGGGGCCTAAATGTGTGACAGTGGCCTGTTCTAGTGGTGGGTGACGTGAAGCCTGATTCTCTGCTATGACATGAAGACAGATTCTGTGCTGACATAAGGCCAGATTCTCTGTTACGGGACCTCTCTCCTCTGCCTGGGTGCCGGGGCCTAAATGTGTGACAGTGGCCTGTTCCAGTAGTGGGTGACGTGAAGCCTGATTCTCTGCTATGACATGAAGACTGATTCTGTGCTGACATAAGGCCAGATTCTCTGTTACGGGACCTCTCTCCTCTGCCTGGGTGCCTGGGCCTAAATATGAGACAGTGGCCTGTTCCAGTTGTGGGTGACGTGAAGCCTGATTCTCTGCTATGACATGAAGACTGATTCTGCGCTGACATAAGGCCAGATTCTCTGTTACGGGACCTCTCTCCTCTGTCTGGGTGCCGGGGCCTAAATATGTGACAGTGGCCTGTTCCAGTGGTGGGTGACGTGAAGCCTGATTCTCTGCTATGACATGAAGACAGATTCTGTGCTGACATAAGGCCAGATTCTCTGTTACGGGACCTCTCTCCTCTGCCTGGGTGCCGGGGCCTAAATGTGTGACAGTGGCCTGTTCCAGTGGTGGGTGACGTGAAGCCTGATTCTCTGCTATGACATGAAGACAGATTCTGTGCTGACATAAGGCCAGATTCTCTGTTACGGGACATCTCTCCTCTGCCTGGGTGCCGGGGCCTAAATGTGTGACAGTGGCCTGTTCCAGTGGTGGGTGACGTGAAGCCTGATTCTCTGCTATGACATGAAGACACATTCTGTGCTGACATAAGGCCAGATTCTCTGTTACGGAACCTCTCTCCTCTGTCTGGGTGCTGGGGCCTAAATATGTGACAGTGGCCTGTTCCAGTGGTGGGTGACGTGAAGCCTGATTCTCTGCTATGACATGAAGACAGATTCTGTGCTGACATAAGGCCAGATTCTCTGTTACGGGACCTCTCTCCTCTGTCTGGGTGTCGGGGCCTAAATATGTGACAGTGGCCTGTTCCAGTGGTGGGTGACGTGAAGCCTGATTCTCTGCTATGACATGAAGACTGATTCTGCGCTGACATGAAGCCAGATTCTCTGCTATGGCATGAAGAGACTGATTCTCTGCTGACATGAAGCCAGATTCTTTGCTATGGCATGAAGAGACTGATTCTCTGCTGACGTGAAGCTAGATTCTCTGCTATGGGACCTCTGTCCAATTGATATTGGTTAATTTTTATTTTTTTTATTTTTATTTTAATTCATTTCCCTATCCACATTTGTTTGCAGGGGATTTACCTACATGTTGCTGCCTTTTGCAACCCTCTAGCTCTTTCCTGGGCTGTTTTACAGCCTTTTTAGTGCCCAAAAGTTCGGGTCCCCATTGACTTCAATGCGGTTCGGGTTCGGGACGAAGTTCGGGTCGGGTTCGGATCCCGAACCCGAACATTTCCGGGAAGTTCGGACGAACTTCTCGAACCCGAACATTCAGGTGTTCGCTCAACTCTAGTAACAAATAATGGGAAGCTTTTTCTCATGTTACCCCTTGAGAAAAATAAACAATTGGGGCTAAATCATCATTTTAATGGAAGAAATGACATTTTTTATTTTCACAGCCAAGTGTTTATAAATTACATAAAACGCCTGTGAGGTCAAGTGCTCAGTACACCCCTTATTTAATTCCTTTAGGGGTGTAGTTTCCAAAATGGGGTCAGTGTTTTGGGAATTCCACTGTAGGGGTATATTAGAGTCTCTTCAAATATAACATGGCACCCTAAAAGCATTTCAACTAAATCTGCCCTCCAAAAACCATATGGCACTGTTTCCCTTCTGACCACTGCCATGTGCCCATAGAGGAGTTGACCACCACATATTGGGGAATTTCTGCTTGCTGAGACACTGTGATGTGGTGCATGAGGGCCTCCGATATGTTTCTGACTTTTAACATCGGCTTGAGGAATTAGCTAGGAATTGTCAGTTGCGTATCATTTTGGCACATTTTCTTGGCGGACATAGAAACGCCAGTTCCTTTATTGATGAGATCTAAAGTTAATTCGTGCAGCTAATGAAACAGGGTACAATTAATTATATAAAGTATAATTTATTACAAATAAATACAGTAAAAATGGCATACAAATTAATACAAGGACAATATCAAAATTGACCACAAGATGGTACTCCACCGTTTAAGCCGGGCTCACTTAATTTACTACACCAAGTACAATATAATGTTACTCAAATTATTACCGATTAGTGTAATGGTTATCAAAATATTATAATGCAACAAAAAAAACTATAGAAATGAATCTGTGGAAAGTCCCTTATGCTCAATCAAAGGATATATATGATATTAATATGATATTATACCCCACTCGGCAATCAGACTATGGAAATATAATTTCCCAGAGTTTTTCCTCTACTCAGACATTGTCTAATCTCCCATTAGCAATATGCATCTTTGCTAAGAGGACAACTAGCATTAGGGAGGTGTTTAACACTATATGTTCCCACAGTATGGGAACTCTTGACTATATGCCGAGAGTAATATCTTATTAATACCACAATCAGTAAGTACAAATATACGTTCCGGGTTAAGGATGAACAGAGTTTTGGATGTGATCAGTTCTCAAAAACTTTTCCAGTAGACAAAAATGAATCCAAATTTCTTTGTGATAAATACTTCTTATGGGCAATTTTCTCTGTGCCAATGTTTCTTTGTAGCAAGATTTTCTTGTAGTTGTATTTTAGATGTTGAAGTAAGTTGTTAGTTGAAGTTTTTAGTTGAAGTCCTGTCTAACCTTTTACATGCATACTTTATACCCCATGTTATCTAAGAACTCATCCCCTTCTAGATTAGGGATTTCCAATCAGACAAGGTGGGTGTAACGTATGTTAATCATGGGGATGATGTCACTTAATTGGCATTCCTTAAAAACTTCTGCCCATCTACCACTTGATGGCACTGTTGTATCACATAATAATTTCAAATATTTTAAGAATTAACACATATATATGGCTTCATTAAACCACTTAAACTTTGACCTCTCCCAACTTAAATCAATTAGGAGGGACTCTTCTTTGACACTTTAGAATCACTTTCCCAGACATCATAGATCCATCTTGACAGTTAACAGACCATCTTATTTATGGTCAGATAAGAGAACAAAATCTTTTAACTTTTCTCCTGGTTTGTGTACCCTAACTGTCTCAGCTACTGAGTAATGATGTTTGAAATAACATCAGCTCCTCTGAATAGATCCTATTTAGGAAAATTCTACTTAAATGTAAAATATACATTAACAATATTTGGTTATAATACATCAATATTGCATAGTATATATGAATCATTAACAAGTCCAAACGCTAAATAAATGCACACAGGAATATATATATATATATATATATATATATAAAGAAAAAGTCCAACGGGAGCACCAGCCTAGGAGTGGGTGCAGCGCCCAAGAAGGGGTAACAGCAATCCCCAATAGTATACGTAGAGAAAGCAGGACTGCACTCCAAGTAGTGATGAAAACAAAGAAGTTTTATTCACCCATAATATGGCAAATCCTGCAACGTTTCAGCTCACACGAGCCTTCCTCAAGCATAGAGATAGTGAAAGTGAAGACATATAAAGCATTACAAAAAATGTCCCACCCATCAAGGTGTGGTTACAATCAACTTAAATTACATACATCTGATACAATATAAAGTGCATGTGTCTAAAGTGACTAGTGTCATACGTTCTATAATTCCAGGATACAATCCATATTATACAGAACAAGACGTCTACAAAGCTTTGTTCCAATTTGAATCATAAAATAGTGACAACATAGTGAATAGGGATCATAGAAGTAAAAACCTGGGAAGCCATGGGGCCCACATATACCGTCACGTTCCCTGAGCGTCTCAATCTCCTCAGTGCGCATAACCAGGATGACGTCATCGTGTGAATAACAATATGAAGATCGTGTGCATGCGTTTATGTAAGGCTCACCTGGAATCGCCATTTTGCTTATGGGAAAATTGCCCTATACATCCGTTCACGTTCATCATATAGATGTTAACTATACAAGATATTTACTCAAAGAAATATAGAACGGAAAATATAGAACGGAATATATAGAGAATATATAGAGAACCGCAGTAGGGATCTCCTACATACACCAGTGTCAGGACCGGGATCCCAACCTCTCGGGAGGGATACCAGACCATGGGGCCGTGCATGGCGGAGGGGGACATCTCCATGAACCCCGCCGACAGCCGTAACCCACTTACTGGCAAAAATGCGGTCATAGAGGGGTTATCCCTCACCATTACAAAAACAGCATCGCACTAAAGGTTTATTACATATCTGGAATAGCGCATAAAAGAGAGGACTCTGTGGTCGGTACTGGGCTGCATCGCTTCCAACAGGTTAAAGTTCAGGGATCCACATCCAATATTGTTTAGATTAAAAAATTCTAAAAAGGCAAAAAGAAATATAAATACTTTAGTTTCCAAATTAATATTATGTTGCAATTATAATTACATATGGTTCTTTCACAATTCTCCTGCACTATTACATGTATAAGGAAAATACATCACATACATGCAGAGAAAACAAGAGTGAGTGACAGATCCAAAGGCCCCTACCTGAACTCTACATTCAAACCTCTAGGGTGCAAGCTATCCAAATCATATATCCAACGCAATTCTCTTTTCTTCAAAAGTGTTAAACGATCACCGCCTCTTCTAGGAACTGCCTCTCAAAAGATCCGGAGGATACCTTTCATGTCCACATATTCTGAGTGTAGTGTGGAGATGGGACGTATCCTCAAGGATAATTGGAGTATTTTAGGTAGGTCCATAAAAGATGTGCCAGAACTTAAATTTCCTCCCCTTTTATCATATCGGAAAAATAAAAATATTAAAGACCATCTAGTTAGAGCGGATGTTGGCCCTAAGAAAATCAGCGTGCAGCGAACATTGACGCACTCGGGACTTGGTTGTTACCCGTGTCTCAATTGCGTCAATTGCCGCTATATATGCAAATCCAGGTCTTTCATACATCCCTCTACACACAAGGAATATCCCAATAAATTTCACTTGAATTACTCATCATCATATGTAATCTATGTGTTGGCCTGCCCCTGCAACTTGATATATATATTGGTGAAACGTCCACAGAATTAAAACTGAGATTGAATAACCATAGGAATTCAATTAGAAAAAAACACATCGATTTACCAGTCTCCAGACATTTTGGATCCCTTGGACATACCGAGCGAGATCTAAGATGCTGGATTATAGACCAGGTTGCACTTCCTAGAAGAGGCGGTGATCGTTTAACACTTTTGAAAAAAAGAGAATTGCGTTGGATATATGATTTGGATAGCTTGCACCCTAGAGGTTTGAATGTAGAGTTCAGGTAGGGGCCTTTGGATCTGTCACTCACTCTTGTTTTCTCTGCATGTATGTGATGTATTTTCCTTATACATGTAATGGTGCAGGAGAATTGTGAAAGAACCATATGTAATTATAATTGCAACATAATATTAATTTGGAAACTAAAGTATTTATATTTCTTTTTGCCTTTTTAGAATTTTTTAAACTTCACAATATTGGATGTGGATCCCTGAACTTTAACCTGTTGGAAGCGATGCAGCCCAGTACCGACCACAGCGTCCTCTCTTTTATGCGCTATTCCAGATATGTAATAAAACTTTAGTGCGATGCTGTTTTTGTAATGGTGAGGGATAACCCCTCTATGACCGCATTTTGTGGGTTACGACTGTCGGCGGGGTTCATGGAGATGTCCCCCTCCGCCATGCACGGCCCCATGGTCTGGTATCCCTCCCGAGAGGTTGGGATCCCGGTCCTGACACTGGTGTATGTAGGAGATCCCTACTGCGGTTCTCTATATATTCCGTTCTATATTTTCCGTTCTATATTTCTTTGAGTAAATATCTTGTATAGTTAACATCTATATGATGAACGTGAACGGATGTATAGGGCAATTTTCCCATAAGCAAAATGGCGATTCCAGGTGAGCCTTACATAACGCATGCGCACGATCTTCATATTGTGATTCACACGATGACGTCATCCTGGTTATGCGCACTGAGGAGATTGAGACGCTCAGGGAACGTGACGGTATATGTGGGCCCCATGGCTTCCCAGGTTTTTACTTCTATGATCCCTCATAGCTCAGAGTCTTGTCTTGTCTACAAATGCTCACAGTCTAGGGAATAAGATCAATGAACTTGAGGCTATAATGGCATCTGAGAATATAGATGTAGTGGCTGTTACTGAGACGTGGTTCAAGGGGAGTAATGACTGGGATATATCAATACCAGGGTTCTCTCTATACAGGAAAGAGAGAGAAGGCAAGAAGAGGGAGGGGTGGCCCTGTATGTGAAAGATAACATAAAATCTAATTTGATACAAGTTAGCGAGAACAATTTAGAGTCAGTTTGGGTTACCGTGCAGCTTGATAATCATAAGGTAACTCGTGTAGGTGTGATATATAGACCACCTAGCCAAGTCAAAGAATTAGATGATCTACTAGTTGAGGAAATAGCTAAAATGACATTGAAGGGGGAAGTTATCATTATGGGAGACTTCAATCTTCCAGATGTAAAGTGGAAAACCAAAATAGCTAGTTCTGCCAGGAGTACAGATATTCTAAATTCCCTACTGGGATTATCTCTACAGCAAGTAGTGGAGGAGCCAACCCGGAAGGAGGCCATTTTAGATTTAGTATTCACAAATGGGAATTTGGTATCTGATATTACTGTAGGGGAAAGCTTGGGATCTAGTGATCACCAGTCAGTGTGGTTTACTATAAGTGCAGTGACTGAGTCACACCACACAAAAACAAAAGTTTTAGATTTTAGAAAAACAGACTTTTCTAAAATTAGATTAGTGGTATACAAGTCCCTATCAGACTGGAACAGTTTCATTAGAGTCCAGGAGAAATGGGACTTAAAAGTGGCACTATTGAAGGCAACAGAAAATTGCATTAGGCTTGTCAGTAAAAGCAAAAAAAGGAAGAGACCACTGTGGTACTCAGCAGAAGTGGCCAAAATCATTAAAAACAAAAAGATAGCATTTAGGAATTATAAAAAAAAAAACGAGGATGACAGACAAATTTATAAGATTAGGCAGAGAGAGGCCAAACAAGTTATAAGAGCTTCCGAAGCACAGGCAGAAGAGAAATTAGCTCAGTCAGGGAAAAAAGGCGAGAAGGCATTCTTCAGATACATAAATGAAAAAAGGAAACTAAAACAAGGAATTACCAAATTAAAAACAAAAGAAGGAAGGTATATGGAAGAAGATAAAGAACTAGCTGACTGCCTCAATGAATATTTCTGTTCAGTTTTTACAAAGGAAAATGAAGGAGAAGGACCTCAGTTAGGAAAGAAGACTAATGAATCTTTTAATGCATGTGTCTTTACAGAGGAAGAGGTTCTAAGTCAGCTGTCTAAAATTAATACAAATAAGTCACAGGGGCCTGATGGGATACACCCAAAGCTATTAAAAGAGCTCAGCGGTGAACTAGCAAAACCATTAACAGATTTATTTAACCAATTACTGGCAACAGGAGTCGTCCCAGAAGATTGGAAATTAGCAAATGTTGTGCCCATTCACAAGAAAGGTAGTAGGGAGGAATCGGACAACTATAGGCCAGTAAGCCTGACATCAATAGTGGGTAAATTAATGGAAACCATACTTAAGGAGAGGATTGTGGAACATCTAAAATCCCATGGATTGAAAGATGAAAAACAGCATGGGTTTACTTCAGGGAGATCATGTCAAACTAATCTTATTGATTTTTTTGATTGGGTGACTAAAATAATAGATGGAGGAGGTGCAGTAGACATCGCTTATCTAGACTTTAGTAAGGCTTTTGATACTGTCCCACATAGAAAGCTTATCAATAAAGTGCAGTCTTTGGGCTTGGACTCCCATATTGTTGAATGGATTAGGCAGTGGCTGAGGGACAGGCAACAGAGGGTTGTAGTCAATGGAGTATATTCAGACCAAGGTCTTGTTACCAGTGGGGTACCTCAGGGATCTGTTCTGGGACCCATATTGTTTAATATCTTTATCAGCGAAATTGCAGAAGGCCTCGATGGTAATGTGTGTCTTTTTGCTGATGACACAAAGATTTGTAACAGGGTTGATGTTCCTGGAGGGATACACCAAATGGAAAAGGACTTAGGAAAACTAGAGGAATGGTCAAAAATATGGCAACTAAAATTTTATGTTGATAAGTGCAAGATAATGCACCTGGGATGTAAAAACCCAAGAGCAGAATATAAAATCAGTGATACAGTCCTAACCTCAGTATCTGAGGAAAGGGATTTAGGGGTCATTATTTCAGAAGACTTAAAGGTAGGCAGACAATGTCATAGAGTAGCAGGAAATGCTAGCAGAATGCTTGGGTGTATAGGGAGAGGAATTACCAGTAGAAAGAGGGAGGTGCTCATGCCGCTCTACAGAGCACTAGTGAGACCTCATTTGGAGTATTGTGCTCAGTACTGGAGACCAGGGCCGTCTTTAATATTGATTGGACCCTGGGCAAGAATTTACTTGGGCCCCCTAGATCCCGCCTTCCCACACCTTAAAAAAAAGCGAAAATCTTATACTCACCTGTGTCCTTTCACTGGCGCTCACTAGCTGCTGGTACGGCGAGGGATGGTGCAACGCAGACGCGCACACCTTACCGCGTCCTGGCACAGGCGGGCGTGAAGACATCATCACGCCTGCCTGCGCTGGGATTTCACTACCAAATAGACCTCAGGCCTGTAGCCTATGACAAGTCTTGTCGCCATCTGCAAATTTTAAGGCGCATTGGCGACCATTTTGGTCGCCATCTGGAGCGCTGTATTGCATCAGTGACATGAACACTCTCCACATATAATGTTATATTACATCAGTGACATCACCGCTGTCCACATATAAGTGATATTTTACATCAGTGACATCACCGCTGTCCACATATATGTGATGGGCGGTGATGTCACTGATGTAATATATTACTTACCGGTATATGTGGACAGCAGTGATGTCACTGATGTAATATATTACTTATGTGTGGAGAGTGGTGATGTCACTGATGTAATAGATCACTTATAAGTAATATATTACATCAGTGACATCACCGCTCTCTACATATAAGAGGCATATTACATCAGTGACATCATCCCTTGGCGCTGGGGTGCGCGGCCAGGGCCGGCCTTAGGTGTTCAGGCGCCCTGTGTGAGCTAACCTTGTGGTAGTGTTACCTGCAGTCCTATGTAAAACCACAGATAACACTAGTGCTAAATAATGTAGTAGTGTTACCTGCAGTCCTATGTAAAACCACAGATAACACTAGTGTAGATCATGTGGAAGTGTTACCTTCGTCCTTAGTGTGCCTCCCTTTGTCTATCGCACGGACTCCATGCTGGCGCTGCCTCCTCTTCCATCTTCTTTCTCTTGCCCCGCATAGAACGTTCTGAAGCAGCTGCGTCAAGACATAGGAACACTGTGGGCATGGTGATACACACAGGGAGAGACACACACAAAGGGACAGGGACACACACAGGGACGGACACACACACACACAAAGGGACAGACACACACACAAAGGGACAGACACACACACAAAGGGACAGACACACACACACACACAAAGGGACAGACACACACACACACACACACACAAAGGGACAGACACACACACACACAAAGGGACAGACACACACACACACAAAGGGACAGACACACACACACACACAAAGGGACAGACACACACACACACACACACACAAAGGGACAGACACACACACACAGGGACAGACAGACACACACACACACACACACACACAGGGACAGACACACACACACACACAAAGGGACAGACACACACACACACACACACACAAAGGGACAGACACACACACACACACACACACAAAGGGACAGACACACACACACACAAAGGGACAGACACACACACACACACAAAGGGACAGACACACACACACACAAAGGGACAGACACACACACACACAAAGGGACAGACACACACACACACACACACACACAAAGGGACAGACACACACACACACACACAAAGGGACAGACACACACACACACACACACACAAAGGGACAGACACACACACACACACACACACAAAGGGACAGACACACACACACACAAAGGGACAGACACAGACACACACACACACACACACAGGGACGCCCCCCCCCCCCCCCCCGGGCTACCAAATACCTGTAAGTTCTGTCAGTTGCTTGGCTGGCTCAGGCTGTGTGTTGGGGCTGCTGGCTCGGGCTCCGCCTCCTTCCTCTCTCTCTGCCTGTGCGACAGCTCAGCTGCGTCACGCTCCAGCAGCCACTGGTCTGCTCTGTTAAAGAGACAGGAGGCCAGGCAGCAGAGCGCAGAGCGGAGCGCAGAGCGGAGCGCAGAGCGGCCGCGGCCCCCACGCCCCCTCCTCACTCAGTCTATTTCTGTAGACCGGACCGTGACTTTGTGCTGTTAGATGGCCGGCGGGCGGCGGCGGCAACAAAATATAGGGGGCCCAAGTAAAATCCAAGTAAAATGCTGCTTGGGCCCCCCAGGAGCAACTGGGCCCGGGGCAGCTGCCCCTTTTGCCCTGCGGTAAAGACGGCCCTGCTGGAGACCATATCTCCAGAAGGATATTGATACTTTGGAGAGAGTTCAGAGAAGAGCTACTAAACTGGTACATGGATTGCAGGATAAAACTTACCTGGAAAGGTTAAAGGACCTTAATATGTATAGCTTGGAAGAAAGACGAGACAGAGGGGATATGATAGAAACTTTTAAATGCATAAAGGGAATCAACAAGGTAAAAGAGAAGAGAATATTTAAAAGAAGAAAAACTGCTACAAGAGGACATAGTTTTAAATTAGAGGGGCAAAGGTTTAAAAGTAATATCGGGAATTATTACTTTACTGAGAGAGTAGTGGATGCATGGAATAGCCTTCCTGCAGAAGTGGTAGCCGCAAATACAGTGGAGGAGTTTAAGCATGCATGGGATAGGCATAAGGCCATCCTTCATATAAGATAGGGCCAGGGGCTATCCATAGTATTTAGTATATTGGGCAGACTAGATGGGCCAAATGGTTCTTATCTGCCGACACATTCTATGTTTCTATGTTTCTATGTTTCTTTTCACTATGTTGTCACTATTTTATGATTCAAATTGGAACAAAGCTTTGTATACGTCTTGTTCTGTATAATATGGATTGTATCCTGGAATTATAGAACGTATGACACTAGTCACTTTAGACACATGAACTTTATATTGTATCAGATGTATGTAATTTAAGTTGATTGTAACCACACCTTGATGGGTGGGACATTTTTTGTAATGCTTTATATGTCTTCACTTTCACTATCTCTATGCTTGAGGAAGGCTCGTGTGAGCTGAAACGTTGCAGGATTTGCCATATTATGGGTGAATAAAACTTCTTTGTTTTCATCACTACTTGGAGTGCAGTCCTGCTTTCTCTACATATATATATATATATATATATATATATATATATATACATAAGGAAAATCTGGCAGCACTCCCTTCAGCAGTATCACAGGGTGCAGGCGGTGGTCCAGGACGGAAGATAAGAAAAAAGGTCCGCAGCACTCCTTGAAAGATAAAATGTGCTCTTTATTCACACATATCAGATATTGACAACGTTTCGGTTCTCTCACAGAACCTTTCTCAAGTCAGGTGAAACATAAAGTGCAGTAGTGCCTGTATAAATACATCATCAGGTTGTTACCAATTAATTCATCAGCCAATACAAATAAAGTGCAATCCCCTTTTATAGACATGTTACAATTCATTATTTCACGACATTTGTTCACATAAGCATCAATGCGTCCACTGTCGTACATATATACTGTGTATTTATAACCCCCAAATCGCTTATAATTTTCAACAGTGATACATTAAAGTGCATATAACAAAGTGCATAGTGCTCTAAAAACATCTAATACCTTGCTGGAGGTTTTGTGGAGTAGAAGGAGATGGCGTGTTAACTTCTGTGGAAGCACGCCGTTCCTCCGCGTCTACTCCTGGTCAGTGCTCATGTGTCTGTCTCTTGCCCCTCCTGTTAGACGGTACATAACCATTTTACGTCACTAACTGGCGGAGACCATGCGTCATGACGTCTGGCTCACTGCGATCCCGCGCTCATCACGCACATCAAGTGACCGCACGCCCGAGATCCCAGTCGCCAGCGTCACTTCACTGATCCCTTCCGCCATTTTACATTAGGGCAAACTTTTGGGCAATGACAAAATCCATCGTCTTTCTGACTCTATTACTTCCTCTTAGTTACAATGACCCTCCCCGCATAGGTAAAGCGCCTGATTCAAAATCACATGATATCATCTTCCCGTAACATTCTATTACTTCCACCCCGTACAGCAAACTGGATACACAAAGAAACTGAGCCCTATAAAAGGATGCTAACTAACCATTTCCCCTGTTACCCTGAATTCGACATTTAACCCTTTGGGTTTCAAGGTGTCCAGACGAAAAATCCATCTGAGCTTCGTTTTTTTTTTTAATATAGTCAACCTGTCTCCTCCTCTATCCAATGGTTTCACATGATCCAAGATCATAAATCTCAGATCATTTTTCTTTTATGGTTTTTTTTCACAAAAATGCTTAGACACCGGCAAATCTTTTCTTTTATTTCTGATGGATTGTCTATGATTGTTTAACCTAGTTTTCATGTCACACGTGGTTTCACCCACATAGAGCTTTTTGCACGGGCACCATAACACGTATATCACCCATGTTGAATTACATGTAAGGTAATATCTCGTGTTAAATGTTTCTCCCATGTCTGGGTGCGTGAACACCGATACTTTATGCATCAGTTTACAATTCACACATCCCAGACACGGGAAAGACCCCGTGCGTCTCGTTGTCAAAAATGTCTGTTTTAAATGGCCTTTTTCTGGCAGTCTGGCATGTACAACCTTATCCCTAATGTTCCCTGCTCTTTTATAAGCCATCATCGTTTTTTTTTAAAGGCTGCTATAGTGGGATGCCCACTACTCAGCAGCCCCCAATGTCGCCTCACTATCTGTTCTATGTTGGGGCTCAGTTCATTGTAATATGATTCAAATGGTAGCCTTTCACTGGTCTGTTTTTGTTTTGTAGTCAACAGTTCTTCCCTGGATATACTTCTTGCTCTCTCAGCATGCCTTTTAACTAGATTCTTGGGGTAACCCCTATCCACAAAAGATTGTTCCATATTTCTTAGTGCTTGATTCATGTTCTCATCCTTGTCCACTATTCTCCTTACTCTAAGCATTTGGCTGAACGGTAAAGAATTCACCATCCTCCTTGGATGCCCACTAGAGAAATGCAATAATGTATTTTTATCCGTGGGTTTAACATTCAAATCCATGTGTATTTGTTCATCCTCTATGTATATCTGAGTATCTAGAAATTGTACCCGGTCGGCCGATGCCGATATATATATATATATATATGTGTGAATATATGAATAGATATCTATTCCACACCAAATGTGTTTTATGGACATCTCTTATCAAATCATGGCTCAGCCATGAAACACCCATTGTTCCTCAGACAGAAATATCCAGAGAAACCAGTACAGATAAATCCATGTCTCTAAACAATAATAAAAAGTATAATGTTCTCTATATATTCACTTTTAACACATTGAACTTGCCATGAACGCATCTTGGTTTTTTTTTCAGGTTCATGCTGATCACATGCTGTTAAAGGCAATGGTCATCCATATTGAATATAGTATCATCAGATACATTGTACACTTATGCACAACAGTACGCTGCTGGATGACAATTGCCCCTTTTCGAGGTGCGAGGCCTGCCGTAGATCCAGTCGGCCACGGAACCCACCATGCAGGAAATGTACCAGTGGGTCAAGGGATATGTGGATGATTCCATCAATGGCGTGGTTAACCTGCTGGACGAGAGGCTTCCTGCTGCTACTCAAGCTCCCATGGATACCTCCGCGCCTGTGGAAAGACCCGCCACAATTTCTTTGGTCTCCTCCTCTTCTGACGAAGAGGAGTTATCATCATGCTTTTTTCCACCAGAGAAAACTCAAAGTCCATCAGGTCGTGGACCATGATGTTGACACCGTGGAGTCCTCCAATCCCGCCGGTCGGGCACAGCGTGTCTTCAAGGCGGATAAGACCCTTCTTTCCGTTATGCGGATGGAATGGAAAAAACCTGAGAAAGGTCCGGTCCTGACTAAGAAATTCAGGACCATGTTTCCCATGGCAAACTCCTTGGTGGAATCGTGGGGTTCCATTCCCAAGGTGGACATGACCATCGCCAAACTGTCCAGACGCACTCTGGTGCCAGCAGACGATGGGTCTAGTCTGCAAGACCCCCTTGATAGGAGGGCAGAGTGCACGTTAAGAAGAGGTTACTCGGCCGCTGCAGCCTATGCTTTGACCGCTATCGCGGCTACGGTAGTTTCTTCCTTCCTCCGATCCCGCCTAAATCAAATCCAGACGGATGTGGACCAGAGTGTGTCCCGGGACGACATCCTGGCCGCATTTAAGACCATCAATCTGGCGACTGATTTTCTGTGCGACACGGCACAGTTACAGCTAAAATTGGCAGCTAAGTCCATGGCCCTGGTCTCTGCAGCCCGCAGGCCCTTATGGCTCAAACCATGGGTCGCGGAAAACGCATCGAAATATAATTTGTGCGGTCTCCCCTTTGAACCTGACCACTTGTTCGGCTCACAATTGGACAAGATTATGGAGGATCTTTCCGATAAGAAGGGGAAAAGTCTTCCCCAGCAGTCCTTTCAGGGACGGGGCAGACAAGAGCGCGGCGGTAGATCCGGCCAACAAGCGCAAAATAGATCGCGTAGAGACTGGGGGGTGCAACGAAAATTTTCGAAGCGCCCTCGCAGAGGAGCTAAGGAGGCTAAGCCCTCCTGACTATGGGCCTCTCGCAGGCTCTTGGTTAACCCCCGCTACTCCTGCCATCCTTCCGGAAGATTTTCCTATTCCTTATCCCCTTATGCCCGTCGCGGGGCGTCTCGCCCAGTTCAAGGATGTCTGGGCTCAGGAGATTCCAGACCCTTGGGTCCTAGAGGTCATTTCCGAGGGCTACTTAATAAACCTCAAGTCGCCTCCTCCGGACAGATTTGTCATCAACCAGCGCCTACCGCCCGCCAGGCAGGCAATTCTGGAGGCCTATATCCAGGACTATATCCTCAAGGGTGCTCTGAAGGAGGTTCCGGCAGGAGAGCGGGGCTTAGGGATCTATTCTCCGGTTTTTCTAGTTCCCAAGAAATCCGGAGACCTCCGGATGATTATCGATTTGAGATCTTTCAATCGATTTATAAGGAAGGCAAAGTTTTGCATGGAAACTATCAGGTCAGTGATCCACCTTCTCAATCCTGGAGACGTGATGGCTACCCTGGACCTCAAGGATGCCTATCTTCATATCCCCATCCATCTTGCTTCCCAGAGGTATCTCAGGATCGCGGTCCAGGTCTCGGGGGTCCTCAGGCACCTTCAATTTGTTGCCTTACCCTTCGGGATTTCCTCTGCTCCTATCACCTTCACCAAGGTGGTGGTTTTGGTGGTGGCAGCTCTGAGGCTTCAAGGGCTGACCATAATTCCTTACCTGGACGATTGGCTCCTAAAAGCCTCCTCGGTTCCAGTTCTTACCCACCATCTTCATGTGGCTATCTCTTTTCTGCTCCGCCTAGGGTGGATCATCAACTGGCAGAAGTCGAACACTAGCCCGTCAACTTCAGTAACCTATCTTGCCTTCATAGTAGACTCCGTTGGGATGTCCCTCCAGTTGACTCCAGAAAGAAGAACTCGGATTCTGGACCTGGCAAGGTTCCTATCTGTTCCTCGTCGAGTTTCCATCAAGACTCTCATGAAGATGTTGGGGCTCATGTCAGCGGCTGCAAAGGCAGTCCCTTGGGCTTTGTGGCACCTCCGCCCTTTACAATCGGAGGTCCTTGCCAAATGGGATGGCAGCCCCGCCGGGCTAAATTCCCTGTGTTCCCTGTCTTGTCAGACTCAAACCTCCCTGAGATGGTGGCTCCATCTCCCGGGGGAGAAGTCTATAACCCAGCCATCCTGGGTCATATTGACTACGGATACGTCCCAAGTAGGCTGGGGCGCTCACCTAGACGGTTCCCCTGTCCAAGGGACTTGGTCTCCTCAGGAGCGGCTACTTTCCTCCAATCTCTGCGAGATTCGAGCCATCCGGCTAGCCCTCCTTCACTTTGCCCCCCGAATCCGGGGCTTAGCAGTGAGAGTACAGTCAGACAACATGACTGCAGTCCTGTACATCAACACGCAGGGAGGCACAAGATCTCTACCCCTCCTTTCAGAGATCGGGGAAATTCTTCGGTGGGCAGAGTTGAACCTTTCCCACCTGTCTGCCATCCACATCCGTGGTTCCTACAATATAATCGCGGATCGTCTGAGTCGCGGTCTGCCGACAATGGAATGGTCCCTGCATCAGAGATATTCAGGCAGATAATCCTCTTGTGGGGTTTGCCAGAGGTAGATCTCATGGCAACGAGGTTCAATGCCAAGGTGGAGAGGTTCTGCTCCCTTTACAGGGAGGACAACCCCCTGGCGATAGATGCTCTGTCGATACCGTAGAGGTTCAGGCTGGCTTACATCTTCCCTCTCTTTTCCATGATACCGAGGGTATTGATGAAAATTCGTCAGGATCAGGCCTCGGTAATAGCCATCATACCGTTTTGGCCCAAGAGATCCTGGTTTACCCAGCTCATTCAGATGAGTCGGAGACATTATTGGAGGCTCCCCCCACGGCAGACCCTGGTGTCATGGGACACTCACCTCTGCCCAGATCTGCACAGGTTCAACCTGACAGCCTGGAGGTTGATCAGTCCCTTCCCAGAATAGAAGGGCTTTCAGAGTTGGTCCTGAGAACGTTGTCATATTCAAGAGCAGAATCTACTAAGAAGGCTCACTCCAGAATCATGAGAATCTTCTTGTCATGGTGTGCTTCAAACCAGGTGGCGTCTGCAGATCCGCCCCTCTCTACGATACTTCAATTCCTACAGGACGGCCTAGACAGAGGCCTTGCTCCATCTACTCTGAGGGTCCAGATTTCTGCCATCTCGGCCTGTCTCAACAGACCCTATTCTCAGGACCCGCTCATCAAACGCTTCCTTAAAGGAGCCGAAAGATTGAAGCCTACAGTACTGAGGCCCATCCCTCAGTGGGACTTATCAGTCGTGCTCAGGGGTTTAGCATCTCCCCCCTTTGAGCCTCTGGAGGAAGTGGATTTAAAGTTCGTGACTCTGAAGTCGGTCGTCTTACTAGCGGTAACCTCGGCCAAGAGAATCTCAGAGCTTCAAGCCTTTTCGGCCATCTTTCTTCAAGACTGGGTTCTCCTGAGATTCCTTCCATATTTCAGGCCTAAGGTCCCTTCATTTCAGAACATAAATCAGGTGATTTCTTTGCCAGTTTTTTATTTTCTCCTTCTACCTCCTCCAGGGATCCTGTCAAGCATCCATTGTATATCACGAGATGCCTCCAGATCTATGTGGATAGATCCAAGGAGTTCAGGATAGATGAGAATCTCTTCATCCTGTTTGCCGGTAAGTCCAAAGGCCGCAAGGCGTCGATTAGTCGCTGGATTAAGGAGTCCATTAGAGAATCTTTTGTTTCTCAGGCTTTGGATCCTCCAGAGTTTGTGAAGGCCCATTCCACAAGGGCCATCTCTACTTCCTTTGCTGAAAGAAGTCTCCTTCCTCTGGAGATGATTTGTAAAGCTGCCTCCTGGAGCTCTGAATCCACGTTCATCTCCCACTACAGACTAGACGCCAGGGTAGCAGAGTTTTTGGCCTTTGGGCAGGCTATTCTTAGCTCTGCCAGGCATGAGGGCCCTCCCTAGGGGTTCTTCTTGCTATCTCCCCATCTGTGCTGCTGGTAGGACGTAAGGGAATCATTAATTTCTACCGATAATTTGTTTTCCCTTAGTCCTAACAGCAGAACACAAATTTCCCACCCTAGTAAGTTATTCTTGCTATAGACACAGTGGGCTGGGGAGTGTTCCCTCCTTTTGTAGGGGTGTAAAGCTTTGTTATTGGTTCTTGGGCTCACTAAAATTCCGCCGGTCCTACCAGTCCACGGGGGTAGTTAACCCCATCTGTGCTGCTGTTAGGACTAAGGGAAAACTAATTATCGTTAGAAATTAACGATAATTAATCTTGATGTTTATTTTGCTGTTTACCCTTGCTGTGTTGCAAGAAAAAATGGATTAACATAAAAAATCTGCAAAAAATAATGACATTCACATCTCCATTGTGAAATACCTCAAGGGGTAACAAAGTTTGTAATATGAGTTTTAAATAATTTCAGTGGTGTAGTCTCTAAAATGGGGTAATTTATGGGTGTTTTCCACTACATAAGCCCCTTAAAATCACTTTATAACTGAATTGATGCTTAAAATATGGTTTAGGATTAAAAATGTAAAAAAATTCTTCTAAAATTCTAAGCCTTCTAATTGCCTTAAAAAATAAAATAAAATTTACAAAATGATGCCAACATAAAGAGACATATGGGGAATGTTGATTGGTAACTATTTTATGGGGTATTACTATCTGTCTTAAAGTAGAGAAATTAAAATTTAGAAAATTGTGAATTTTTCAACATTTTCTATGCATTTTGAAAAAAAAAAAATTATAAATAAAGGAAAAAAAATTATTAACTACATTTACAGCTAACATAAAGTACAATGTGTCACCAGAAAACAGTCTCAGAATTGGTTGGTAAAACCATTCCAAAGTTATTACCACATAAAGGTGGAGTGTCCATGAAAATGATTTCAGGTACTTAGACCACAAGCTTAGGGCAAGGACTTCAAAGGTACTATTTTCTGAATAGGACTGGTACCACGAACCACACCATATAGGCAGCGGGAGATTGGGAAGTTAAACAAGTGGCTGAAGAGCTGGTGTAGGAAGAAGGAATTTTAGTTCCTTGAGAACTGGGCTGTCTTCTCTGTCGGCTACAGGCTCTATCGTAGGGATGGGCTGCGCTTCAGTGGACAGGGTGCTGTGTTGGGTGAGAAGATAGTTAGAAGGTTGGAGGAGTGTTTACATTATACGAGGGGAAGATGCAGACAGTGACCTGGGCCGAGAACTGGGGGAGGAATAGAAGGATGGATTAGAACAGTTCACAAGGAAAGGATGCAGGGTAAAAAATGTCCAAAAACCTATTAAATGTATACTAATGCCAAAAAGCTGACTGATAAAACTAGTGAACTAGAATTACTAATGTCTGAAGATCACTATGACATAGTGGGAATAACTAAGACATGGCTGGATGATAGCTAGGGTTAATGTACAGGGTTACAGTGTGTTTAGAAGGGGTTGTAAAAAATGGAAAGGGCGAGGATTTTAGAGATGAGTGAATCAAAGTTGACAAAGTGAAATTCAATTTGAGTTCCAGGAAAAATTAGATTCGCACCGAAGCCAAATTTCCTCATGCTTCGTGGTAACGAATCACATTTTTCCTAAAATGGATGCTGCGCGTGTTAGGACATGGAGCAAAGAACTCTGGGAATGAGGGATCACCCACAATGACATGCATGCAGCTAATCAGCAGCCAGCCAGCCCTGTGATGTCACAGCCCTATAAATAGCCTCAGCCATCTTTTATTCTGCCATTTTTCAGTGTGCTTAGTGCAGGGAGAGACGTCAGCAGGTGCTAGGGACAGTGGTAGAAAATACTTCATTGTGCTGAAAAAACTATTTAATTCAGGGAAAGATTATTCAAGGTGTAGGGAAAGGATAGAGAGGCATTATCTACAATATAAAAGGAGAACAGGGTGCAATAGGAGATTATACAGCCAGGGTAATTGGAGTGATTCTATTACACCTTGCTGCACTAATTGGGGATCCAAATTGCAGTTATACTGCTGCTTTTAGGTTGTTTGCACTATATGATACATCACTAATTCCAGCACACCTTGCTTGTGATTGGGGTGCAAGTTCTGTGTGATACAGTCATTTACGGGATGTATCAATAGGAAAGATTTGTATGTCCTATTAGCCGCTCTGCGTTGATTTTACATTGTTTTACTTTTTTGGGGGGTGTATTAGTAAGAAAAAAAAGGAAAAAATATGTCATAATTGCCGTTCTGCGGTGAAGTTACATTGTACTACAGCCATTTATGGGGTGTATTAATAGGAAAGATACATACGTAGCCGTTCTGTGTTGATTTTACATTGTTTTACTTTTTTTGGGGGGTGTATTAATAGGGAAAAAAAAGGGAAAAATATGTCATGATTGCCGTTCAGTGGTGAAATTACATTGTACTACAGCTAGTGTTGGGCGAGCATGCTCGGCCGAACACTATTTTGACTCGAGCATCGCGATGCTCAGCACATCGCGGTGTTCGGCCAAATACCGCGTGTGCTCGCGTGCGATGGTCGAGTCTCCTCTCCGCACGTTTGTTGGCTGCTACGCAGCCAATAAACGTGCGGGGAGGTGCTGCCACTCACTGTAATGCCGTAGCCATGTTGGTTACTGGCATTACAGTAATTGTCTAGCCGGAACTTGTCATCGGGTGCTATATAGCACAAGATGACACGTGGTTCAGCTCAGTCTTAGTCAGGGAGAGCTGCAGCAGAAAGGAACAGATAGTGTAGGGATAGGAATATTTTTTTTAGTTTTTTGTTTTTAGGCAGGGTTTAGTCTTGAAAGGTGTTAAAGACCCAAAAGTCCTTCTAAGGACTATTGTTTTATCTGGCTGCAATATATATTATTAGTGCGACCTGTGCTAAATTGCGTGCAATTGTTTGGCCGCTGCTGACACAACCTCTGCTACATCTGTTGTGTTATATTTGTGCATCCTAAATATCTGTGACATTCAGCGCAATTAGTTGGCCGCTGCTGACAGCTGTGACATTCAGTGTCATTTTTTATTTGCTGGTGACAGTGACATTACCTACGCTACTTCTCCTGTGTAACGTTTGCACATCCTAAATATCTGTGACATTCAGGGTAATTTTTTTGCCGCTGGTGACAGCAACATTACCTGTGCTTCATCTCCATTATAACGTTTGCACATCCTAAATATCTTTGACATTCAGTGTAATTGTTTCACCACTGGTGACAACGACATTACCTGCGCTACATCTCCTGTGTAACGTTTGCACATCCTAAATATCTTTGACATTCAGTGTCAGCAAGGACTGCAGTGCTGAGGAGGAGGGACCGCAGCACCGCAACAGGCTGGAAGAGGCAGTGGGGTGGTGAAAGGGAGAAGGCGGGACACACCAAACAGGCCTGCAACTGTGCCCCGGAGCACCTCCTTGTGGCAATCTCCCTTGCCATGGGGTAGGTGTTCCGCAGTCTGGCGCATTTTTGAGGAAAGTGCTGACGATAAAAGAATTGTTATTTGCAAACTGTGCCGTACCAAAATGACCAGGGACGTGAACACTAGCAACATCACCACCGCCAGCATGATCCGCCACATGGCATCAAAGCACCCTAATAATGGGCCGAATGCCTGTGTCCACAATCAGTGTCTGCAGGTCAACCACTGACTCCTCTTCCCATGTGTTATGTGCTGGCCAATCCCCTGTCCAAGACACAGGCCCAGATGCCTCCCACCCTGCACCTGGACCTTCTGAAGCACTATCATCTAGCACATCCACTTTTGTGTCCCAGCTGTACAGATGTCCATACCCCAGGCCATTGAATGAATGTGCAAATATCAGCCACCCACCCACAGGCCATAGCGCTAAATGTGCACCTTTCCAATTTGCTGGCCCTGGAAATATTGCCATTTAGGCTTGTGGACACTAAGGCGTTCTGCAGCCTGATAGCGGCCACCATCCCTTGTTACTCAGTCCCCAGCCGCCAATATTTTTCACGGTGTGCCGTCCCCGCCTTACACCAGCATGTGTCCTGTAACATCACAAGTGCTTTTGGCCAGAGACACTACATTTCCCTGACGGCACACTGGGTGAACGTTGTGGAGGCTGGGAGCGAGTCATACCCTGGAATGGCACAGATGCTACCGACGACAAGGATTGCGGGCCCTACTTCCATCAGGATTTCTGCCACCACTTACATTAATGACTGCAACTCCTCTTCCTCCACCAGTCAGCCATCAGCCAGTAGCTGGAAGCACTGTAGCACTGCAGTGGGGAAGCAGCAACAGGCTGTGCTTAAACTAATTTGCTTAGGTGACAAACAGCACCCTGTGGCATGGTATAAGGGACTAGACTGAGCTGTGGCTCTCACCACTCAACCTACAACAAGGCATGGTTGTTAGCGTTGATCAAGCAGGCTTGGCCGAACACCAGTTCGGCTCGAGCATCGCGATTCTTGGCACATCACAGTGATCGGCCAAATATCACGTGTGCTCGAGCGCAATGCTCGATTCAGTGTATTTAAATCTAATTTAGCCTCTATTTCTGAAAAGTTTCTGGCAGGATTCAAACTCACACTCTTCGGCCTCATGCACACGGCCGTGTTCCACGGCCGAGTGCGGTCCGTGGTAACCCAGCCGGGATTCCTGCTGACAGCAGGAGCGCACGGCGTCATTGGTTGCTAGGACGCCGTGCGCTTCATGCCGCCGCTGCACTACAGTAATACACTCGTATGATCTATACGGGTGTATTACTGTAGTGCAGCGGCGGCATGAAGCGCATGGTGTCATAGCAACCAATGACACCGTGCGCTCCTGCTGTCAGCAGGAATTCTGGCCGGGTTACCACGGACCGCTCTCGGCCGTGGAACATGGCCATGTGCATGAGGCCTTCTACTGGTGTTGGTTGAGCACCAAAGTGCTGATGGTCGGGTGCTCTGCAAAGTCAATGGGAGAACCCGAGCATTAAACCAGGCACCCCCTGGGGAGGGTGTCAGGACTCTAGTTCAGCTTAGGAGTCACTGCTCTGACTCCATATATAGCTATGTCCATATATGGAGTCAGTGCTTGGGGACACCCAGTGTATTTAAATATAATTTAACCTTTATTTTTGAAAAGTGTTTGTCAGGATTCAAACTCACAACATTCTACATTACAGCCAAGAATCTTAATCACTACACTATAGAGCTGCATGGCCAGTTGATATTCTGGGCTATAATGTAGAAGGTTGTGAGTTTGAATACTGTCATAGACTTTTTAGAAATAGAAGCTAAATTTAATTTAAACATATATAACTAGTATTCCTATACAGCAGAAGTCTCATATTATTTTTTTTTATAAACTGGCCATGCAGCTCTGTAGTGTAGTGGTTAAGATTCTTGGCTGTAATGTAGACGGTTGTGAGTTTGAATCCCGTCAGACAGAAACTTTTCAGAAATAGAGGCTAAATTTAATTTAAACGTGTGTGTGTATATATATATATATATATATATATATATATACGTTTTTAGCCATAATATACTTACATATGTTATTATATATTTAGAATATATAATATATTATAATATATGTAAATATATTATGGCTAAAACATCAGTAGTAGTTTCCCACATATTATGTATTCATATATCAGAAGTATGATTATATTTATATTTATATTTATATATACACTCACCTAAAGAATTATTAGGAACACCATACTAATACGGTGTTGGACCCCCTTTTGCCGTCAGAACTGCCTTAATTCTATGTGGCATTGATTCAACAAGGTGCTGATAGCATTCTTTAGAAATGTTGGCCCATATTGATAGGATAGCATCTTGCAGTTGATGGAGATTTGAGGGATGCACATCCAGGGCACGAAGCTCCCGTTCCACCACATCCCAAAGATGCTCTATTGGGCTGAGATCTGGTGACTGTGGGGGCCATTTTAGTACGGTGAACATATTGTCATGTTCAAGAAAACAATTTGAAATGATTCGAGCTTTGTGACATGGTGCATTATCCTGCTGGAAGTAGCCATCAGAGGATGGATACATGTTCTCATTCTGTTTACGCCAAATTCGTACTCTACCATTTGAATGTCTCAACAGAAATCGAGACTTTTGGTGAGCTTGTGCAAATTGTAGCCTCTTTTTCCTATTTGTAGTGGAGATGAGCGGTACTCGGTGGGGTCTTCTGCTGTTGTAGCCCATCCGCCTCAAGGTTGTGCGTGTTGTGGCTTCACAAATGCTTTGCTGCATACCTCGGTTGTAACGAGTGGTTATTTCAGTCAACGTTGCCCTTCTATCAGCTTGAATCAGTCGGCCCATTCTCCTCTGACCTCTAGCATCCACAAGGCATTTTTGCCCACAGGACTGCCGCATACTGGATGTTTTTCCCTTTTCACACCATTCTTTGTAAACCCTAGAAATGGTTGTGCGTGAAAATCCCAGTAACTGAGCAGATTGTGAAATACTCAGACCGGCCCGTCTGGCACCAACAACCATGCCACGCTCAAAATTGCTTAAATCACCTTTCTTTCCCATTCTGACATTCAGTTTGGAGTTCAGGAGATTGTCTTGACCAGGACCACACCCCTAAATGCATTGAAGCAACTGCCATGTGATTGGTTGATAAACAGCAGCACTTATCGGTAAAGTCAGGTGCAAAAAATCCTCAAACCTTGGGCCAAAGGATCATCATATGGTATAGTTTTCCAAAAATGAGGCAGCACTCCAGGATAAAAGTGAAAATGACCCGCTTTATTCCCCTCTGCAATGTTTCAACTGCTCCTTGCAGTCTTTCTCAAGCATACAATTGGTGTCAAATTATCCACATTTATACCCACAAAACCTTGTGGGTCAATTAATACAATAAGTGACAATTACATAATTAATCGTACAAAAGATGTCCAGTAAAAACAATTCAGTGAAATAATTATATATAACATATGTCAAATCATCAGTGCATCATCAGTGCATATATATTGTGAAGTCAACATCATTAATCTTCAAGAGATCGCAAACATGAATAACAATTCTCATAAAGTGCCTTGTGCTTTAATTGAAGTGATCACCTGTGTATAATAATCCGTCATGATATCCGTCATTTTTTGACATGTGACAGTACGTTTGTCATATATGTACTTCAATGTCCATGTGGTCTCCTCTATGTGGGGGAGACCACATGTGACATGAAAACTCGATTGAACAATCATCGCTTCTCTATAAGACGCAAAAGAACAGACTTGCCGGTTCCAAAGCATTTTGTTGAGTGCGGCCATACTGAGAGAGACCTAAAATGCATGATAATAGATCAGGTCCAAAGGGGTAGACGGGGTGGGGACCGCACTGTGACCCTCAAACAAAAAGAACTGCAGTGGAGACACCGTCTACAGTCCCTTAAACCACAGGGCCTGAACGTCGATTTCAAATGGAATATTATGTAGTGTGGTGGGGGCTCTCATCACTCTACTGTGGGGTTGCTTTCCTCTTATGTCAATTTGGTATTGTGATCACCTATGGTGTTTAATATCCTACAGTTTTTACTCATCAATTTCTTTTTATCTATTTTCAGATTTTACCGGATCTGAAAAAAACAGTATATCAAGTTTATCACCACAGTGGTAGAAAAAGATGGTTATTGTCTTCGGCGGTTTAGTCCCATACTAGGGGAATGAGGTTGAAACTACAGTTTTACATTGTGAAGGAAAGAAAAAGTGGAT
This sequence comes from Bufo bufo, assembly GCF_905171765.1. Classification (NCBI taxonomy): domain Eukaryota; kingdom Metazoa; phylum Chordata; class Amphibia; order Anura; family Bufonidae; genus Bufo; species Bufo bufo. The sequence continues at coordinate 369,772,500 of NC_053389.1, forward strand.
AAGTCATGAATGGAAGATGTCATTCAACTACATATGAGGAATGAGGGTGGATGTTGGCTAAAAGATATGGGGTGTTGACCACACTCTGTACCTTGTTGCCATAATAGGTATGTGGTGATGGTCACTCCCGTGACACAACCACATACACCGCACCTTCTCCAGTTAAATTGTATATTATTTTTAGATGCACGGGCCCTTTAAGGGACGTTTTGTCTTCCGATATTCACGACTTGAGATCCTTATGTTACAGTATGTATATAAATTTAGCCTATAGTGGTAAACAACCTGATCATTCCCTATGTGGTACTTTATTCTCCCGTACATGCCACATTGCGGTGCTCTATCCGGCCCTGGAGGTTAGTGAGGTGCCGGTAAGGTAGACGCTTCCCGGTTGCCGAGCAACGGCTCACATGATGTGTCATGTGATCCGGAAGCTGGGCGATGGGACGTCTCCTTCTGGCCTGTCACGCTTCTGGGGAGGGGCCTGGCTGCGGGTGCGCACCACGTGACTGACGTCACACATCAGGGGGCGTGTCACGGGTGAGTGCACTGGTTGCCTGGCAACAGAGCATGCGCAATGGATGACCGGGGACGCCGAGACAGACGCCATCACAGTACTCCGCTGTGTAAGTTTAATTTTTACAATATGCGCGGCCTATTGACCGCCACTTATTATACACAGGTGATCATTTCAATTAAAGCACAAGGCACTTTATGAGAATTGTTATTCATGTTTGCGATCTCTTGAAGATTAATGATGACTTCACAATATATATGCACTGATGATGCACTGATGATTTGACATATGTTATATATAATTATTTCACTGAATTATGTTTACTGGAAATCTTTTGTACGATTAATTATGTAATTATCACTTATTGTATTAATTGACCCACAAGGTTTTGTGGGTATAAATGTGGATAATTTGACACCAATTGTATGCTTGAGAAAGACTGCAAGGAGCAGTTGAAACGTTGCAGAGGGGAATAAAGCGGGTCATTTTCACTTTTATCCTGGAGTGCTGCCTCATTTTTGGAAAACTATATATATACATATAGATATATAATTACAAATTTCTTACAATTACTAACAAAATATAAATTTAAATTAACCTCTATTTCTGAAAAGTTTCTGACTGGATTTGAACTCACAACCTTCTACATTATAGCCCAGAATGTTAACCACTACACTATAGAGCTGCATGGCCAGTTTCTTAAAAATATATATATATATATGATAAAAATAAATATGAGACTTCTGCTATATAGGAATACTTACTACTAGTAAGTATTCCTATACAGCAGAAGTGTCATATTCAGAAATAGATGCTAAATTAGATTTAAATACACAGACTCGAGTATAGCTCTCTAGCACACGCGATATTCGGCCGAACACCGCGATGTGCCGAGCATAGCGATGCTCAAGCGGAACTGTTGTTTGGTCGAGCATTCTCGCCCAACACTTATGAACGCATAATATGTTGGAAACTACTACTGATGTTTTAGCCATAATATATTTATATATATCATGATATATTATATATTCTAAATACACTGCTCAAAAAAATAAAGGGAACACTTAAACAACACAATGTAACTCCAAGTCAATCACACTTCTGTGAAATCAAACTGTCCACTTAGGAAGCAACACTGAGTGACAATCAATTTCACATGCTGTTGTGCAAATGGGATAGACAACAGGTGGAAATTATAGGCAATTAGCAAGACACCCCCAATAAAGGAGTGGTTCTGCAGGTGGTAACCACAGACCACTTCTCAGTTCCTATGCTTCCTGGCTGATGTTTTGGTCACTTTTGAATGTTGGCGGTGCTTTCACTCTAGTGGTAGCATGAGACTGAGTCTACAACCCACACAAGTGGCTCAGGTAGTGCAGCTTATCCAGGATGGCACATCAATGCGAGCTGTGGCAAGAAGGTTTGCTGTGTCTGTCAGCGTAGTGTCCAGAGCATGGAGGCGCTACCAGGAGACAGGCCAGTACATCAGGAGACGTGGAGGAGGCCGTAGGAGGGCAACAACCCAGCAGCAGGACCGCTACCTCCGCCTTTGTGCAAGGAGGAAAAGGAGGAGCACTGCCAGAGCCCTGCAAAATGACCTCCAGCAGGCCACAAATGTGCATGTGTCTGCTTAAACGGTCAGAAACAGACTCCATGAGGGAGATATGAGGGCCCGATGTCCACAGGTGGGGGTTGTGCTTACAGCCCAACACCGTGCAGGACGTTTGGCATTTGCCAGAGAACACCAAGATTGCCAAATTCGCCACTGGCGCCCTGTGCTCTTTACAGATGAAAGCATGTTCACACTGAGCACATGTGACAGACGTGACAGAGTCTGGAGACGCCGTGGAGAACGTTCTGCTGCCTGCAACATCCTCCAGCATGACCGGTTTGGCATTGGGTCAGTAATGGTGTGAGGTGGCATTTCTTTGGAGGGCCGCACAGCCCTCCATGTGCTCGCCAGAGGTAGCCTGACTGCCATTAGGTACCGAGATGAGATCCTCAGACCCCTTGTGAGACCATATGCTGGTGCGGTTGGCCCTGGGTTCCTCCTAATGCAAGACAATGCTAGACCTCATGTGGCTGGAGTGTGTCAGCAGTTCCTGCAAGACGAAGGCATTGATGCTATGGACTGGGCCGCCCGTTCCCCAGACCTGAATCCAATTGAGCACATCTGGGACATCATGTCTCGCTCTATCCACCAACGTCACGTTGCACCACAGACTGTCCAGGAGTTGGCAGATGCTTTAGTCCAGGTCTGGGAGGAGATCCCTCAGGAGACCGTCCGCCACCTCATCAGGAGCATGCACAGGCGTTGTAGGGAGGCCATACAGGCACGTGGAGGCCACACACACTACTGAGCCTTATTTTGACTTGTTTTAAGGACATTACATCAAAGTTGGATCAGCCTGTAGTGTGTTTTTGCACTTTAATTTTGAGGGTGACTCCAAATCCAGACCTCCACGGGTTGAAAAATTTGATTTCCATTTTAAAATTTTTGTGTGATTTTGTTGTCAGCACATTCAACTATGTAAAGAACAAAGTATTTCAGAAGAATATTTAATTAATTCAGATCTAGGATGTGTTATTTTTGTGTTCCCTTTTATTTTTTTGAGCAGTGTATATAATAACTTGACATTAAGCCCGTTACAATAACGGGCGCTAGAACAGTAGTTCTGGCACTGTGATTGGGGATCTGTGGATCACACTGTTATGGGGGTATCTGTGAATGGTACTGTTATGGGGGCATCTGTGAATGGTACTGTTATGGGGGGGATCTGTGGATGACACAGTTATGGGGGATCTGTGGATGGCACACTGTTATGGGGGTATCTGTGAATGGTACTGTTATAAGGGGGATCTGCGGATGGCACTGTTATGGGGGGATCTGTGGATGGCACTGTTATGGGGGGATCTGTGGATGGGACTGTTATGGGGGGGATCAGTAGATTGCACTGTTATGGGGGATCTTTGGATGACACTGTTATGGGGATCTGTGGATGACACTGTTATGGGGTATCTGTGAATGGTACTGTTATGGGGGGATCTGTGTATGACACTGTTATGGGGGGTCTGTGGATGGCACTGTTATGGGGGGATCTGTGGATGGCACTGTTATGGGGGATATGTGGATGGCACTGTTATGGGGGGGAACTGTGGATGGCACTGTTATGGGGGGATCTGTGGATGGCACTGTTATGGGGGGATCTGTGGATGATACTGTTATGGGGGATCTGTGGATGGCACTGTTATAGGGGATCTGTGGTTGGCACTGTTATGGGGGATCTGTGGATGGCACTGTTATGGGGAATCTGTGGATGGCACTGTTATTAGGGTTCTGTGGATGGCACTGTAAACCCTAGAAATGGTTGTGCGTAAAAATCCCAGTAACTGAGCAGATTGTGAAATACTCAGACCGGCCCGTCTGGCACCAACAACCATGCCACGCTCAAAATTGCTTAAATCACCTTTCTTTCCCATTCTGACATTCAGTTTGGAGTTCAGGAGATTGTCTTGACCAGGACCACACCCCTAAATGCATTGAAGAAATTGCCATGTGATTGGTTGACTAGATAATTGCATTAATGAGAAATAGAACAGGTGTTCCTAATAATTCTTTAGGTGAGTGTATATTATGGCTAAAAACTTATATATATATGTTTAAATTAAATTGAGCCTCTTATTGAAAAGTTTCTGTCTGACGGGATTTAAACTCACAACCTTCTACATTACAGCCAAGAATCTTACTTTTTTTACTTTATAGCCATGTAGGTCTATAGTGTAGTGGTTAACATTCTTGGCTGTAATGTAGACGGTTGTGAGTTTGAATTCCACCAGAATCTTTTCAGAAATAGAGACTAAATTAGATTTAACCCCTTACGGACACATGACGTATCGGTACGGCATGGTTCCCGAGTACTTAAGGACCCATGACGTATCGGTACGTCATGTGTTGTTCCGATCACCGGCGGGCGGTGATTGGAACAAGGTGCCTGCTCAAATCATTGAGCAGGCACCTCGGCTAAATGTGCGGGGGGTCCCGTGACCCCCCTGTGTCGGCGATCGCCGCAAACCGCAGGTCAATTCAGACCTGCGGTTTGCGGCTTTTACCTGGTGCGGTGGTGGTGCCATCGGGTCCCCATGGGGCTGTGGGGGGGACCCGATGGCATGGAAGGCAGCGCAATGCCTTCCTGAGGCATCTGCACTGCCTTCCGGTGAAGAGCCTGTGAGATCCAGCCCCCTGTATCTCACAGGCCCGGGAAGCTGTATGAGTAATACACACAGTATTACTCATACAGCCAATGCATTCCAATACAGAAGTATTGGAATGCATTGTAAAGGAATATACCCCCAAAAGTTCAAGTCCCAAAGTGGGACAAAAAATAAAGTGAAAAAAAAGTTGAAAAAATAAAGTTTTCCCCCCAAAAAATTAAAAGTTTCAAGTAAAAATAAACAAAGACATATTTTTCCCCAAATAAAGTAAAAAAAAAAAATGCTAAAAAATAGGAAGGGGGGGGGGGGAAGTATACATAATAGGTATCGCTGCGTCCGTATCGACCGGCTCTATAAACATATCACATAACCTAACCCCTCAGATGAACACCGTAAAAAATAAAAACTGTGCTAAATAAACAATTTTTTGTCACCTTACATCACAAAAAGTGTAATAGCAAGCGATCAAAAAGTCATATGCACCCCACAGGAGAACCATTTTAAGCTTTTATCAAGGTGGTATAAAACACCTGACTTTCTATACAAAAGGGGCCTGGCATCTACCGGAGAATGCTGGAGGTGTGGTGATGGAGTAGGCTCCCTTTCGCACATTTGGTGGAATTGTCCGAAAATCAAGACTTATTGGAGTGAAACAGAATTACTAATTAGGAAACTTACATCCCCCAGTTTTAATCTCACCTTAGAAATGGTGGCATTTGCACTACAAACACCTCAATACTTCCCTTCTAAAAAGAATCTGGTCTCACATATTATAGCGGCAGCAAAAGCATTGATCCCCCTACATTGGCTCGATGTCAACCCCCCCCCTCCACGCAAGAAATGATAGCCAAGGTGACTCAAATCTGTAGATTTGAAGAAATGTCCAGTTGGATTGAAAGGACACACGATAAATACGCAAAACTATGGAGTCCTTGGAGATCTCTGGCGAAGGTGAGCCCTGACTGACGTCTGTTTTAAGTCTAGGACCTGAGTTGCGATATCCCTAAGCCCCCCCCCTCACTCTTCTCTATCTTTCCTAACTATCTTATCTATTACTTTATTTCTCATACAGGGTCTCAATAGGGGGCATCCTAGATACTCTGAAGAGAAGAGTGTTTACGCTTTTATTCATGTACTAGAGTGTTTAAGGAAGCCAACTTTAATTTTTGACAATTAATCAGACCCATGTACTTGAATAACATGTATTGATTGCTAAGATATGACTATGTAACGTGTATCATAAATGCATCTTTCTTTTATATTACATCAGTACATATATGTTGCTTAATTCTATAAAAATGAAAAATAAAGAATTTATAGAAAAAAAAAGTCATATGCACCCCAAAATAGTGCCAATCCAACCGTCATCTCATCCCTCAAAAAATGAGACCCTACCTAAGATAATCGCCCAAAAACTGAAAAAACTATGGCTCTCAGAATATGGAGACACTAAAAATGATTTTTTTTTTGTTTCAAAAATTTTATTATTGTGTAAAACTTACATAAATAAAAAAAAAGTATACATATTAGGTATCGCCGGGTCCGTATAGACCGGATCTATAAAAATATCACATGACCTAACCTCTCAGATGAACACCGTAAAAAATTAAAAAAAAAAAACTGTGCTAAATAAACATTTTTTTGTCACCTTACATCACAAAAAGTGTAATATCAAGCGATCAAAAAGTCACACGCACCCCAAAATAGTGCCAATAAAACTGTTATATCATCCCGCAAAAATCATACCCTAGCCAAGGTAATCGCCCAAAAACTGAAAAAATTATGGCTCACAGACTATGTAAACACTAAAACATGATTTTTTTTTGCTTCAAAAATGATATCATTGTGTAAAACTTACATAAATAAATAAAAAGTATACATATTAGGTATCACCGCATCCGTGACAACCTGGTCTATAAAAATATCACATGCTCTAACCTGTCAGATGAATGTTGTAAATAACAAAAAACAGCTATTTCTTGTTATCTTGCCTCACAAAAAGTGTAATATAGAGCAACCAAAAATCATATGTGCCCTAAACTAGTACCAACAATACTGCCACCCTATCCCGTAGTTTCTAAAATGGGGCCACTTTTTTGGAGTTTCTACTCTAGGGGTGCATCAGGGGGGCTTCAAATGGGACATGGTGTCATAAACACCAGTCCAGCAAAACCTGCCTTCCAAAAACCGTATAGCATTCCTTTCCTTCTGCACCCTGCCGTGTGCCCGTACAGCGGTTTACGACCACATATGGGGTGTTTCTGTAAACTACAGAATCAGGGCCATAAATATTGACTTTGGTTTGGCTGTTAACCCTTGCTTTGTAACCGGAAAAAAAATTCTTAAAATGGAAAATCTGCCAAAAAAGTTAAATTTTGAAATTGTATCTCTATTTTCCATTAATTCTTGTGGAACACCTAAAGGGTTAACAACGTTTGTAAAATCAGTTTTGAATACCTTGAGGGGTGTAGTTTCTTAGATGGGGTCACTTTTATGGAGTTTCTACTCTAGGGGGGCATCAGGGGGGCTTCAAATGGGACATGGTGTCAAAAAAAAACGTGTCCAGCAAAACGTGCCTTCCAAAAACCGTATGGCATTCCTTTCCTTCTGCGCCCTGCTATGTGCCCGTACAGCGGTTTACGATCACATATGGGGTGTTTCTGTAAACTACAGAATCAGTGCCATAAATATTGACTTTGGTTTGGCTGTTAACCCTTGCTTTGTAACTGGAAAAAAAATTATTAAAATGGAAAATCTGCCAAAGAAGTGAAATTTTTAAATTGTATCTCTATTTTCCATTAATTCTTGTGGAACACCTAAAGGATTAACAAAGTTTGTAAAATCAGTTTTAAATACCTTGAGGGGTGTAGTTTATAGAATGGGGTCTTTTTTTGGGGTGGTTTCTATTATCTAAGCCTCGCAAAGTGACTTCAGACATGAACTTGTCCCTAAAAATTGGGTTTTTGAAAATTTCGGAAAAATTTCAAGATTTGCTTCTAAACTAGAAGTAGAGAAACTGAAACTTGGAAATTTGCAATTTTTTTTACAAATTTTGGTAAATTTTGTATTTGTTTATAAATAAAAATGAATTTTTTTGACTTCATTTTACCAGTGTCATGAAGTACAATATGTGACAAAAAAACTATCTCAGAATGGCGTGGATAAATCAAAGCGTTTTAAAGTTATCAACACTTAAAGTGACACTGGTCAGATTTGCAAAAAATGGCCTGGTCCTTAATGTGAAATAGGGCTGAGTCCTTAAGGGGTTAAATACACTGGGTGTCCTCAAGCACAGACTCCATATATGGACATAGCTATATATGGAGTAAGAGCAGGGACTCCTAAGCCGAACTAGAGTCCTGACACCCTCCCCTCTTCAGAGCAGGGGGTACCTGGTTTAATGCTCGGGTTCTCCCATTGACTTTCATTGTGCTCGAGTGCTTTGTAGAGCACACGAGCATTGGGAAGTGTTCTACTCGAGCACCAGAGCACTTTGGTGCTCAATCAACACTAATGGTTGCGTATGATAATGGCTGTAACTTTGTGGCAGCTTTGGAGCTAGGCAAGCTCACACACATACCATGCCTAGCCCATGTGTTCAACTTAGTGGTTCAGCGGTTTCTCAAAACCTGCCCCAATTAGCCTGAACTACTGGTGAAGGTGGACCACGTGTGTGCCCATTTCCGAAAGTCATCTACAGCTGCTGGTCTGGCAACACTGCAGCAGTGCTCGCAATTGCCAGTTTACCGACTGTTGTGCGACGTGAGCACGCGCTGGAACTTCACGTTCCACATGTTGGCCAGGCTTTGTGAGCAGCAGAGGTCAGTAGTGGAATTCCAGCTGCAACATGGTTGTCACCTTTCCAGTCAGCTTATGCTCTTCCAAGCGACGAGAGGGCATGGATGTCTGACCTCTGTGAGGTTTTATGCAACTTTGAGGAATCAACACAGATGGTGAACGGCTATAATAACGCTATTATCAGCGTAACCATCCCACTTCTGTCTCTACTGAAAGCTCGCTGCTCACAATGCTTTGCATGTGGAAGAGGTGGAAATAGGGGAAGACAGTACACAGGGTGATAGCCAGACTACCCTCAGTTCATCTTCTCAGCGCGAATTGGATGATGATGAGGAGGAGCAGGAGACGGTTGCCTCCGCTACAGAGAGTAGTACCCATAGAAGGTTTATTTCATCTGTTCAGTGTGGATGGGCCAAAGAGGAGGAAGAGGATGAGGAGATTGAGAGTCATCCTCCTGATGAGGACAGCAAATTCTTGTCTGCTAGGACTCTGGCACACATGGTTGGCTTTATGTTATGCTGCCTTTTCTGTGATCCCCGCGTTATATGCATTTTGGCCAACACCTAGTGATGGACGACCATCAGCCAGAACGATTTTTGAACGCGTTTGAGCGTATGCGCTCAAATGTTCGTGAACCACGCTTTCGCGGCGGGCCCCATTCACTTTATAAGCAGGCGAACCTGAAAAACCTTCAGGTCATATTTGCAGCAAGCAAACACTTACTAGAAGTACACAAATAGTCCCACAACATGGACAGTAAAATACCAGTGGGAGATCATTGGCAAAAATTCCCACAAAAAATATGTATTTTAATCAAGAGCCATTTTTATGTGTCTTAAAGGGAAACTCTCAAAAATGTGCCCTGCTGGAGCTTAGAAAATTTTTATTTCCTATCGTTTTGTTGTTGTCACGGCGGCAGGGAGTGGGGGAAACCCCCCACCGTGTGGTATCAAAGGGATAACGCGTAGCTGCTAGGCCAGGACGCCGGGATCAGGGAGCAGGTCACCTCCTAATGCGTCCCTAATTCTGACCCTGACTCCTAACCGTATGAGCAACCCAGATGGTAGGAGGGCTCATACTCCGGAACCTCGGGGCCCTACTAACCCTCAGGAAATCCCCGGACTAGTAGCAGGGTAAGACGACCTGTTCCTCCACAACGAACAGGAGTCTCCACTGGCCAAGCTGCAAGGAGAGGGGAACACGTACAGCATATGGAGATTGCAGGTACGTGAATCCAGTAACACACCTACCTGCCACAGACACACTGACTGGAACTCGTGCACAAGTGCTGATGTCCACACCAACATAAAAGGACACAGCACACACCACAAACCACACAGGACACCATAGCTGCAATAACGTGAGACACCACAAGAACATCTACTATCTTCTATGACCACAAGGGTGGCCCTCACTGGACAGATGGCATATAAAGACCAGAAGCATAGCTCCAGCACACACCATGGCTGGAGTACCCCTCAGCTTCAGGCATCCAGCAGAGGCTAAATAGCCCAAGCAGCCACACCCACACACACATAAACCCAGTGTTCACAAAACACTAGGAAGGGAGTTAACCCTTCCAACACCAGACAAGGGAAGGAAGCCACTTAAAGGGGAAGTGCACACGCAAGCAAACAAAACCACACGTTGCCACAGGCAACAACATGCGTGGCAACCATGTGACAGCAATCACCCAGAAGGCCGAGAAACTGCCACCACATGCTCTCACAGCAACACGTTGCCGCGGGCAACCGCAAGTGTAGCAACAGTGTCACAGCGCACACCATAGGCCATGACAGATGTATACAAATGTGCAGCACTCCACATTTTTGCAGAGTCTATTAAAAAAATGCATCCGTTAACATAATTTTTTTTTCTACCATGGAACTGTATGGTGAACGGACGACACTGTATGGTATCAGTCTGAGGCTTCTGTTAATGCATATATTTTTGGTATGCATTAATAGTGTTGAGCGCGAATATTCGAATAACTAATTTTTTTAGCGAATATCGCAACTTCGAGAATTCGCGAATATTGAGAATATAGTGCTGTATATTCGCTATATATCGAATATTCGTGATTTTTAAACATCTGAAAACATGATTCCTCATTGCTTCTTGCTTGTGGTCCAATGAGTCAATGGCCCACAAGCAAATTAAGCAGAAAGGAATCTTTTTTTATATTGAAAAAAATTTGACGAATATTCTAAATAACGAATATATTCGCTATATTGCTATATATGCGTTTTTTTGAATATTCGTCATATTCTAAAACAAGATTATATAGTAATAATGAATATTCGATAAATGCAATTTAGCTAATATAGTGCTATAATCTTTTTTTTGAGTCTTAATTTTTTTTAAATCAGAGGTTCAGAAGAGACAAAAAGTTACAACTATTAGACAAAGAAGATTATAGCACTATATTAGCTAAATTGATCGATTCTACATGAGTTTTTTCAAATATTCGCTATATTGCAAGAAGCAGGGTGGAATCAATCTTGTTATTCGAATTCCCGATTTTTAGCCGAAAATCGGGAACGTTATGAATGATCGCATGAGGACGCGATCTTATGAGTGACGTAATCGTGTCACGTGTCATGTGCCCTGGTTTCGGTTTCGCCTTTGCTACCAGTGGAGTTTGGCAGTCTGCTTGAAGTAAAATCGGCGATCGAAAATGGTGTGAATTTGATTCCAAAAAGAAGAAGAAGTTATTCTAACTGTAAGTAATATTGTAATACAGCACTGTATTTTATTTCGTATTGCATGCATGGCAGAACAATATTTAGCAACACTCGATCTACGTATAAATTATTTATATGTAGATTGAGTGTTGCTAAATATTCGTGTATGCGAATAAGAACTACATTGATACAATTTTTTTTTTATTTGGCAGCCCCCCTCCTCTCCCAATAGTAGATACTACTGATTGGTGCACTGATTATTCTTCTTACTTCGCAGGACTATGTCAGTAGCATGTATGTATGTACAACAGATAAATATCTATCACATGCACATAGCACTTCCATTTTCCTGCCATGCAATATATACCATACACTATATGCCATACACACAATATATATAGATTTAATTTTATGTCCATGAGCTTTTTTTGTCGGACCAAAAGTATTTGCTGGTTCATTTAGCGTTACCCAGGGTGCACCACGGGAAGGCGAACCAGCAGTACACCCAATACCGTACCATAACTTCACTAGACAGGTACATCGCAGCTTAGCTGGCCAATATCTGATTACTCAGACCTCACACACACATAATCGCAATACAATCTGATCTTATAACGGTAACATAAAAACTAATATTTCCCCTTTACAGAAGTAACTACTTTTTGCTTTTTTGTAGAGGATATTTTTTTGAATATTTGTCTAATAAAAAAATTGTGATTATATGCTTTCATCTTTATCCTTCAGAGGTTTCTGGAGCAGGGCTATCCATGGACCCGGAAAAGGACTGAGAAAGAGGCCATTGTATGGTCTGTCCGGGCCGAATTAAAATTAAAAAGTGGTATCTGGCACGACCACAAGGCAATTCAAAAAAAGGAATTTTGTATCTCTCTCTACAACACTCAGTAATGTATATATTCAGTTATGCTGCTAATCCTTACAGATGTAGTATGGTTAACACACAACCTCTTAACTCAAATTTCTTAACCCCTTACATAATCTTGAAACAAAAGCCATTTTATAAAATAGCTTAACGCATTTAATTGCATTAAGTTTACATAACACGCATAAAGCATGTGTGTTAACTCTACTACATCCGGATTTCATCCCTTTTCAAATGATTACTTAATACCTGGTGTGACATGTACAAAATCTTCCGGTTACATCATACATCTCTACCTCGCTGAGATTGTGTATATATATTGTTATACACACAGCGCGGTACTGATGTATGATGTCACCGGATTATTTCATACATTTCACACACACATAAATATATATAGGTATTTTTGTTTATATATACATAAACTGCAAACATCATTCAGTATTCCGGTCAAAGTCCTCGACCATTACATACATCCCCCACACAATTTTCATAGGATTCGAGATTATATATATATATATTTATATCAAACAAAAAAATACACAGCAGCACTAGTTCAGTAGTACGGGTGCTAAATCCTCCCAGCCGCAGGCTCAACGGCTAACAGATAGGTAGACGTTCAAAAGATGAGGCAGCACTCCAAACATAAAGTGAAAAAGTGGTGGACCCTTTATTCCCCTCTGCATATATATAAAAGGATGTATGTGTGTATGTTCCCCAAAAACGCAACCATCGATTTCAACAAAACTTGGTATACACATCCCTTGCTACCTGGAAAGAAATCTTCCGTGGGTCTCGGCTCTCTACAACGTACCGTTCCCGAGATATTCCCAAAAAATAACCTGTATTATCCAATGCAAGCCTGCCAGCCTTTCACCTAAATCCTAACTGCCAACTGACAGGCGCTGTGGAGTTCACAGTTAAAGGGCTGGTCACCCTGAAAGTCATTGTTAAAGGGCCGGTCACCGTGAAAGTCACTGTTAAAGGGGCGGTCACCATCAAATTCACTGTTAAAGCCTCTTTCTAATTATAAAGTGACCGTGACAACTAAATCAACAGGGAGGGAGGGCGGGCTGGCAGCAGATCTTCAAAATGCGGCTTGGCAGATAGTATAACGCTGGCAGCCACAAAAAAATTATATACCCAACATAACACCATCCAATAACCCCTTATCTCATTTCCAAACTGTTGTTTGGTTTCCCTAAACGTCAATAACCCAGTCACAATACCCTATAGGGCACCTTCCTAACAAATCCCATGTTACCTCATCCTACCTTGTAACTTAGACTAGTTCTACCTATCTATAATACAGTTTTTTTTACCAACAAAATGAGGCAAGTCCACTATTAGTATAATTCATAATCCCATGCAGATTCCTCCATATAGGAATTTCTTGATCTTTACGTTTGTTATGATTTCTGAGTTGTTTGTCTAAATTCTTAACATTGTGTCATTATTACAGGTCAACCCGTTCCCGCTGTCCGCCACCACAAAAAAAATAAAAAATATTTGAGGAGGTGCCCATGGAGGAGGAGGAGTGTGAGGAGCAGGCGGAGGGAGAAAATGTTGAGGCCACTTCCCCCTCCCAAATGTTTGCGAGATAGAGGTGTCACAGTCATTACCTCTGGCTGTGACCTTCTGTCTATGCTCTCGCTGCAGCTCCGTTCCTCTGTAATATTTGTGGTTCTGTATGGGTTAACTCCCCTGTGTTCTTATTAGGAGTTAATCATCTCTGTCTGCTCCATGGGTGTGGCCTCTCTGCTGCACCCATGGAACCTGTATATAAGGCTGAGGTTTCCTCAGTTCTGGGTCAGCTCTCCTGGTGTGTTTTGTCTGTGCTTCCTTCCCTGGTTTTTGTGTGTGCAATAAACTCTTATGTGTCTGTACCTGATTTCCGTTTGTTTATTGCTTGACGACGCGGTGGTCTCTCGCGGGACCTCCAACTCGTGACAAGAGGAAGTTGAGACAGAGGAGGAGGCCTGAACTTCCCAGGAGCAGGAGGTGGGAGAAAATGTTAAGGCCACTTCCCCCCCCCCCCAGATGTTTGCGAGACAGAGGAAGTTGAGACAGAGGAGGAGGCCGGAACTTCCCAGCCACCAGATTCTGCCCCCCCAGCTCCAGAAGAGGAGGAGGAAGAGGTGGTCTACACCCCCCAACGGGAGGGTAAATATGTGCACACATTACTATAATTTGATATACATAACATATTCACAAGCATCCCACGTTCCCCCCACCACCCTGCTTCTCTGGAGCTGCAACTCACATGTGGAATCTGAAAAATAGCAGCCCTTAGTTAACATGGCTGCATGTTTAGCTGAGCAGCATTTGCACCCCGGTTCACAAACGTTTATGCCTGTGGGCAGGGTGTCTGTTGGTCCGTAATAGACTGTCCCTCTGCATCAAGTCACGTCCCGCTGAGGCCTACTCTTAATGGCCGGCCATGAAGTGGTTAAAAGTAGCAACAATGAGGGGACAACAGAAACTAGTGTAATAAGAAAAAAAAAATGCAACATACTCTGTAAACTACTGAGAAATTATTAACTAACTAAATAAATAATATTATACTCTATCCGAACTATCACTAAGCAAACCAAAATATAATTAACGTAAATATCTATAGTTATTTAGATGTAAATAGGCAGTGTTTAAACACCTACTACACAATGCACTAATTGTGTTGTAAGTAACCCTAATTGAAATACTTTTTTTTTTTTTGTATTGAACAAGTGCATAAAGCACTTTGAAGAAAGTAAAAAATAATTCATGAATGACATGGTGGAACTCAAAAAATTGCTGCATCGCGTCAATAAGAAGGTGCAGGAAATGGAGAAAAAGCACCTTCTCCAATTACAAAAAAATTGATTATTGGAGCTTAAAAAGTTGCCCTAGAGGCATGTTTTCTTATTTTTGTTATAAATACCTTTTTTCAGTTTGATAATGCGTGCTTTAGTTTTTTTATAATGTAATGTTACAGTGTAATTTTATAAGTTTGTTGTAAGGCCCCTTTTTATTCCAGGGTCAAACTCATCTGGATCAGGACAGACAGCAGAACAGACAGCATTCAGTACATGGTAACACTGTAGTATATGGCCCACACATAACTCAGCAGTGTCAGGACCTACAACAGCAAGTATCTGTAACGGTGGAGTATAAGGCCTACATAACTCAGCAGTGTCAGGACCTACAACAGCAAGTATTGGTAATGGTGGAGTATAAAGCCCCCACATAAGTCATCAGGGTCAGGACAGACTTCAGCATCAGCAGCAGGTAAATGTTAAAGGTCCAGTATAAGGCCTACACATAGCTCGGCCTAACTCAGCACGACAGCCAGCAGCAGGTTCGAAGTGTGCAGCAGGAATTTGTTCCCAGGAATGGGCCCCCACCAGACCAGGACAACACCAAAAATAAACCAAGACACCTCTGACAGCATCATGTTGCAAGTGTGCAGCAGGAATGGGCTAACATGAAAAAAAAAATACACTATTTGACTTTCTAAAATTTTTGTTTTAATAAATAATTATTTTTTTAAAACAACAAGAAAAAGAAGTACAAAATTTGCTACACATGACACAACGCGTTCCTCCGACTGCTAGAACATTCAAGATTGGGCACATCAAGTCTGTGGCAGATAAATATTTTTAATAACATTTTAACAATAACAATTTACAACATTTTAACAATAACTGTCCTTTCTGGCTACTTTGTTAGTTTGTCATGGAAATCCACTATATCTTTCATTATTTGACGGTTCCTCTTATCCATCTTCCGAACCTTCATCGAAACCGACCGCAGCAGCTTATGGAGCACCAATTGATCCTTTAGATGCTCCTTCTGGAACTTGGCCATTAGTTTATGGCATTTATAGATTACTGTATGTTTAAAAGAAAAGAAAATATTAATGCAAATTAGGCTACTTTCACACTAGCGTTCTGCTGTCCGCTCGTGAGCTCCGTTTGAAGGGGCTCACGAGCGGAGCAGAACGCTTCCGTCCAGCCCTGATGCAGTCTGAATGGATGCGGATCCGCTCAGACTGCATCAGTCTGGCGGCGTTCAGCCTCCGCTCCGCTCGCCTCCGCACGCCAGGCGGACAGCTGAACGCTGCTTGCAGCGTTCGGGTGTCCGCCTGGCCGTGCGGAGGCGTGCGGATCCGTCCAGACTTACAATGTAAGTCAATGGGAACGGATCCGCTTGAAGATGACACCATATGGCTCAATCTTCAAGCGGATCCGTCCCCCATTGACTTTACATTGAAAGTCTGAACGGATCCGCTCAGGCTACTTTTGCAGCGTACTCAAGTTGTGTGTAATAGAGTTTCTGGGTGTAGTAGTGCAATGACACTAACCTGAGACGGCTGACTCTCTGCATAAGCAGGTGATTGTAGAAAATGTTCGTGACGCCAGTGCCAATTAAACGGTGGCACGCCGTTTGCGGATAGCAGGAATAAATTGAGGAACACGTGGTATTAAAACAGAACTCCAACTTTAGTAGTTTTCATGCAGAGACAATATTGGAATCGCAGTTCCTTGGCATACAGTCGATTTTGCAATACGGTTGATGCAGGCAATTACAGATTTAGCAAGGTGATTACAGAGTGTTGAACACAGGACTTGCAGTACAGGAGCTTGCACTCTATTTCTGTCTGATCCTGGAATATAGAAATTCTTCACCAAGGCCCAATAACCTAGTTCTGGCTTTATATCCTTGGCTATGGCTTTAGAAAGTACCTCCTCTGTTATTTTTAGTACCTCTTGCTTCTCTGCACTCTGCCTCGGTCTCTCTCAGCTGCTTCCTCAGGCTCTTTAGCTAAGATATTCCTGTTTCTGCATATGGGAATTCAGGAGGGAATCTTCTCCTGGACAGCAGGCTTCAGGCCTGGACTTGTCTCTGACATTGTCTAATCTCCAACTGTAGATTACAGACACTAGACTCCGTCTCCCTTTCCCTTCCCTGACTGGGCCTTATATAGACTAGGGCTCCCTAGCTCCCTCTAGTGACTAGAAGCTGGAATGACACCCCTAGCAGGCCTGTACATGCAAGTGTCATAGTAACAGGGAAACACATAGCATTGCATTACATGACATTTTATAAAACTGACATATACCAACTTCTCCATAACTAAGGAGGGACGACAGCACACCAAGTGACACTTTGGTAGTGACGGGTATTACAGTCCCCGTACACTACATACCCCACTGCTTTAAGCTGAGTACGACCTCGTACTCCATCATGGGTCGCCCAACTGGAATCTCTACCTGAAATAGAAAATAGAGACATGCAGGCATACATACATGTAATTCATCTGCATTTACATTTACATCAGGTCCAATTGGCAAAGGTGAAGGGTAGTGACAAGGGGCGTCGTTCTCTTCTCTCAGGATAATGAATGGAACGGGGGCGCTGACCTGGCACAGCGTAACATTATAACCAGGATAGTCCATGACAATGAATAAGTCCATGATAGAACAGTAAAATAGATAAAACAGTATAAAAGTTCTTGGAGGCTCAAAAACAAACATGAGTCCGTACCCAGGTTATTTTTCTATTAAATCACAGAGGCTCTCATGCGGTGGAGTCCATCTCTGGGCACATTTCCTTTAAAAGAGCAAAAATCTCAGAGGCTCAGGTTCTTTTGAGTCTGTCTCCGGGCACGGTTCCTTAGTATGAAGTTGCACAATAAAAGGACAGCAAAGACAAGTGCTGTAAGACCCCTGATCAACCTGAAAAGGGGGTGAAGGGTAAAAGGTGCAACTAAAGGAACAGCCACAACTTGGTGTAGGGTAACAAAAACAGGCAGGAGGTCCTGAAAACAAACGTGGCCTTGCTGACTTTGTGATTTCAGTGGTCAACACCTACCACTGAGCCGTGGACAAACTGACAGCCGCAACAAAGGACCAGAAACATAGGACTCCTGTCCTGGAAGGATAAACACCATATTTCTTTGGTGCAATAAATCAAAGGCCTAGCAGGCTGATTTACAGTGGCATATCATAACCACTCGGCTCCGCTGGCAAGTATCGTCTGTAGTATTCTTCTACAGGCGGGTGTGCCCACATAACAGTGTCAGGGGGCAGCTGTAGGGTAAAGGGGCCCCTAATAGGTATTGGCCCCATAGGACTAGAGGTGAACCCTCTTGTGGACCGTGCCGGTCCTGGCATGATCACTGCAGGGTGCAATGTGCTGGGTACCGCCGCCGCAAGCGGTCTGGTGCGCTGTGTGCAGCAGTTTACAGCAATCGCGGGTCCGGTCTGGGGCACTGACGGAGCGGTGGCAACAGAAGGTGGTCTGCGGGTGGAGACAGACACCCTTACCTCGTCCTTCTTTGGCGGCGTCTGGATCCTGGCAGTCGCGATCTTGCGCAGCTCCCGCAACTTCTCCTCCAGCCGGATAATCTGCTCACCGATGCTCTCTGTGTCGGAGTCGCTGTCATCTGCTGGCGCCGCCGGCGCAGGTACAGTCACCGATGGTGCGGACTCGGCCTCTGCAGGTTCTGGCCATGTGTCTGGTCTCCGACCCATCCGGATGTTTTTGAAGGTATTTTGAAGTCCTTTTAAATTCCCCATCTCGTGCAGGGTCTTCTCCCGACGAGGCAGCTCGGGGGAAGGATAGGGGCTCACCCATTTCTCCAACACGGTTGGCTGCCAGAAGACGTTAGGCCCAATGAAGGAGCTCTGCTCCTGAAAGGCGTGATGGGCCGGCTCTGGAGAGCGTTCAGGTTCCCGCTCGCAGCCAGAGTAGTCTTCTCCTTCTTCTGCCTCCTAGTCCTCAGGTGCTCGTTTGGGACGGGTCACGGCAATGGCATAAGGGCCTCGCAGGCTCTCGGCAGGGGTGTACTCCACTTCCTCTCCCTCACGGAGGCTGTGCTGATAAGAAGGGAGGTAGTCTCTTTTGACAGACCTTCGATTCACATAGAGGTCTCTGCCAGTTAGATAGTCCTGGATGAACCCGTAGCCACGGGATTTGTCAAATGACAGCACCACTCCCTTTCTCCTTTCCAGGCGGGGTTGGGTGTTCGTATGCTTCTCATGTATTGTCTTAGTTAGTTCCTCATAGAAGATCTTGGTCTTTGTATTATGCTTTATAGCGGCCTCTCGGATCTCTGCCATCAGGGAGGACCATTTGAAAGATGGTTGGAAAAAGTCTCTCCACGAGCCATAATAGGGCTCGGGTTCTTTCCCCCTTGGGCGGCAGGCGGGTTGCTCTGGTCCCGGAGAGTAGGCCGGTGGAGCCTCCTCTGGCTCTACACCAACATTAGACATCTTTGCAATTTCAGGTGCGGACATTGCAGCAACGCTCTGTTCACTTTCCAACATGCTCGATCCTTCTCTGGAGAGCGAAAGGGTGGCGCCAATAAGATCAGCCAGCTCCTCCCATTGCACTGGGAGGCCGCCCCCCAGGTATTCCAGTATATGGAAGGCGGTGTCCATGCTGG
The DNA here is from genome assembly GCF_905171765.1 of Bufo bufo. Taxonomy (NCBI): domain Eukaryota; kingdom Metazoa; phylum Chordata; class Amphibia; order Anura; family Bufonidae; genus Bufo; species Bufo bufo. The sequence continues at coordinate 369,792,020 of NC_053389.1, forward strand.
CAGACATGCAAATGTCCAGATAAGCAGTGGCGCCTGACCTTGAACTCCTTCCCGCTATTTTCTCAGAAAGGCGCCAATTTTTCCCGCCTTTTCGGGATGAAGATGACGCAGCAGCTATTTCAGCAAGCTCAGCGGCCATCTTTAGCAAGAAATGCTGTCTATTCACTGACAGCAAGCAGGAATGTAAAAAGTCCACAAAACCACACTCCAATGTGGCGATTTTCTTCCTCTCGGTAGCGCAACACTGCACAGCGCTTTTTAGAAGTTTTGGGTACACTTTGGGTATGATTTTCAGTCCACAAAGTCCACTTTCAATAAACAGGTAATTTGTCACTTTGGTCACAGGCAACTGTATAAGGCACAAAGTTCACGCTCCTTGCACTAGAAAGCGTGCGTATCCTGTTCATGACGCCAAAAGAGAGGTGCAGCGTACTCAAGTTGTGTGTAATAGAGTTTCTGGGTGTAGTAGTGCAATGACACTAACCTGAGACGGCTGACTCTCTGCATAAGCAGGTGATTGTAGAAAATGTTCGTGACGCCAGTGCCAATTAAACGGTGGCACGCCGTTTGCGGATAGCAGGAATAAATTGAGGAACACGTGGTATTAAAACAGAACTCCAACTTTAGTAGTTTTCATGCAGAGACAATATTGGAATCGCAGTTCCTTGGCATACAGTCGATTTTGCAATACGGTTGATGCAGGCAATTACAGATTTAGCAAGGTGATTACAGAGTGTTGAACACAGGACTTGCAGTACAGGAGCTTGCACTCTATTTCTGTCTGATCCTGGAATATAGCAATTCTTCACCAAGGCCCAATAACCTAGTTCTGGCTTTATATCCTTGGCTATAGCTTTAGAAAGTACCTCCTCTGTTATTTTTAGTACCTCTTGCTTCTCTGCACTCTGCCTCGGTCTCTCTCAGCTGCTTCCTCAGGCTCTTTAGCTAAGATATTCCTGTTTCTGCATATGGGAATTCAGGAGGGAATCTTCTCCTGGACAGCAGGCTTCAGGCCTGGACTTGTCTCTGACATTGTCTAATCTCCAACTGTAGATTACAGACACTAGACTCCGTCTCCCTTTCCCTTCCCTGACTGGGCCTTATATAGACTAGGGCTCCCTAGCTCCCTCTAGTGACTAGAAGCTGGAATGACACCCCTAGCAGGCCTGTACATGCAAGTGTCATAGTAACAGGGAAACACATAGCATTGCATTACATGACATTTTATAAAACTGACATATACCAACTTCTCCATAACTAAGGAGGGACGACAGCACACCAAGTGACACTTTGGTAGTGACGGGTATTACAGTCCCCCTACACTACACTTTCGCACTTAGAAATTTTTCTAAGTTATTAATGCAGACGGATCCGTACTGAACGGAGCCTCCGTCTGCATTAATATGATCGGATCCGTTCAGAACGGATCCGATCAAGCGCAAGTGTGAAAGTAGCCTTAGTTTAGCAGACAATTAGTGCATTGTGTGGAGTAGGTGTATAAACACTTCAGATTTACATCAAAATCCAGAAGTTACACATGTTTATGGTCATTATAGTGTTTTTTGGATTAGAGATAGTTCAGATACAGTTTAATGTTATTTTTTTGGGTAGTTTATATTTTTAGCTACTTTAGACACTTACGCCACTTGTACACGACCGTATGCCCTTCGAGACATATGCTCCATGAGCATGCCATATGTCCCGGAGCGGCATAAATCGTGCACATGGGAGCGCACAGCAGCAGAGGTTACTATGATACTCTCTGCATCGTCCGCCCGTGGGACTATAGTCCTGTGTTAATATGAGTAAAGAGAGAGGAAAAAAATCACCAAGTGGCGCCTAACTGCTACTAAAATAAATGTATATATATCTATAAGATATACACCAAATGAACAATGTATACAATGAGGTAGGGGACTTAAATGCGTAAAAATAAGAAGTGGAAGTAAGTAGATACCTCTTACCATTAAAAGGGGAGAGAACTCAGTGCTCAGTTAACCATATGATAAAACCATCTAACATCTGGTAAATAATATCAAATGGAGAACGTTAAAACGTATAAAATGTATAAAAGGTGATATACACCACACTCACTTCACCAGGGAGGGGTGTGGTGGGATAAAACTCAAGACACCCAAAACAGCCACCTCCCTCGCCTGACTCACTTGTAGAATAGCTGGAAGATACGGCAGTCCACTACTTTGTACTTCTGGTATATTCCTTTAATAAATAAGTCAGGTAGGCTCAACGCGTTTTGGGGAATAACAAACCCCGCGGAAAAGGAATACCAACTTACCTTGCAGGAAGGCAAGGTGGTGCGATGTGAGCTACTGGTGTACTTTGGCTTTGGCTTCCCTTCGCCAGTGTCGGCCTCTGCTTTGGCCCTTGATGCATTGTTTGCACGTGTCTTTGGAGGTGCTGCTGAGCTGCCGCTCCATCGATGTGAGGTTTGGCTGTGACGGAGCAGTTGGATGGATGGATGAGGTTCATCACGGCTCCCTGTGAGTCACCGTGTGGATGCCAGGGGAAGGGGATTGAAGTTGACAGTGCGGAATCACGCTGCAGACCCTGAACCAAACTGAGGATGGGCAAGTTTTATGAAAGCCATCTGTTTAATTGACCAAACTTTGTTATTCATACTCAACTAACTGAACGTCCGGCCAAAAGGCTATTAACTGTGGGGGTACAGCGATCTCTTTACTAACAATACTAACAGACAGAATAAGTTGAATATTTCCTGAAAGGTTTACGTGTTTCTCTGGGACTTTGCAGAAGGTTTTATTAAAGGTCAGCTTGAGGGTCTGCTGGAGTAGGGGGGGACTTTTCTAATCTTCGAAATTGTAAAATTTGGGGACTCGAATTAAAGTGATAGTCCACTGTGCTAGTTTAAAAAAATAAAATAAAAATGGCCCCTAAGGCACAAAATAGGAAATCCTTGGGTACTGCGTCGCCTAAGGGCTCAGAAGGTAAAAGCCCTAAATCGAATATTGAGAAGTACTTAAGATCCTCCCCCACCAAAACAAGAGGTACAATGAAACCCCTTGCTCGCCCAGAGGAGAGAGAAGAGCCCAGAAATGTCGTGGCACTCCCCGAAAACAGCGAAAAGGAGGTTATGAATAGCCAGACATATAAACGTAAGGAAACAATTGAGCAAAAACTGGGGGAGATTTTGGAGGCCTTAAAAATAACCAACCAAACCTTAGGAACATTGACAACCACTGTGTCCTAAATGCAAGCTGATATTTCTCTTATTAGGGATGATATGGATAAAATACGCTCCAGAATTAAAGAATCAGAATTATCCCTAATCACTACTAAAAATGAAGTCTCCATATTGGGGAAAAAAAGTCAAAGGATGGATTCAGAACAAACGGCCCTTAAAGGGACACTGACAGGGCCAAAAAGCATATTAAGGTATATATATGACCGTACAGGTCTTATAAAGTGTATAAGAATCATGTAAGTATCCCCCCTGTCCACCTTATAACTTATACAGTAATGTGAAGTTTTATAACCTGCTGGAATCGGGTTCAATCTGCCCAAGGGGAGGTGTTTCACCTCAGCTTGCGCCCAGCCAGCCTCGCCACAACTGCCGTTTGAAGCGCCGCCCAGCTCATCAATATTCACTTCGCTGGGCGGCTACTAGTGTCCCCGGCTATCTTCAGCGCATGCGCCCGGCACCCTCACTGGCCGGGATCGCATCGCGCCTGCGCACAGTCTCATTCTCAGAGGCTGCCTAGGCGGAGGCCTAGGAGTTGTGTAAGAGGAGCGCGGGACTTTATTGTCTTGTGTACCATGGGGTGGGGGGGGCGAGTTTTTTTTTTTTTTCTTCACTTTCACTGCTGCGGGATCCGATGTAGAACTAGGGAGTGGAGCGGAGAGGCTTGACCACCCCACGATATTCTGCAAATGCCACGTATACTGACATGGAATGTCCGTGGAATGGCGGACAAACTTAAACGGAGGGTGGTATACGATACTATCTCCAGACATTTGCCTGCTATCGTGGGGTTGTTAGAGACCCATTTTACCGCTGAAAAATTGAAATATATGCGAAAGCCATGGACGCAGTACGAGTACCACTCCCACTACTCGGCCTATTCGCGAGGAGTTAGTGTCTACATACATAGGAATGTGGATTACGAGCGATTTGATCAATGGATTGATAAGGAGGGAAGATTTGTATTTTTATATGGCCAGTGGACGGGACTGATATGCGTGCTCGCGTTTGTATACATCCCTCCCCCCTTCTCCTCGGAAGTGTTGAGGAAACTTGCTGAGTATGTCTGTAAGTGGGATCCGTGTCCTATATTGGTGTCAGGAGATTTCAATTATTCTGTTATGGATAATAAGGATAGGGTATCTGAGCTTAGCGGAAGGGGGAGTACTAATGATTAGCCCATGATCCTTAGCAGGATCTGCCAGGAGATGGGCCTCATAGACGTGTGGCAGTTTCTGCACGGAAAAAAAACTGCCTTCTCCTGTTTTAGCAGATCTTGCACGGCTATGTCCAGGATAGATTTTTCACTAGCAAGTTCAGAATTCCTGGAACTGATCCAAAAAATGAAGTATGAACCACACGGTATATCCGACCACACTCCAATGTTACTGTCGACGGCCGATTCTTTGGTTTCTGTGGGGAGAAAATCTTTTTAAATCCACACTGGATCCAAGTGGTCGGTGACCAAGAAAGGATTGGGAAAGATATATTGGAATTCTGGGCACTAAATTATGGATCCACACACATACATTATGTGTGGGACTCCCTGAAGGCCATGATAAGAGGGGCATACAGTATGAGGATTAGGAAAAAAAGGGCGGAATATGCTAACACTGAGAAGGAATTGGTAGAGAGGGTAGGGGCTCTTGAGGCAGATCTGGTCAATCAAAACGGGGAAAATGCCCGATTATTACTAATGGAGGCTAAGAGGAAATACCAGACCTTTCTTTATGAAAAAGCTCAACATAGATGTTTTTTTTTGCAGGAGAGCAAGATTTTTTTGAGAAAGGTAAAACAGGTCGAATGCTGGCATCTCTAATTACTAATCAAAGGACTCAAATCCCAATAAAGCAAATTAAACTGCCCACTGGTGCACTAACCAACGATTGTTTAAAAATCAAAACCGCCTTTATAGAACATTTTACTAAAGTACAGTATATTGGTTGGACCTTGGGGTGGATGATGGAGTCCAGGCCCTTTTTCTTGATAGTGTGGTACTCCCTAGTCTCTCCGATCAGGACCGTTCCAAATTAAATTTGCCAATTACTCTTGTAGAGGTGGAGACAGCCGTTGATAGCATAAAAGGTAATACGGCCCCTGGTAGGGATGGCTTACCCTTTGAATTTTACAGAGTATATTGCAAAACGGTACTGCCTCTCCTTCTTCTTATGTTTAATGAATCTTGGAGGAGTGGCTCACTTCCCCCTTCTTTAAGGGAAGCTTCCATTTCCTTAATTTTGAAGAAGGATAAAGATGGGACTGAGGTTGGGGCGTATCGACCAATCTCATTACTCAATACCGATTACAAGATACTAGCGACAGTGCTTGCTAATAGGCTAAGGGGGGTTGTCCACTGCCTGATCCATTCGGATCAGACGGGGTTTATCCCAAAACGAGATATACAGTCTAATATCCGTAGGGCCTTTCTTAGTATATATGTAGGGGAGGGGGAGGACCGCTCCATCCTGTCTCTGGATGCCGAGAAGGCCTTTGACAGGGTGGAGTGGCCTTTCCTGTGGGGAACCTTGGATAGAATGAACCTGGGAGAATATTTTATTAAATGGATAATACTGCTTTATTGTGATTCCATGGCCAGGGTAAAGGTAAATGGGATTAACTCTGAACCGTTCCCTTTACAGCGAGGTACACGGCAAGGATGTCCCCTCTCACCATTGATATTTGCCCTGGCTTTGGAACCTCCCGCTTGTAAAATCCGTCAATCTAGTGAGATCAGATCATAGGCTTTCAAGGAAGAGGAGAGGAAGATGAGATCAGTCTATACGCGGATGACATTCTGGTATTTTTGAGGCAGGGGTGGAAAGCTGTAACACCTGTCATGAACATACTGAAAGAATTTGGGTCATTATCGGGGTATAGAGTAAATTGGGACAAGTCTGAACTTCTCCCCCTTGTCCGAGCACCCCCTGACGGCCCCTTAGGTATTAAGTTACTTGGACCAACTGACTCTATTCGATATCTGGGTATTAGAATAAGTGTGGATCTGTCTAGATATAACTCTTTAAATATAACTCCTATGATTAATAAGATCAGGGAGAAGATCCGGACTTGGCAGAAGCTGCCTCTGTCACAGGAGGAAAGAATTGCATTAGTCAGGATTGTGGTCCTCCCTATCGCACTATACCCTTTGACAGCATGTCCGATATGGATTGATGATTCTTTTTTTGGGCTGTTGGACAAATTGCTGAATGAGTTGATCTGGGGGAGGGGGAGGGTCAGGATTAAGCAAAAATACCTTTGCCTTTCTGAGAGAAGGGGTGGCCTCTCCCTCCCATCCCTCCAGGGATACTATATTGCAGCACAGATAAAGTGGTGTGTGGGAGGGGGGGGGCGGATCATCATGCCGCCTTGCTACAAGGTATCCTCTCAAGGGACTTTCAGGGGCCATATGGGGATATTTTTTCTATTTTGGAGTCTGGTCACCCGGGCAAGAGAACAAAACGGTGTTTAATTAGTGATGCACTAAATAGGGTTTGGAATAAGATAAAAAAAATACTGGGTGTGATATGCCCTACTCACTTTACCCCACTTTGGCACAATTATAATTTAAAAGAATTTAAGTCAATCGTAGATTATAAATATTGGAACTCACGCGGAATTAACTCATATAATGGTAATATTATTCCTTTAGATGAATTAATAAAAGGTACACCTATAACCCCTTTAGATAGATATAGATACGCACAAATTAGACACACATATATGCACACTCAGGACAAAAGCCTATTAGGGCAAACCCTTTTTTGGACTATTGCTTCAGATTTAAGGACACACAACTCACACTCTCCCAAATATATCACAGACTTCGGGACGGTTTAGGGGAAATAACAACATTCAAAAGTGAGGGAGGCTGGGAAGCTGAATTGGGCGATGGGAACATCTTGGATGTTGGAAAATATAAAAAAGGTATTGATTTCTCAGAAATATAGATTGATTCAGTTCAAGATTGTGCATCGCCTATACTAGTCCCCTGCCTTCCTCACTAAAATATACAAGGAAAGGAAGGGCCTGTGTTGGAAATGCTCATCAGATAATGCGGATTTGGGTCACTTATTATGGAACTGTCCAGAAGTGAGAGGCTTCTGGACCAGTATTTATGAAGAACTATATAAAAGACATAAGATTAAATTGAACCGCTGCTTTACGCAGGCAATACTGGGTTTATTTTCCCCTTATGAGTTGACGCCTTAGTACCAGCTGCGAGTCTGTATGGAAGGCTTCATGGTCGCAAAGGCCTTAATCGTTAAGTACTGGGGTACAAAGAACAGCCCCAGCTTTCACGAATGGAGGGCCCGGGTAAATACTATCGATGTTTATAGAAGAATAGCAAGGAAACCGGAACGACGTTAGTCAGAAAGGGCAGGCTTTTCATCTCGCCCCAAAATCCCTTATAGTGGAAATTCTGGGAACAGAATAGAAATTAAAATATGGGCGGATCACGCAGCAGTGAATTATAGGGGGGGGGGGTTAAAAGGATCAAATATGTGAATCGGTGCAAAATTATATCTATAGATTTAAACTGTTTGTTATGTGAATTTATGTATTTGGTTTAGAAAACAATAAAGGATGTAAAAAAATAAATAAAATTTCATCAGTTGGCATACGTTTTGCCTGATCCGGCAGGCAGTTCCGGCGACGGAACTGCTTGCCAAATCTCTCTGCCGCAAGTGTGATAGTACCTTAAGCTAGAAAATTATACATCTTAGATAAAAAATGGTGCTAAAAACCCTTCAATAGATGTTTGGGAGAACATATATGTAAAAAAAATAATAATATATATATATACACTGCTCAAAAAAATAAAGGGAACACAAAAATAACACATCCTAGATCTGAGTTAATTAAATATTCTTCTGAAATACTTTGTTCTTTACATAGTTGAATGTGCTGACAACAAAATCACACAAAAATAAAAAATGGAAATCAAATTTTTCAACCCATGGAGGTCTGGATTTGGAGTCACACTCAAAATTAAAGTGGAAAAACACACTACAGGCTGATCCAACTTTGATGTAATGTCCTTAAAACAAGTCAAAATAAGGCTCAGTAGTGTGTGTGGCCTCCACGTGCCTATATGACCTCCCTACAACGCCTGTGCATGCTCCTGATGAGGTGGCGGACGGTCTCCTGAGGGATCTCCTCCCAGACCTGGACTAAAGCATCTGCCAACTCCTGGACAGTCTGTGGTGCAACGTGACGTTGGTGGATAGAGCGAGACATGATGTCCCAGATGTGCTCAATTGGATTCAGGTCTGGGGAACAGGCGGACCAGTCCATAGAATCAATGCCTTCGTCTTGCAGGAACTGCTGACACTCTCCAGCCACATGAGGTCTAGCATTGTCTTGCATTAGGAAATGCCACCCCACACCATTACTGACCCAATGCCAAACCGGTCATGCTGGAGGATGTTGCAGGCAGCAGAACGTTCTCCACGGCGTCTCCAGACTCTGTCACGTCTGTCACATGTGCTCAGTGTGAACCTGCTTTCATCTGTGAAGAGCACAGGGCACCAGTGGCGAATTTGCCAATCTTGGTGTTCTCTGGCAAATGCCAAACGTCCTGCACGGTGTTGGGCTGTAAGCACAATCCCCACCTGTGGACGTCGGGCCCTCATATCACCCTCATGGAGTCTGTTTCTGACCGTTTGAGCAGACACATGAACATTTGTGGCCTGCTGGAGGTGATTTTGCAGGGCTCTGGCAGTGTTCCTCCTGTTCCTCCTTGCACAAAGGCGGAGGTAGCAGTCCTGCTGCTGGGTTGTTGCCCTCCTACGGCCTCCTCCACGTCTCCTGATGTATTGGCCTGTCTCCTGGTAGCGCCTCCATGCTCTGGACACTTCGCTGACAGACACAGCAAACCTTCTTGCCACAGCTCGCATTGATGTGCCATCCTGGATAAGCTGCACTACCTGAGCCACTTGTGTGGGTTGTAGACTCCGTCTCATGCTACCACTAGAGTGAAAGCACCGCCAGCATTCAAAAGTGACCAAAACATCAGCCAGGAAGCATAGGAACTGAGAAGTGGTCTGTGGTCACCACCTGCAGAACCACTCCTTTATTGGGGGTGTCTTGTTAATTGCCTATAATTTCCACCTGTTTTCTATCCCATTTGCACAACAGCATGTGAAATTGATTGTCACTCAGTGCTGCTTCCTAAGTGGACAGTTTGATTTCACAGAAGTGTGATTGACTTGGAGTTACATTGTGTTGTTTAAGTGTTCCCTTTATTTTTTTGAGCAGTTTATATATATTTATAAATAGATACATATTAAAAAAGGATATATATCTATATATAAAAAGTATATGTATAAAAATATATTTATAGATAAAAAATATATGTATAAAATGAATCAAAATGTATACAAAAGGGAAGGGGAAAACACTACAGCAGGAAACACCATTAGAGTAATCATTTAATACTTCGTATACTCTAAACTTTTGTTTAAACCAAAAGGTGTCAGTGTATTCATGCGGTAGATCCAGAACATTTCTTCTCTGGCCAGGTTCTGAAACAAGGACGGGACCCATTCAAGTGGAGTAACCTTCAAGAAATGTGGGTTACCATCATGTATTTCCGAGAAATGTCTAGATACACTGTGGGTCAATACTTTCCTTTTTATATTAGACCGGTGGTCATTCATGCATTCTCTGACTGTCTGACTCGTTCTACCTATATATTTCAGTTGACACGTGCATTCTAATAGGTAAATAACATCTTTTGAGACGCAACTCAAATGATGTTTAAAAGTAAAGGGTTCCTGTGTTTCTGGAATATTTATTTCCTTCCTCCCAAGTACAATCCTCCTGCAACATTTACACCTAGTTTTATTGCATTTGAAGACACCTGGGGGGTCAACCTTAGCTGCCGTAGGTCCCAACGGGTCTCTGAAGGTAGATGTTTGAGCATATTTTTGTTTCAGTTTAGGACAGGAAGGAGCTAATATATTTTTCAAAGTAGGGGCTCGTCTAAATGTTAGAGAAGGAGTAGGGGGAAGGATTTTCCCTAATATAGGGTCTTTCTGCAGGATAGGCCAGTGTTTGGCTAGTATCTCCCTAATCATTTTGTGTTCAATGTTATATCTGGTGACAAGGTTGGATTGAGTATCCATTCTTTTAGTGGAGTGTTCTTTCCTGTCACCATTCTTGGGTTTGAGAGACTCTTCCTGATCTAATTGCAATACCCGTTTCTCAGATCCTACTATAAGCGATTTGGGATAGCCTTTCTTTCTAAAACGTTTTTTTAGGATTGTTAATTGCGTTTTAAGAGTCTGGTCTTCTGAACAATTCCTTCTCAAGCGTTTCATTTGGCTGAAAGGAAGGTTCTTCTTCCATTTCAGGTAATGACAACTGGTAAAATCTAAAAAACTATTAGCATCCACTTTCTTGAAGAAAGTTTTTGTCTTGATTATATTATTGGTGGAATTAAGATTGATATCTAAAAATATAGCTTCTGTCGGATGATGCTCCACACTAAAAGATAAACCCCAGTCGTTAGTATTAAGTACATTAAAGAAGGCTAGAAGTTCAATATCAGTGCCCTCCCAGATAAAAATAATGTCGTCAATGTAACGACGATAAAATGTAATCTAGGGGTTATGTAGAAGGTTATGTAGTTCTTCGAAAAGACCCATAAGGAGATTAGCATACGAAGGCGCAAATTTCCTCCCCATTGCGGTCCCTTTCTGTTGGATCTAAAATTTATCATTAAAAGTAAAATAATTATGGTGAAGTATAAAATCGATCCCCTTACAGATAAATTCTTTTTGCGCATTTGGTAATGTCAAGTCTCCTTCCAAAAAATGTTTTATTGCCATTAGGCCTAAGTCATGTCTAATATTGCTGTAGAGGGAGGTTACGTCAAGGGTAACGTCTTGCCATTGTGTGTTCTTTAGGAGGTTGATCAGATGGGAAGAATCTCTTAGGAAGGACGGCTATAGTTGAACATATTTTTGGAGAAAAGAATCCACATAAGCCGAAAGATTAGTTGTGAGGGAGTCTATCCCTGATATGATGGGTCTGCCAGGAGGGTTTTTTAAATTTTTATGTATCTTGGGTAAAAAATAAAAAATAGCAGTAGCCGGATGGAAAGGAATAAGGAATTGTTTCTCCTTTTTGTCTATAATCTCTGAGGCATAGTCTTGCTCAATCAGTGTTGTAAGGGATTTTTAAAAAATATCTGTTGGGTCCCCATCTAGGGTTCTATAGTACTCTGGGTCTGTAAGTATTTTATTTGCCTCTTTCAGATAGTATTCAGTATCCATAATTACAACCCCACCTCCTTTGTCAGCATTCTTGATAACAATTTCATTATTGCTTCTCAAATTCTTCAGAGCTTTTTTCTCATTGGCAGTTAAGTTATGATGTTTGGCCACAGAGGGTGATCTTTTAGTGGTGGTAAGGGATTTGAACTCATCAAGGACCATGTTATAGTAACTCTCAAGGTGCGGTCCTTTACTCTCTAGAGGATAAAAGGTAGATTTCATTGAGAGTTTAGATTGTACAGGAGTTGGGCTGGTGGGAGACTGGGCATCTTGTCTAACTACTGGTTGGGTGGAAGGGTTAGCGATAGGTAGTGTAGCCTTTATCATGGTGTGGGCAGTGGCCATATTGGTGAGTTCTTTGATTCTGAAATGGCGCTTAAGGGTGAGGTTACGTATAAAGTTGTTGAGGTCAACAAAGAGTTCAAAGGGATCTGGTTGGTTGGAAGGACAAAAAGACAACCCTTTACTCAGTAATTTTATCTCATCTGTAAAGAGAGTGTATTTGGAGAGATTAAAAATACCTTTAGCAGTGATAGCTTCAATGGAAAGGGAAGCATCTCCTAGCATGTTTATCACAGAAGGAGTGGGGGCCTTTACAGGATGGAAAGTCCCTATTGTAACGGTGGGCTCTTTATTTTTTTATTTTCGGGTATTCTTAGGTTTTCATCCACGGCATCCTCTAAAACGTTTCACCTTTTTCTTGATTGGGATAGTGGAGTGAAAAATTGGGTGATCTTGTGGTTCTGTTGGTCGGGTGTCACCCTCTATGGTGATGGACCTGTTGGTGTAAGTAATGGGGTGAGATGTTGGACACTGCACAGTGTGGGTCTGGCAGGTGGTGTGGGAGGATGTGGGGTGGAATTTGGTGTTATTTTCCCTAAAAAAGGGTTCTCGGACAGGTTTTTTGGAAGAGCTAAAAAAAGATCGTCATGGATGGTGGATGTAGAATAGATGGAAAGGTTAAGTGTGGAATCTGCTGGATGTTCCTCTAATGGTCCTTTAGATAACTCCCCAACCATACCACTATGCGGGGGTATGGTAGCTAATTCGCTACCAATGGGTGATATTAAAAAATAATTTATCTGTAAGGGGATCAATTTTATACTTCACCATAATTATTTTACTTTTAAAGGGTTTCTATCACCTCGTTTTGACATAATTAGCTATCAGACACTAGCGATCCGCTAGTGTCTGCTCTACCAAACAATGCTATTATAATACCTTTGTGTGCAGCCGTTTGCCTAAAAAACGAACTTTTATTGATATGCTACTGAGCCTCTAGGTGCTATGGGGGCGTCTTTTCAGCACCTAAAGGCTCGGTCTACTCACACAAAATGCCGCCCCAGCGCGTCCCTCCAGCCCGCCCATCTCCTCTGGAATGCGATCCTCCCTCTGAGCCAGCGCCGATGACCGAGATGTCTGTGCAGGCAGTGGTCAGACATTCACTGCGCCTGCGCCGAATACAGACGCGCATGGCGCAGGCGCGAGAGTTCGTCCACTGGCTCAGAGGGAGGATCGCATTCCAGAGGAGATGGGCGGGCTGGAGGGACGCGCTGGGCAGCATTTTGTGTGAGTAGACCGAGCCTCTAGGTGCTGAAAAGACGCCCCCATAGCACCTAGAGGCTCATTAGCATATCAATAGAAGTTAGTTTTTTTGGAAAACGGCTGCACACAAAGGTATTATAATAGCATTGTTTGGTAGAGCAGACACTAGCGGATCGCTAGTGTCTGATAGCTAATTATGTCAAAACGAGGTGATAGAAACCCTTTAATGATAAATTTTCTATCCAACAGAAAGGGACCGCGATGGGGACGAACTTTGCGCCTTCGTACGCTAATCTCCTTATAGGTCTTTTCGAAGAACTACATAACCTTCTACATAACCCCAAGATTAAATTGTATCGTCGTTACATTGACGACATTATTTTTATCTGGGAGGGCACTGATATTGAACTTCTAGCCTTCTTTAATGTACTTAATACTAACGACTGGGGTTTATCTTTTAGTGTGGAGCATCGTCCGACAGAAGCTTTATTTTTAAATATCAATCTTAATTCCACCAATAATATAATCAAGACAAAAACTTTCTTCAAGAAAGTGGATGCTAATAGTTTTTTAGATTTTTCCAGTTGTCATTACCTGAAATGGAAGAAGAACATTCCTTTCAGCCAAATGAAACGCTTGAGAAGGAATTGTTCAGAAGACCAGACTCTTAAGACGCAATTAACAATCCTAAAAAAACGTTTTAGAAAGAAAGGCTATCCCAAATCGCTTATAGTAGGATCTTATTGAAATTAGATCAGGAAGAGTCTCTCAAACCCAAGAATGGTGACAAGAAAGAACACTCTACTAAAAGAATGGATACTCAATCCAACCTTGTCACCAGATATAACATTGAACACAAAATGATTAGGGAGATACTAGCCAAACACTGGCCTATCCTGCAGAAAGACCCTATATTAGGGAAAATCCTCCCCCCTACTCCTTCTCTAACATTTAGACGAGCCCCTACTTTGAAAAATATATTAGCTCCTTCCTGTCCTAAACTGAAACAAAAATATGCTCAAACATCTACCTTCAGAGACCCGTTGGGACCTACGGCAGCTAAGGTTGACCCCCCAGGTGTGTTCAAATGCAATAAAACTAGGTGTAAATGTTGCAGGATGATTGTAAATGGGAGGAAGGAAATAAATATTCCAGAAACACAGGAACCCTTTACTTTTAAACATCATTTGAGTTGCGTCTCAAAAGATGTTCTTTACCTATTAGAATGCACGTGCCAACTGAAATATATAGGTAGAACGAGTCAGACAGTCAGAGAACGCATGAATGACCACCGGTCTAATATAAAAAGGAAAGTATTGACCCACAGTGTATCTAGACATTTCTCGGAAATACATGATGGTAACCCACATTTCTTGAAGGTTACTCCATTTGAATGGGTCCCGTCCTTGTTTCAGAACCTGGCCAGAAAATAAATGTTCTGGATCTACCGCATGAATACACTGACACCTTTTGGTTTAAACGAAAGTTTAGAGTATACAAAGTATTAAATAATTACTCCTATATGGTGTTTCCTGCTGTAGTGTTTCCCCCTTCCCTTTTGTATACATTTTCATTCATTTTATACATATATTTTTTATCTATAAATATATTTTTATACATTTACTTTTTATATATATATATATCCTTTTTTAATATGTATCTATTTATAAATATATATATATATATATATATATATATATATATATATTAATTATATATTTTTTTTTACATATATGTTCTCCCAAACATCTATTGGAGGGTTTTTAGCACCATTTTTATCTAAGTTGTATCATTTTCTAGCTTAAAGAGGACCTTTCACCTGTATAAACGATGTTAACTGAGCATGCTGCCATATAGAGCGGCGCCCGGGGATCTCACTGCACTTACTATTATCCCCGGGCGCCGCTCCATTCTCCCGTTATAGGCTCCGGTACCTTTGCTTCTTAAGTTATAGTAGGCGGGTCTTCTCTTGTCCTGTGGGCGTCTCCTTCTCCTAGGCTGCAGCGCTGGCCAATCGCAGCGCACAGCTCACAGCCTGGGAGGTTTTTTTCTCCCAGGCTGTGAGCTGTGCGCTGCGATTGGCCAGCGCTGCAGCCTAGGAGAAGGAGACGCCCACAGGACAAGAGAAGACCCGCCTACTATAACTTAAGAAGCAAAGGTACCGGAGCCTATAACGGGAGAATGGAGCGGCGCCCGGGGATAATAGTAAGTGCAGTGAGATCCCCGGGCGCCGCTCTATATGGCAGCATACTCAGTTAACATCGTTTATACAGGTGAAAGGTCCTCTTTAAGTAGTTTTATGGGTTTTTATTATATGATAGATTTATTTTTTATTCTTCTATTATGTCCATAACCCATCAGTCTTATTTATCTGACTCTTTTCACATTTACTGATATACTTTAGCTATATGTCTAGAACCAGCTGGATAGTTGCTTCTATCCTTTTTGCACTCCATTATGATCCCTTTATAGATATTCCAGCTTTGTTGGCTCACTGAAGCTTAAATTCCCATGCTTTTTGTTTCATTTGCGTTCCATCTACAGGAACCTCCATGTTAATCCCGCCCTTCCTGGTTGATGCGTTCCACACACCGGAACTACAGTCTCCGCCTCCCCGCACCTCGTTAGTTATTGTTCCCCCGTTCGGTCCACAGTTTTGAATAGGGATAACATCATTATCATCTACTTTATTAGTAACTATATATTGTATTTCTCACCCGCCCCCCTGATATTTACCTGAAACCCTGTGACACCCCGAGTTTTTTTTCTTAACAGGGCCGACATTTGTATTATCAAGTATATACTCTATATTTCGTACATACAATTATGTGTTCGTTCTGCTCTTTTATTTTATTTTATTTTATTATTGACGTCACTTCCAGGACCGGAAGTGACACTGACGATTTTCTTGGTGCCAAAAAACGCCCTCTGTTTGAATGAATGCTATTTGCTATAGCTAGATGTTTTTTTTATGAAACACTTTGTATATGCCTAATACCTTCTCTGCTCCTGAGAAAGGGGTTTGTTATTCCCCGAAACGCGTTGAGCCTACCTGACTTATTTATTAAAGGAATATACCAGAAGTACAAAGTAGTGGACTGCCGTATCTTCCAGCTATTCTACAAGTGAGCCAGGTGTCACGGCTGAGGATGGGGAAAACCCTCAGCCGTGCGATGCCACGAGATGGTAGGTCGCTGCTTGGCCAGGACCACAGAATTAGGGAGCAGGTCACCTCCTATTGCATCCCTAATCTGACCCTGACTCCTAGCTGCATGAGCCGACCTTGATGGTAGGAGGGCTCATGCTCAGGAACCTCTGATCCCTACTCACCATCCGCCGATCCCTGAACTAGGAGCTGGGTAGACCACCTGTTCCTCCTGGATGCGGAGAAACAGGAGTCTAAAACTGGCTGAGCTGCAAGGGGATATAAACATAAACAGACTATGGATATGGCAGGAGAGTGAAAGACTTCCACCCCTACCTGCCACAGACACACTGACTGGATCCCTGGACACAAATGCTGAAGTCCACACACAGACAAAAGGACACAGCACACATAAACACACAGGAAGCCAGAACCATAGCTGCAATAATAACAGACACCACATAAACATAAACTTAACATCACATAACAACATTTGCTTATGACCACAAGGGTGGCCCTCACTGGCAGGTGGTATAAAAGTAGGAGGATGACTCCAGCAGACCATGGCTGAAGTACCCCTCTGACTACTGCTCTCAGCAGAGGCTATATAGGCCCAAGTAGCCACACCCACACAGAGACACCCAGTGTTCACACACACAGAAGGGAGTTAACCCTTCCTAGACCAGGCAAGGGAAAACAGCCACATACAGGGGAAGTGTACAAACCCTTATCACACTGCAGCTGTTACCGCAGGCAACGACATGCGTGGCAACCGTGTCCTGGGAGTCAGCCAGAAGGCCGAGACACTGCCACCACATGTACAGAATACAACACGTTACCTTGGGCAGCCACAAGTGAAGGGAAACTATCACAGTGCACACACTCAAACTTCGTGCACACCAAACATATAAAACGGCACACCTACAAAGACAGGTTGCCAGGTGTAACCGCATGCAGATTGCAGCAAGCTGCCAAGCACAAACATGTTGCCAGCGGCAACCACATGTGAGGCAACAATCCAGCCGCCCTCACCATGTGATTGACAGAAACCAAACCGCAGGCAACTGCTTGCTGATCAGGAGTCACGACCATAACCATGGTCGTGACAC
The DNA here is from genome assembly GCF_905171765.1 of Bufo bufo. Taxonomy (NCBI): domain Eukaryota; kingdom Metazoa; phylum Chordata; class Amphibia; order Anura; family Bufonidae; genus Bufo; species Bufo bufo. Next base: position 369,809,318 of record NC_053389.1, read on the forward strand.
CAGGCGAGGGAGGTGGCTGTTTTGGGTGTCTTGAGTTTTATCCCACTACACCCCTCCCTGGTGAAGTGAGTGTGGTGTATATCACCTTTTATACGTTTTATACATTTTAACGTTCTCCATTTGATATTATTTACCAGATGTTAGATGGTTTTATCATATGGTTACTGAGCACTAAAGTTCTCTCCCCTTTTAATGGTAAGGGGTATCTACTTACTTCCAGTTCTTATTTTTACGCATTTAAGTCCCCTACCTCATTGTATACATTGTTCATTTGGTGTATATCTTTTAGATATATATACATTTATTGACTATAATGGGGATGGGGCGGAGCTCCGGCGCAGCACGGCAGTGCACGGCGAAAGACGCTGGACTAAAAAGTCAGACATGCACACGACCGTTGTGTGTTTTGCATGGAGCGTTAATGGTGTATCTGAAAAACCCGTTAGGCTTCCCTGTGCGTTATGCAATTAGCATAACTGCCCAGACAGTCATTTCAATAACTGCATATTCTTGTCCACCAAACAGACAACAATAGGACAGGTAATATTTTTTCTAGGCACCACATAACGGAGCTACGGATGGGGACAGCACACGGAATGCAGACCGTATCTTTTTCGGCACCATGGAATTGAATGGGTCAATATCTAAGCTGTAAAAACTGCGGCTCGGATGCGGACCTAAACAACGGTCGTCCGCCTAATGGAAGTGTGCATTTCTGTTTCTTTATAGTAAGGTAGTTTATGTTGACCCCCTCATTGTAGGGACTTATAAACAATTACCAACCGGCCAATTTACTAGTAAGCCGCAGCGGGAAGCGACAGGACACAACAATTCCCCAGGCCCCAGGCGTAGTTGCTTGCTAACCGGGCTGCAAAGGCTGCTCAGGTAAACAGGCAGCCATGTTAACTAAGGTCGGCTTTAGTTTAGATTTCTTACACATGTGCATTTTTCCTCCAGAGTTGAAAGGGGGGTGGGGGGATCATGTGATGCATGTGAAAACCTTATGTATACAGAATTATTTTGATGTGTGCACATATTTACCCTCCTGGTGGGGGTGTAGACAACCTCTCCCTCCTCCTCTTTTTCTTGACCTTGGTGGTTAGATTCTGGTGGATGAGAAGGTCCGGCCTCCTGCGCCTTGACTTCCACCATTGCGCATACATCAGGGGGGGGGGGGGAGTGCAGATATCAGGGAATGAAGTGCAGACATTAGGGGGGGGAGTGCAGACATCAGGGGGGGAAGTGGCCAAGACATTTGCAGAGGGTCCGGCCTGCTCTCCCTTAGACTGTTCCTCCGACTCATCAAGGGGGGGGAACTGCAAACATCAGGGGGAAAACTGCAGACATCAAGACATCAGAGGGGGAACTGCAAGCATCGGGGGGGGGGGGGGGGGCAGCAGACATCAGGGGGGAAGTGGCCAAGACATTTGCAGCAGGTCCGGCCTGCTCTCCCTCTGACTGCTCCTCCGACTCTTCAGGGGGGAAATGCAGACATCAGGGGGGGAAGTGGCCAAGACATTTGCAGAGGGTCCGGCCTGCTCTCCCTCCGACTGCTCCTCCGACTCTTCGTCCATCGACACCTGCGCCACATTCACAACAGGCTTTTTGGGTCTTCGTCGTTTTGTCGATGGAACGGGAAGCCCTGTAAATAATCACACAATGTTAAGTATTTGGACCAAAAACTCAGAATTCATAACAAAGTAATAGATCAAGAAATTCAGAGATGTTTTGATCTGCTTGGGATTATGATTATCCACATGGTGTATTTTCCTCAATTTGTGGTTTTATAATATGCCAAAATCAGTGTTATAGATGGGTAGAACTAGTCGAAGTTACAAGGTACGATAAGCTAACACAGGAATTTGTTAGGAGGATGTGCTATAGGGTATTGTGGCTGGGTTATTGACGGTTTGGGGAACTAAACAACAGTTCTGCAATTAGATACGGGGTTAATGGATGGTGTTATGCGGGGTAAGTTACTTTTGGTGGCTGCCAGCGTTATACTGTCTGCCAAGCCACATATTCATGATCTGCAGCCTGCCCACCCTCCCTCCCTGTTGACTTAGTTGTCACAGTCACTTATTAGAAGGGGGATTAAACTCGCTTGCCGATAGGTGGTGACTGGTGACCGGATTTGATTGTTAACTTCTATTTATCCACAGTTCATCACAGGTCTATTCAGCGGTTAATGTTAGTCTTCCATGTAAAATCAACAGTTTGCATCACTAATGTCTGATCTCCCATACCTTCCCCCTATTACAATCTTAACCTCTCATATAGCATTGAATTATTGGTTGAGGAGGTGAATTCACTGGTGTGTTTTTTTTTTATATATATATGTATATATATATATATATACATACAATCACAGCAAGGGAGAGATGTATGACGTAACCGGATGATTTTGTACATGTCAAAACCGATATCAAGTAATCATTTGTAAAAAAAATTGTGACAAAACCCCTGTTTTATGAATTCCCAGACTCTTGTATTTTGTCTGCTATTCATATAGTTAACCCTATTTCGCCCTTTAAATGTACAAAAACCACCTTATCTGCCTGTAACGCAGTTAGCGAGCACAATGGACATTAGCGAACATAATGGATATTGCCCGTGACGCAATCCACAAACACAATGGATATTGCCTGTGATGTGATACATTTAGCAAACACAATGGTCTCAGTCATTGACCGCATGGAACTATGTCCGGCCCCTTTATCCAATTATGTCTAGGATAGAGAGGAGAGATTTTACTGTTCATGTGGGAGTGTGTTATATCTTACTGTATATTGATTGGTCATTGTATTTTGTGTGCCTGTCCCCCGCAAGGGCCCCGTGTGGTAACCCTTGCCGGAGGACTTGATAAAAGGCTGAGCTGTGGCCATCAATAAAGTTGATCGTTTTTACCCCCTTCCGGAAGTCCTGGATCCTGTTTGTGCGGGATTGGGAGCTATATATTCACAACATCTTTGTATTTACTTGATTTTTGGGAGACGCTGTATGGATTTACTCAGCTGGAGTGTAAGATATCCGTAACAAGAATAAAATACGAATGCGGTAAAGTTAACACATATGCTTTATGAGACATGTTATGTAAATTAAATAAAATATTATGCGTCAAGATTTTTTTTTTAAATGGATTTGGTTTCAAGAAAATGTGATGAGTTAATAAATTTGATTTAAGAGGTAGTGTGCTAACCCTACTACATCTGTACGGATTAGCAGCATTACTGTATATATACATTACAGAGTGTTGTAGAGAGAGGGACCCAATTAATGTAAGCATTGTACCTGGGCATAATCTTGAACTATACTCAATCATAGTTTAGCCGCTTGATGTCACACCATTTTCTTTGGATGGCTGGTATTTCATGCCGTACTCCATATGTGACATATAATTTAGATTGAAGAGACAGTACTATCTCCATTTTGTCCGTGGTCCGGTCATATCCCCGAAGAAGAAATTGCTGATGGATAAAGATGAAAGCATATATTCAAAACATTTTTAGTATACCACATATTAAATATATATCCGGAAAAAAAAAAATTACGTTAAATAAAAATTTTCATGTTACTGTTAAGAATCCTAATTCTATTGCGATTCTTTGTGTGTGGGCTCTGACAAATCAGATATTGCCCAAGTAAGAGAAAGATGTACCTGTATTGTTATTGTACGTTACCGTATATGTTGTATAGCTGGCTCGCCTCGCCGGGGTGCACCCTGTGTAACGCAAAATGAACCGGCAAAACCTTACATTCAGACTAAGAAAGCTCTTGGTCATAAAATATAATCTCTATATATATTGTGTGTGTTATATAGTGTGTATATTTAGTGCCAGGAAAATTGATGTGCATGTGATAGAGTTTTTCCATACATACATGCTACTAACATCATGCGCCGATGAAACAAGAATGCTAATTTCACCAATTTGCAATATATAATGTAACCAGACAAAAAATAATAAAAAATCCTATCAATATAGATAATAATCGCATCTACAAATATTTCAGAATTTGTGATCTACAGAACAAACATTGTGATGCATGCAATATGTACAAAAACAACAATGCTTTAAGAGAATATTTCTTACAGTTAATATGATGTTGTCCTCATCTTTCTCAAATATGTGTCTAAACTTTGACATACTTCCAGTAGTCATTGTATTCATTCACTTGTCAAGTTTAATCAACTAGTGATGAATGCTTGATGAAGGGTAGTTCACACTGGTCACAGTCACTGGGCGGTTCGAATACTGTAAATTACATCAGATGCATTTTCACCCACGTTTGCGTTACCCGCTTTATTTAAATTAGGGAGAGCGATAGCGAATATAATAAATTGAATTTTATTTGATTTATTTTTTTCAAAATTACGATTTTGATTTTTGCACCCGGCCGTTGCCGTACTGGTGCTTCTTCCTGCTTGGCCTGTTTGACCGAGGTAAACAAATTTTCATTTATCAAACTATTAGAGATCGGCTGAATATTGCCATATATTCTTTTCATTGGAATATCCACGAATATTAAAAAAAAATGAATATATAGCAATATAGCGAATATATTCGTTATTTAGAATATTTTTATTTATTTTTTTTTCAATGTGTACTGTTAATTAACTTCGGCATACTCCTGCCCAACAAGCGTCCCCGTCACCATGGGAATACCTGTGGGTTAGAAAATACCATCGAATTCGAGTTTTCCCTGAGATCGTTAAAACTGGTATATTCTAACCCACAGGCGTTCCCATGGTGACGGGGGACGCTTGTCTGGGAGGAGTATGCCAAAGTGGAATAACAGTACAGATTGAAATAAAAAAACGAATATTCTAAATAACGAAAATATTCGCTATATTGCTATAACTTTGTTTTTTAGAATATTCGTAAAATACACATAGCCATTTGCCAACCAATAGGAAAGTTGCCTTATACAGTTAAAATCGCAATACGCAAATAATTAAATTGCATATTAATCGGGATAAATAGAATAATGACGAATATTCGATTTCGACGAACATAAGACGAATATTCAATCAAATATTCACAAAATATCGCAAAATCGAATATGGGATCTCCCGCTCATCACTATGCATTAAATGGATGGCAAAAATAGTATGTGAACCCAACCCTAGTGTCAAAATAAGCACCAGTACACATCAGAGCAGCGTGGCGGAGAGGGGAGGCTGCCATGTACTGACAAAGCGCTTACCTGGTTCTGGTGGTCAGGGATGAGGACTGTGTTTCTCAAGGGTCATTTTCTACTGGGAAATACAGGGCACAGTATAATACACTAGAATCTATTTAATATAAAGATATTAGCCCTACCCCCGAATAATATCCAATTAGGTGGTAATTTATTATACAGAAATCTGTCTATGTTAGGCGTATTTCTGACACAGATTGTGGTGCAAAGGTCCTTAGCACCGAAATCTGCATATTTTTCACACTCATGCCAGGTCTAAAATAGGATGGCATGGGCCGAGAAAGGGATATAGTTATGAACATCCAGATTTTGGATACCACCGTCGACATTGACCGGATAACACCTCTGTACAGTGACCGGATAACACTGCCATACCGTGACCGGATAAAAGGGTATAAGAGGGCACAGTACAGGGAATGACTAGGGGCACAGCAGAGAGTGTGGTAAGGGGGCACAGTACGGGGTGAGGGGCACAGTATGGGGCACAGTCACATGACCCTGTTACATTAGAAGGTCCTTATGGTGAATGCGGTTCATACGCCACCATAATGAGAGGCAGAGGAGTGAGACAGGGGTGTGACTAGAGATAAAAAATTTAACAGTACAGGCCCCAAAAATTAGGCAATAGGCATTCACCTGACAGCAAAGAACTTTGGATTCTGTGGCTGGAGGTACATTAAGCGATCACAGGATAAATATGTAACTGTCGACCAGTATAGGCCCCAAAAATTAGGCAATAGGCATTCACCTGACAGCAAAGAACTTTGGATTCTGTGGCTGGAGGTACATTAGGCGATCACAGGATAAAAATTTAACTGTCGGCCAGTACAGGCCCCAAAAATTAGCCAATAGGCATTCACCTGACAACAAAGAACTTTGGATTCTGTGGCTAGAGGTACATTAGGCGGTCACAGGATAAATATGTAACTGTCGGCCAGTACAGGCCCCAGAAATTAGGCAATAGGCATTAACCTGGCAGCAAAGAACTTTGGATTCTGTGGCTGGAGGTACTTAAGGCCGTCACAGGATACAAATGTAACTGTCGGCCAGTACAGGCCCCAAAAATTAGGCAAGAGGAATTCACCTGACAGCAAAGAACTTTGGATTCTGTGGCTGGAGGTACATTAGGCGGTCACAGGATAAATATGTAACTGTCGACCAGTATAGGCCCCAAAAATAAGGCAATAGGAATTCACCTGACAGCAAAGAACTTTGGATTCTGTGGCTGGAGATACATTAGGCGGTCACAGGATAAATATGTAACTGTCGGCAAGGCCCCAAAAATTAGGCATTCACCTGACATAAAAGGGCTTTTATGCCGCTGTATAGACATAAGGCAAGGATATGTGTGGGCTGGCATGAGGAAATTAAATTATACGTGGTCATCACAGGTGGTGAATTCCTCCGAGATCCATGCCTCATTCATTGAAAAAAATGTGAGGTAGTTCACACTGTCGTGAGCTAGGCGGGTGCGCTTATCGGTCACAATCCCCCCTGCTGCGCTGAACGTCCTTTCGGACAGGACACTCAACGAGGGGAAAGCCAAGAGTTCCATGGCAAATTGTGACAGGTCTGGCCACAGGTCAAGCCTGCACACCCAGTAGTCAAGGGTTTCCTCGCTTCTCAGAGCATCCACAATGGCCGTTAACCCGATGTAGTGGGACACGTGTCGGTCTAGGCATTCCCTGAGGCTGGATCCGGAGGGCGGCTGTCAATGGGTTGGCTAAAAGAATGATCTCATATCCGAAGTGACCAACACATCTTCAAACCGCCCTCTTTTTGCAGGCACGGTAGGATTATTACCAGCACCAGTTTCGCTGTGGGTGGAAATTTCCATGCCAGTGCCTGCAACAGCAGAATGCAGCTTCTCTCGCAGCAAGGCCTGGAAATGCTGCATTCTGACTGCCCTCTGTGATGCTGGTAACATGTTCGCCATTTTGTGTTTGGATTGGGGGTCTAAGTATGTTGCCACCCAGTACAGGTCCTTGCCCTTTATGCTTTTTATACGGGGTCCCTCTTTAAACACTGGAGCATGAAGGCCCCCATTTGCACTAAATTGGAAGCGGTGGAGCACCCTGGCTCCTGCTCATTGCCCAGGAGAATGTCGTCCTCAGGTTCCTCCCCCCAGCCACGGACAACACCAGGAATTCACGAAAAGTTTAAAGCTTGCTCTTCTTGCTCCTCCTCCTCCCCCCAGTCACCATACTCCTTTACTCCTCTTCAGACTCCTGCTGACTAGTCTCAGAGGGAGTAGACCCCCCTGAGAATTCATTGAGCATTGCGACTTTTTCATCTTCCAGCTACTGCTCCTCAACGGCTTGATCAATGACAAGATGCAAGGCACCCTCCAGAAAGAAGGTGTAAGGTACGATGTCACTGATGGTGCCCTGGTGACTGACCAGTTTGGTGATCTCATCAAATGGCCGCAGAAGTCTGCATGCATCGCGCATGAGCAGCCATTGGCACGTTGAAAAAAAAAGCAAGCTCCCAGAACCTGTCCTGCCGCAGAGTTCGTACAGTTAGTCGTTACTAGCAGGTTTCTGCTGGAGCAGCCTATCAAGCATATACAAGGTGGAGTTCCAGCGCGTCAGGCTGTCACAAATCAGACATATGACGGGCAAGTGGTGTCGCCACTGAACATCAGCAATGTGAGCCATGGCCGTGTAAGATCTTCTAAAATGGTCAGAGATTTTCCTGGCCTGCCACAAGACCTCCTGGACCCTGGGATATTAGGCAACGAATCGCTGCACAACTAAGTTCAGGAAGTGTGTTATGCACAGCATGTGTGTCATTTTGCCCTGTTTAAGCATGCTCAGCAGATTGGCACCGTTGTCGCACACCACTTTACCAACTGTCAAATTGAGCGGAGTTAGCCACTGATTGGTCTGTGACCGCAGAGCTGAAAGGAGTGCAGGACCGTTGTGGCTCTTGGCTTCCAGGCACAACAGCCGCAGCACAGCATGGCAAGGTCTCACCTGGCACGTCGAATAGGTTATGGGGAGCTTGAGGGGTGCAGCAGAAGAGGCGGTATCAGTGGAAAAGGAGGAGTCAGCCGAGGAGGAGACAGAGGATGGAGTAGGAGGAGGAGGAGAAGAAGAGGCAGGCAATCTGTGGCGGTAACACCAAATCCACATGGGTGCCACGGGTTACATGCTTGACGGCTATTAGAAGGTTCACCCAGTAGGCAGTAAAAGTTATGTACCTTCCCTGCCCGTGTTTGTTAGACCATGTGTCTGTGGTCAGATGTATCTTGGCACCGACACTGTGTGCCAGAGATATATCCACTTGCCGCTGAATTTGGCCATATAGTTCAGGGATGCCTTTTTGGAGAAATATTTCCTTCCGGGGACCTTCCATTCTAAAGGCCTCCGAGTCCACCAATTTATATGGCAGTAGTTGGCAGGCTAGCAGTTCTGACAAGCCAGCGGTCAGCCGTTGGGCAAGAGGATTATCCACCATCATCATTTTTTTACTCTCGAACATTTGGGCCACGGAAGCCTGCCTTGTGCCAGATGATCGCGACGACGGCACGGTGGAAGGTGGAGTAGAGGACAAACTGGAGGAGAGAGAAGAAGGAGAAGGAGAAGAGGCAGGATGTAGAGTGCCGGGAGTGTGGCTTTGTGGGTTCTGACGGCGTTGTTCCCACTGAGCTCGGTGATGGGAGGCCAGGTGCTTTCTTATGGCGGTCGTCCCTAGTTGAGTGTTGGGCTCACCGTGACTTATGCGTTGACAGCACATGCTGCAGATGGCAACACTATTGTCAGCAGCTGACACATAAAAAAAAGCCCACACTGCAGAGCCATGTGCCAACGTCCTGGGAGCACACGTTGTGACCGTGCATGTTGGATGGCTCGCTCCCAATACATTTGCAGTATGCTTTTTGCCTCCAGTGCACTGCAAGTTCTGCCTGCTTCTCCTTCCTATCTGCTGCTCCGTCTCTCCCTCTGAACTCCCGTCCTCTTCCTCTCTTGTGGGCTCCCACGTGACATCCATCGACACATCATCATCGTCACCTTCACCACCACTGACATTAGAGATTTCGGAGTAGTCAGCAACAGCGGGGACCACCCACCTTGGGTTCATTTGGGTACTGTCGTTAGACCGCTGGGTGGCGGCCGTTGCTACCTCCTCTTCCTCATCCAATGCCAAGAATGGCTGCGCATCGGTAAGGTCTGGGAATGGATGGGAAAATAATTCCTCTGACTCGAGTGGAGGGGCTATGGTGGTGGTGGGGATGGTGTTGGGGTCTTTGGGGGTGCACACAGCAGAGAGTGAGGAGGGTGCAGATACAGGGGATGAGGATGGTGCAGAAGCAGAAGGCTGAGTGAGCCACTCAACCAACTCTGGTGCGCCTTTGAAGTTATCGCACGCGCCTTCTTAAACTTCCCAATTAGGCTCGGGCCTGATAGAACCTCTCAATCAGTATTTTGAGGAAGCAGGTGTATCGCAGTCCTCAATCAGTATTTGGGGGAGGCAGGTGTATTGCAGCCCTCAATCAGTATTTGGTGGAAAAGGTTATATAGCAATAGAACCCCTCAATCAGTATTTGGTGGAAGAAGGTATATAGCACCCCTCAATCAGTATTTGGCGGAAATAGGTATATGGCACCCCTCCATCAGTATTTTGTGGAGGCAGGTGTATCGCAGCCCTCAATCAGTATTTGGTGGAAAAAGGTATATAACAATAGCACCCCTCAATCAGTATTTTGTGGACGAAGGTATATGGCATCCCTCAGGGGCGTAGCTATAGGGGGTGCAGAGGTAGCAGTCGCTACCGGGCCCAGGAGCCTGAGGGGGCCCAAAGACCCTTGTGCCGCATAAAAAGACACCAGTATTATAGAAAGTGCATGCTGGTTATGTTATACCTCTGGCTGGAGGAAAGAGGTTAGGTCAAGAATTTGTACAGGGGGGTGCTGTTTCAATTTTTGCCTCAGGCAGCACGAAGGCAATGTGCTTCCCTGCCCCTGGCCATAAAGCACTGAAGGAAGGGGGGCCCCAAGCTGAACTCTTGCACCAGGGCCCATGATCCTTTAGCTACGCCCCTGGTATCCCTCAATCAGTATCTGGCGGAAACAGGTGTATAGCACCCCTCAATCAGTATTTGGCGGAAACAGGTATATAGCGTATAGGGTAAGCGGATGCAATACAGAGGCAAGACCACGGTTGCAAAGCAAAAGTTCAGTGTTTATTCACACAAAAAGGCAGAAAAGAAAAACAAGACTTTGCAGGGTCATGGTGTTAATTCAAACAGCAAGAGTCCACAGAACAAAACATGTCACCTGGCAGTCCACAGCAGGATTTAGGGCGCCTGACTCCCAGCAGGCGGCTCTCATGCGGCTCTCAGTCTTGCAGCTCCCATACACAGAGCTCCCATACACAGCTCCCATACTCCTCAGCTCCAATACACAGAGCTTCCACAGCTCCACTATCACCTGGAGGTTCATTCCAAACCCAGCTTAGCTGTTGGCTGGGTTTTTAAATCCCAGCCCAAAACCTGGCCTGGAACGTGGGGAACAGCCACCCACCCTGCTCTTTGGCTGCTCCCAATAAGAACCGTCCCAGATCGGCTTTACAGCCACACTAAGAAAAAACGGTGTCAGCGAGCACTAGCTGCCCCCGACACACAAAATTACTGGTTCCTATCTCACCGAAGCCAGGAACCTCGGTGACACATACCTTCCATCAATGACGAACCCTTGCGCCTTCCTACACTCCCCTCAATCAGGAAGAACACCCGTTGCAATTAGTTACTCCAATAGCGTTTGTCCCTCTATCTAGCTGCAGTATCGCAGCAGAACCGCACACAACTGCTGCACAAAACAAATACACTATAATATAATTTCTATGTTAGAAAGTATATTATAAGTATATCACACCCCTCTGTGTATCATACCTATCGATAGCACACCTATACCAGTTCTTAAAATGACTTGTGTGGCCTTATTAGCTAGCGTTTGGT